>NC_081345.1:47657060-47826033 GCF_029784015.1 Lycium ferocissimum | reverse complement strand
TAAATATTCTTTTTTTTTTTTAAATGGAAATAAATTAAATCAACCATATTTCACGCATAACGTGTGATGTTCAATAACAGCTCACTTCTTTCTCTCCCCCTATTACTCCATTCCAAACAGAAATACGCTGAAATATATTGAAATACACATAATCAATGGCAAAAATAATACCTTTGAAATACCTTTGAAATATCTTTTGAAATTAGATAAAACACAGTGAAATACACTAATCAATGGCAAAAATAATTAAATATAAACAGAAATACCCTGAAATATATTGAAATACACATAATCAATGGCAAAAATAATATATTGAAATATACTGAAAATTAGATATATTGTTTGTTAATACACAGAAATACACTGAAATATACTGAAACATTTTATCAAACACTTGGTGGGCATGAAGCTCCACAACTCTCATCAATGGTGTTTCTACACCAACAACCTATTCTCTTGCTCCTAGATGATGCTACAATATCATATTGCTATAATCAATACTATTCTTTATCACTCATAAGATAAACAACACCACGCATGATCGGCAAACATAAGAAGGATTTTCCTTTCTTTACGGCCCATCCATGGAGATTTAGCAGACGAATTGTTATGGCTGAGCTTCGGCCATTGGCTGGAGGTCCTCCACTGTTTTCCTTGTTGCCACTTCCTCCACTAACAACAACAATCATGACAACCACCGTGATAGAGATCGTGGGGAAGCAAAAATGAATTGGATTATGAAAAGGGAGAGAAAAATAGTGAATATTGAAGGTGGAAAGAGAAACGTATGAGAGATGAAAGAGAAATAGGAGTGGAAAAGGGAAGAAATCGTATGAAGTGGGAGAGAGGCCGTAAAATACTCTTGGTTGGAGGAAATAACCGTGTGTATATTGTTGTAGCTATGAAATGTAAATAAAAAAACTCATTTAGCTAATACTAGTTAATTAATTAAATAATTGTTATCATCCATAAATAAGTCTTAGAGGTAGTTATGCTAGGTAAAAATTCCAACATTTTTTGACTATTGGGCTAAAACTTTGTTGGGCTGAAATATATTTTGGACCAAGTATAACAATAAAGACGGATTTTGTATTATTGAACTATTGGCTTCAGCAATAAAAATAGAAGTGATTTTTCATAATAAACTTATTTTTCATATATACATATGTATAAATATAAAAACGGAGATATGCTCCATATTTTCATATATACATATAAAAACCCGTAGGTACTAAATCCATTTTGTTAGGACTAGAATAGTAGTGACTTTACTCGAGAGAAATCCCGAGTGTGCCCTCGTCCGGCAACAAAGTGAGGTGAACACTTACGCGGATTTTTAAAATCAAAACCCCTTTTTATAAGGGGACTTTTTGCTAAGTTTTTCCTTGAAATTATGACATGATATAAAATGACACTTTTTTGCGGAAAACTAAACATTTGTAAACAAATAAGTACATTAATCACACATTGAAGCTCATAGGTCAACCGTATTCTACGGATCTTTAATACTAGGGTGCGTAAAATCTTCCCTAGGGAATCACGTAACCCTTACCTCGAACTTTGGTCCAAAAGATTTTTTACTTATTTTGGAAAAATCTTTAAACCCGGTTTTCCTAGTTTTCCATAATAAATTAGGTGACGACTCTAAAAATACTAAAAATCCAATTAGAGCACCAACAACCTCGTAGTAACTTTTATGCCTTACCCGCGTAAAAGCAAACCGTAACAATTACCTAATCATTTTTTAAGTTGGAATTTTAAGTTATAACACGCACAAACATCAATCACAAAAATAATCCAACGCAAATAAGGTCAGGGGCTTGATATTTCTTTATTTGAATCTGATAGCAAAGACTAATTAATTAGATTTGGAACCGAAATCCAGATGTAGAATTTGTTTTAAACTCTACTTTTAACTATGGTATTTTTTTTATTTACCAAACTAACCAATATAATATGGTAAAATTAAACTTAAACAGTATAAAAGTTATTCAATATTTAAATGATATTTTGGTCAACCAACATTTATATTCATGCTTTTAATATAAATATCTATATATGTTTTATAAAACAGGGGAAAGAAGATTGATGTGGAATATCTCTAATTGGCTAATAAATACAATTATCTCTTTTATCCTCCGTTTGGCCTTTTCTCTATTTTTCTCATTCATATGCTAAGTAAAAACACAAAATATAATCATTCAATTCTCTTAATTATCTCTTAATGATGTTAAACGTGCTTAACTTTTTCCCTCCAAAGATGAATGAAACGTTGCATAACCTGGTGAGAATGGGGAAATGAAAGGGCATTTAAATCTTACCAATAATTGACTATATTTAGAGCACTATTTCATATGCATAAACCCATACTTACCGAGGAATTAATGAAACGATACAATTTTTTTAATTGTAATGAACCCATAAATTAAGAAGTTATGGAGATGAAAATTTGTGAATTTATAAAGATAGGTATAACAATTTGTGAGTAGTAACTTATTGCATCCGCGAAGATCCTCAGACCCAACAATAAAAATTTCATTAGAGAAGGAGAGAACTCAAGCATAGGAAGCACTAAACATGATTATCATATAATTAACAATCGATTTGTGGTATAGTTATCCTCTCGATATGTTTCGACTTGTATAATTATCTTATTTTTCATGTGAGAAAGTTTGTAATATATTATTTGGATTAGTTTTTCTATTAAATAATTATATATATAATGTTTGTTTTCTTATAAACTTGATTTTTACTTTTTTTCCCGTCTGCATGTCTCACAATATCTTTATTTTTGTTTCTTTGGTATTATACATATTTTATATCTTTACAACTAAATTTATATTAAAAGATAATACCACCGCGCGAAGCGCGGCCAAATTAACTAGTATACATATAAAATGGGATGATATCGAATAGTGACAAAGCCAGGAATGTTACTAAAAGGGTATTCAAGATTTTAATATATATATTAAAAAATAATATTTGACTTATATACCTAGTATAATACTTTGACAAATACCGTTCAACTCATCGTGCTTGAGCCTATGTGGCTGGAAGCTAGGGAGTATCATATAAGTTGAAATTGAGACCATTTGGCAGGCATAAAGAGAGTCAAACATTTTCATACGGTTCAATTAATATTTAAACTCTGACCGTATAAGATATATTTACA
This sequence comes from Lycium ferocissimum, assembly GCF_029784015.1. Taxonomy (NCBI): domain Eukaryota; kingdom Viridiplantae; phylum Streptophyta; class Magnoliopsida; order Solanales; family Solanaceae; genus Lycium; species Lycium ferocissimum. The sequence goes on along the minus strand of NC_081345.1, from coordinate 47,822,861 downwards.
CGATGACATCACTTTATTGGTAATATTACGTAACGGTTTATGATATGTGGAGGACAAAAACTGAATAATGATGCACGTGAGATGCTATTACATGTTAAGTTACATTGTTAACGTAAAATATGTTACTATAATTACTTACAATTACCTTTCAAGTGATCATGTAGTGTAAATTTTCTTTTACATTATTAGTGTGCATTTAATTTTTTTTTTTTTCAGTTGTAGTAGTACAAGTTGCACAACTAGACTAGTATAAAACTATAGACAGGTCATTTTGCATGATTGTGAAAAAGAATTTGAATTCGTGTCTATGAAGAGATTATTGAGATTGTAATCCCTATAGAGATCTGCAGAAGAAAGGCAAATTAGTACTGGGAGGTGCATCTTCTGTTCCCACATTTGGGGATCAATTTTTGGCAGTGAGCACAATATTCAGTACTCCCCCGTTTTATAACAAGTGGTGTTTTTAGTTGAGAGTTGCTAAATTACCACACCAATTTGACCCAAATTTGGCCACACTTATGTAAAAATCACCATAACCTCTATTGTACAATTTTAAATTAAGATAAACTTTGAGAAGAAAAGGTAGAAATGACATTAAGTAAGCATAAATTATTAAATTTGACCTGAATAGTCATATAAATTTATCCCATTTGGGCCATTGTGGCCAAAATAGTGTAGCAAAAAGACCTTATTGTTTTTAGTTTATGCTCATAGAAATTGCTCACTCCTACAAATTAGGAGTGTTTTTTACTAACTTACCCCTAATCAAGTTTTACCTCTTTTTAAGTTACTTCTTTCCTAGAAAAGATACTTAATAATTCTTGATTATGTATATAAGGGTAATTTTGGAAGAATAAGATCAATTTCTTCTTGAAATCCTAAAGCAGCATTTATTTTGAAGCAGAATGAAAAATCTAAAACACCACTTATTATGAAACGGAGGGAGTACTTGAGCAAAAAAAAATCTGTTAAATTCTCATGCATATCAATGGAGACCCAAGAGACAAAAGCCAGATAAGTTAAATTCTCATGCATATCAATGGAGACCCAAGAGACAAAAGCCAGATAAGTAAATACTTACTCGTACAGGGTATCTACACCAAATACTTACTCGTACAGGGTATCTTCACCAAATCAATAAAATTAACCATAATTAATTGACTTAATAAAATAAAAATATACATTAATTAATTATATAGCTAAGTGATAATAATTTTATATGCAAACACATATCATATTGATTTGATATAAATATTGTCTGGCAAATTTTTACCATATGCATATGGATTGTACTTAAATAATGCTAATATTCAAGTATTATGCAAGTTTGTTGAGAAGAAAGAAGTAAAAATTCCTCTTGAGTCTCAATTATTGAGGAGGGACCTCATTTTCTATTTTCTACAGTATTTTTTAGTTCTAAAAGAATGATTAAGATGGGTTGAAGTCTATATTAGAATTATTACAAGATTGGATCAAAATTTGAAGTGAACCAACCTTGAAATATTGAAGTGAGTTAAAAATTCAGACCTGATTTTGGGCGCAAGGGGTCATCTAAATCACCTTTGTTGAAAAATGACATGGTATGTATAAGGTCGAAATTATTTTTATTTATATAAAATAGATGCTTAATCCCTTGACTTCTTCGTATCTACTTTTTTATATTGTGAATCGCCTTAGTGAAATCCAGGCTCGCCACTGTGTTAAGAAGGGCTGGAGTTGGAACCATGGAGTAGTAAAGAAAGCCAGTAGTCAAATCACATTACACTATATGTAAATATAATGACAAGTTCCTCAAGGGAAATAAAAGCCCTTAAGTTTTCATCTATGAGTGTACATTTCCTACAAATATCTACTTTCACATGGAGGTTTTGTGATAGACTGATAGTAATAACCACAAATTTCAGTTTCATGTCTGTATTATTGTCAACTGGAGCTATGGCTAGTAGAAGTCGAGGCTGGACTTGAAGAAGACTCGTCGGGTTGATGAAGCTGTTGAGAAGTACATTCCGGAAGAGAAGGTGCAGGTAGAGGATGTGCAATGAAGGTAGGAACTTCTTCTCCCGGCGTCAATACTGACACTCCGTTCGCGTAAAAAGTCATCTGTAAGTATCAACAGAAGAAAGTTATTCAGCCAGCTCCACATAGGTGAGAACTAAGAACCATAAAAAAAATGAACATATATACACTTACTGTCAGTATAAAGAATTTTTATATGAGCTGTGTGATTTAACTTGTAGACTTCCAGTAGGTTACTAATCCCACTTATTATGGACAATCGGTCACCTATAGATAGATAGTGAGCACGCACCAAATTTTGATATGATAAACCAAGAAACTAACCTAAATAACTTAAGATAGCAACATAGCAAGAACATTTCATTTCTTTTAGGGTCTAGGATTTAGTCGCGATGAGCCAGATGTGGGATGCTTATACCGGTTTTACATACGTTTTGTGGATTTAAACGTCGTTAGATACAAATTAATTTATCTCTGCTAATTGGTCATAAGAGAAAACTATCCAACGCAGGCAATCAAACTGTACAGGAAACCAACAGCTAAGTAGTTAGATGAGCAATTCACAACGGAAAATCAAACATATTGAACTTCAAAACCCTCAACGAATGAACAGGACATGACTCAAGCATGATGGAGTTCAGTTACTCCGAGCATATGTTTTTTTCTGAATCATAACATTGGTAAGCTGAAGACAACGCGAGGCAGGTAGCTACAGAGCTGCAAATAAGGAAGAGATTTATGCAATTTAATTGACCATTTGTTTAGTTTTCTTATGGTGAAAATTTTGACACTAAAACAGAGTTCTACTTTAAAAAAGAAAGTAGGTTTTTGATAAAGTAATTCTCCCCACCATTAAGCATTGGTATAAACATGATTCTAGCAATCAATTAAAACATCTAAAGCAAAGGATTTAGCTTTAGGAATAATTTTGTGAAGAATACTAGACAAGTGTTGCTTAACTGAACAGGAACAGTGAACAGGTATATGTCATAATGTAACCCCACTATAGAAACTTCAGATACTCCCACTCACACACTTTCAAGATTGTGAATTTTTTAAATCCAATTCATTGATCTTCTCCAAAATAAAAGTAACATTTCAAGACAATGTTCAATCCCAACATTAGCTCACATATTGAAAGCCAGAGGCGGATCCAAGATTTGAAGTTTATGGATTTCTAAAGGCAAAGCCAGAATTTGAGTTTTATGGGTTCTAGAGTCTAATCTTTTCAAGTTATTGGGTGCTAAATTAATAATATGTCCATATTCAATAGATTTGTAAGACAAATACAAAGTCAATCAAAATTCTTGGGTTCGCCCGACAGTGGTGACATTCTAGCTCATTCTTCGATTCTACGGCGACCTCAAGTTAATACTACAATAATAAATGGATTCACGAGTTAAATATTTATTGATATTTAATAGATTTCTTAATATATATATATATATATATATATATATATATATATATATATATATATATATATATATATATATATATATATATATATATATATATATATATATATATATATATATGGGGAAAAGCTAATGGGTTCATGTGAACCGATGGTAAGCTGGACTTGTAGATCCGCCCTTGTGAACAAGAACGAAAAAGGGTCATATGTCAACATGGTCTCCAAAGTCAAAATATGGTGGGATATCATTGGAAGCTATAGTTTCACCAACTTAGGGTTTCACTGACTCACCGACATGGCCGGACAAACTGGTCCGGTCACATCCGGTCTCAATATTTTACGATCATTATGATTGATCAACTGACTTGTTTGTTCTTTAATTTCACAGCAAAACAAAGAGAAGGAAATTGGGTTGGGATGTTTATATTTGGTTTAATTAATTTAGTGGGTCGGGGCGGGTCAGCGAAGGAATTGGATAATTTCAATTGAAATCGGGTCTTTTAAATCGATTTGGGATTTTCCATTGGATAGTCAAGCTATCAACAATCTCTATTTACAGTAGCGTTATAGTTATTTCATTTTTAGCGTTACAGATAAATTTAGTTTGGTTGCAAATTCTACTTGATTGTTGAGAGAATCTTCTTGTTTCCTTAGTAATATTCTTGTGCACGTGTATGGCAAAGAGAAGCACCTGAATGGTAGTTCCCCCGCCTCATTTTATATGACACGCTTTTCTTTTTATTTTGTTAAAGAAGAAATAACTTTCTCTTTTTGGAAACTATTCAATCTTAGCATTTTACCCTCAATGACATGACTTATTGAAACTGATCACTTGATGGATGCATGACATGTTTGATTATACAAAACTTTCAATTAACTATGATTAATTAATGTATATATTCACTTCATTAAATCACTTAATCATAGTAAATATAATTGATTTTGTGTTAAACACCCGATGCGGATAAGTATTTGCCGTCATTTTGCGTGATTGTGGAAAGGAATGTGAATTCGTGTCTATGTAGAGATTATTGAGATTGTAGTCCCTATAGAGATCTGCGGAAAAAAGGCAAAGTAGTATCGGGAGGTGCACCTTCTGTTCCCACATTTGGGGATCAATTTTTGGGGTGAGCTCAATATTCAATACTTGAGAAAAAAACTTCTTTTACTGTTAAGTTCTCCTGCATATCATGGAGACCTAATAAACAAATGCCAGATCGGTAAATACTTACTCGTACAGGATGTCTACATCAAATCAATAAAATTTATCATGATTAAATTTTTTAATAAAATAAAAAAATACGTTAATGAATTATAGCTAAGTGATAATAATTTTATATGCAAACACATATCATACACTAATTGATTGGTATAAATATTGTGTGATAAACTTTTACCATATGCGTATGGGTTGAACTAAAATAATGCTAGTAGTCAAGTAACGTTCATGTATCAGTCCTTTTATGCAAGTTTTGTTGAGAAGAAAGAAGTAAAAAGACCTCTTAAGTAAAATTAAAGAGGAGGGACCTCATTTTCTTTTTCTATTTTTTATTCTAAAAGATTGATTAAGAGCTGATTAAGATGGGTTGAAGTCTATATTAGAATTATTACAAGATTGGATCAAAATTTGAAGTTCACCATTGGTGAACCAACCTTGAAGTTTGAAGTGGGTTAAAAAATCCGGACCTGATTTTTGTATGGGCTGAGCTAGGGTCGCAAGGGATCGTCTGAATCACCTTTGTTGAAAAATTACACGGTATGTATAAGGTCAATATTATTTGAAAAAAGGCTCAAATAGGTCATCGAACTATCAGAAAAGACTCATTCATGCCACTCGTTAATAGTTGGGCTCAAAAATGCCACCGTCGTTACTATTTTGGGTCATATATGCCATTACTCACTAATAGAACTCTACCACTATCATATTTTGCCACGTGGCATTATCTAAACCCTTCATTTTACGGGTGGCATAAATGAGTCATTTCGTACTTCAGTGGCATATTTGAGTCTTTCTTCAATTCCTATATAAATCTCCACCTTTTCTAATTTTATGTAACAAGCTTACAAGGACAAGTTTATCCCTTATACTAATAAAATTATTATTTTACATGGAAAAACTATATACTCTCTTATTTAGTTATATTATGAATCTAATTTTATTCTACATCATTCACACTTTTCTATATAAAATAGATGCTTACTCCCTTGACTTCTTCGTGTTTATTATATTGTGAATCCCTTTAGTGAAATCCTTGCTCGCCACTATGTAAAGAAGGGCTGGAGTTGGAACTTACCATGGAGTAGTAAAAAAAAGCCAGTAGTCAAAATCACATTACACTATTTGTAAATACAATGACAAGTTCCTCAAGGGAAATAAAAGCCCTTAAGTTTTCATCTATGAGTGGTACAAGTATCTACTTTCACATGGAGGTTTTGTGATAGTGATAGCCGTAAGTTTTCAGTTTCATATCTGTATTGTTGTCAACTGGAGCTACGGCTAGTAGAAGTCGAGGCTGGACTCGAAGATGCGTCATGTTGATGAATGGGTTGAGAAGTACATTCTGGAGGAGAAGGCGCGGGTACCGGATGTGCGATGAACGTAGGAACTTCTTCTCCAGGCATCAGTACTGACACTCCATTCGCGTAAAAAGTCATCTGTAAGTACTAACAGAAGAAAATTATAAGGCAGCTCCATATAGGTGAGAATCATCAAAAATGAATTTAACTTGTATACACTGTCAGTATAAAGAAGTTTTATATTAGCCATGTGATTTAACATGTTGTAGACTTGTTGTAGTTAATAATCCCAGTACTTATTACGGACAGTCAACCGAGCAGGCACCAAATTATAGTATGATAAACAGTTTAGCATTAGCAACGGCATGAACTTTGCGTCATGTCTAGCAAATGATCTCGACGAACATAACAATTCCTGTGATAAGTCTTTATAGTCGCCTACTTAGGAGTATAATGGATATTTTTCACCATTAGACTCAAAACCTAAATATAACTTAAGATAGCAGCATAGCAAGAAAATTTCGTTATTTAGGGGTCAAAAATTTAATCGCGATGAGCCAAATGTGTTGATATACTTATACCGCTTTTGTATACATTTCATGGATTTTGAAAGTTGTTAGATCTATGCAAGCAAGACCAGTAAGCTAAAAAATCTAGAGATAGGCACACATGCAAGCAACAAAAGGGGAACCCCGTCAAGACTAAGGCAATAATTGAAATTAGATATAAATGCATTTACAGAGCAGCAAATAAGGAAGAGATTTAGGCAACTTCATTGCTTCATTGAACTTTTGTTTAGATTTCTTATGGTGAAAATTGTGACACTAAAACAGGGTTCTACTTTAAAAAAGAAAGGAGGTTTTTGGTAAAGTAATTCTCTCCACCATTAAGCATTGGATATAAGCATGATTCTAGCAATCAATTAAAACATCTAAAGCAAAGAATTTAGCTTTAGGAATAATTTTTTGAAGAATAATAACAAGTGTTGCTTAACTGAAAAGGAACAGTTAACAAGTATATGTCATAATGTAACTCCACTATAGAAACTTCAGATACTCCCACTCATACTCTTTCAAGATTGTGAAATTTTTAAATCCAATTCATTGATCTTCTCCAAAATAAATGTAACATTTCAAGACAATCTTCAATCCCAGCATTAGCTCATATATTGAAAGGCAGAGGCAGATCTAAGATTTGAAGTTTATGGATTTCTAAAGGCAAAGCCAGAATTTGAGTTTGATGGGTTCTGGAGTCTAATCTTTTTAAGTTATTGGGTTCTAAATTAATAATATGTCCATATTCAATAGATTTGTAAGACAAATACAAAGTCGAACAAAATTTACTAGAGTTTAGCCGACCAAATACATTTGACATTCTAGCTCTGATTCCGATTCTACGGGACCTCAAGTTAATACTACAAAAATAAATGGATTCACAGTTAAATATTTATAAATATTTAATAGATTTCTTAATATATATATAAGGTCTGGGGAAAAGCTAATGGGTTCATGTGAACCAGTACCAGGACTTGTAGATCCGCCCTTGTGAACAGGAACGAAAAAGGGTCATACGTCAACATGGTCTCCAAAGTCAAAATATGGTGGGATGTCATTGGAAGCTATAGTTTCTTTTTTGGCAAGATGCTGAGAGAAGAATACAATAAATTGGGTTCTGAATAACTCTTTGTAGAAAATAGCATATCTTGGGCTTTAATGTCTTGCAATATGCATAAAAACTGGGACACACAACATGGGTTTCAATCAGAAAAGTCTTTTTCCAAAAAGTCTTTATACTTAGTAGTGTACCATGCAGAAACAGAATGGGGCCATCATATCAACCTCTTGTCTAATGAATCTTTTGGCTTTAGATAAAGAATCACATGAATACATAGGAATGAGATGTTTCAATAAATTAAGTCCATTAGAAATTATATTTCAAATTAAGAATGGCAACGGGGCGGGACGGGTTAAAGTTTATGCTGGGCGAGCGGGTCTTGTTGATTGAGAATTGTATATGTAGCTATTGTTGTTTTAGCGGTTGTCTGTTCTACTTTAAGGAGAAAGATAGAGAATAAGCACCTTGAACCAACAAGCTATTACTTACACAGAAAACATTGAATGAAAAAATATCTTTAATCCGAATAATGTAATAACTTTTTCTTTTTGTCTGAGCATTAAAGTTAGATTAATTGAATCAACAATCAAGAGTAAATTTTTCAAAGACATGATCATCATTCATCAGGAATGATTCATATTAACTAAGGTCTACAAAATGATAATTATGAAGAGAATCCCAGTCAAATAATCCAGCTATAAGCTATTATAATAGCCATAATTATGTGAGAAACAATAATGACATTAAGGAAAAAAGCAATACATTATGGAAAAAAGCAATTAATTGTCACCAAAAAGTCAGTTAGCCTACTCATTGTGGTCCTTAAACATAGTACTTTTCCGTCCCAATTTATGTAATGGTGTTTGACTCGGCATGAAATTTGACAATGAGATGAAAACTTTTGAAATTTGTGGTCTGAAACAAGCCGTAGACATTTGTATAGATATAATCATTTCATTAAGGGTAAAATATAGAATGTTTAAAGTTAAATTATTACTAAATACCGAAAGGTGTCATTCTTTTGGCATGACTAAAAAAAAAGAGTGTCACATAAATTGGATAGAAGGAGTGATAGATATTTCCATTTTCTTAGGAAATAATTTAAGTCTAATTTTCCATGTCCAAAACTATTAGAAAAGACACGGTAAGTGATGATCACAGAGCAGTACTCCTCCTACTAAGCAAAGTACAAGCACTGAAGCAACCATTAAAAACCATTATTTGGATCTCATCCTTAACTTACTGTACTTATTACACCCGGACACAAATTGCTCTATAATTATCAATTTCAAGGGTGTCAAAGAGATTTTACGGAAAAAGAAAAAAAAATTCTTTGTTCTCTTTTCTGTTTTATATGAATTTTTTCTTTTTAGTCCGTTAAAAAAAAGATAAGGGTCGAAAACACACCTGAAGTATCACTTTTGCGAATTTCCTACCTGAACTGTCCCCAACTATTTATCAAAATACACCTTGACTAGTATATGATGGTGTGTTGTGCACAATCTCTTTTTTTTTTTGTTTAAAAATGGTGCTAAATGACACTCCACGCGGATAATTAAAAGAATTAATTAAAAATTTAAAAATAAATAAATTAAGAGATAATGGTAAAAAAAAAAAAAAAGGAACACACCTGAAGTCTCATTTTTTTGCGAGTTTCCTACTTTACCTATCAGGTGTTAGTGGTTGGTACCTGAACTATCACTAATTATTTATCAAAACAACACATCGAAATTAATGAGTCAGCAGCTCTGTGGACGAAATTTTATGAGAATTAAGTTGTCACACGCTTTTTGATTGATTCTTGATCTCACAACTCTCGTTGATAAATGAAACGTATCACATAACACATTCTATACATTCATCTTGAATAAGATATTGCTTTATGCAATTTTGGGGAGAAAGAAAAAAGTTACCTCAGGAGATGGATAATCATCAAGCTTCATCTGAACCCTCATTTGAGTAACAAGATCACTACTATTCCTGCCACCACCACCACCGGAGCTGGAAGGTCTTCGCCGGAGAAACCTCTCGAAAATCGCCATAACTAAGAACATCGAAATAAGAATTGCAGTCGCAACAAAACCAAATGACACAGCATTTACTGAATTATCAAAGTTCCTCCAATGATCTTCTCCTTCTAAATCACCACCATTTGCTACAGGAGCTACACTTGGTGGTTGCACAATCCTCCAAAAATAAACACCACCACCATTAACACTATGTCTTCCCATTGAGTAAAAATAGAGTACCCTCTTTCTGTCTCATTAGCGATTAACTGACAAGAGGGAGTTGCTCAGGTGGTAAGTGCTCTCCGCCTTCAATTCTAAAGTTATGGATTCGAGTCACCAAAAAAGGTAGGAAGAGATAAAATTTAAAAAATTCACCAATTAACCAACAACAAAGAAATTAAACAACCCAACAACGTAAAACTGCCAGGATTTTTGACCAGCTTATTGCATTGAACAAAGGGTTTGAAGCTACAGTTCAAGAAACAGAAAGAAAAAATAAACCACTTTTTCTTTCCACCAACAAGACTCTACCCTTTACTTACAAGCAACAACATACGCAGTGTAATCTCACAAGTCTGATCTGGGAGGGTAGGATGTACGCAGACTTTACTGTTTTCTTTGTGGGGTAGCAATGTTGTTTCTGGTAGACCCTCGGTTCAAAAGAAAAGAAATCGAGACATGCTTGCAAGAAAAAAATATGACAACAGATACAAAGTAACTAAAATGAGATACCAAGACAGGCTAGAAAGAGAAAAGACTCTATCCTTTACTTGGACGTTGATGCAAATGGAGAGGGAAAGAGAGTGGTCGTGATGAATGATGATGGATTCGAGGTGGGTAACTTTTAAAGATTTACGCCAATACTAAAAGAAAAGTTAGTTTAATTTAGCAAAGCTTTCTTGGGTTCTTGTTTGAGTGGACAAACAGAGTGAGGGAGAAGAAAAAGCGTTGAGCTTTGGGATAGGCAAATGGAGAAAGGGGAAGAACTAGTAAGATAATCAAGGTATACTATATAGTTTGCTTAGGAGTAATGCTCTTTTATTGGAAGGTAACTATGGTTAGTGGGGGAAAATAAAAGTTTTATTTAATTGTTTATACAGTGTGTTGCAAATAAATAAGGAAGAAGCCATGTGACAAAAATGAAAAAAAATTACTAGTAAAATTGATACTTTTTACATATGAGTTCAGTCAATCCTCTTTATAACAGCATCATTTATTCTGATATATTGTAGCTTGCAATAGCGAGATGTTATTATGGAGAACATATACTGTAATATAACATAATATAAAAAATTAGATTAAAAAAAAAACTTGATTGTTATAGTGAAATATTGTTATAGAGGATGATTGTTATAAAGAAGTTTGACGGTAGTTAATTACACTGTTGTCACATACAGGGGCGGATCTATGTAGGAGCGTGGGAGTGTCACGCCACCTGGACTCCTCAGTTGAAACTCTATGTATATATGTGTATATACAAATTATCGTATAAAGGTTAATCATGCCACCCGAAGTACAAAGGAAGTCGATGGTGCCAGTGGTAGGACGCCGTGTATCCCGCCCCAGGGACGCGGGTTCGAACCCGGCTCCTACGCTTTTAAAAAAAATTCCAGCATAACTAATAGCGGCATGGAGTTTAAGTGTTTAACCGTATACCCCCAATGAGAATGTGAGATGTTTAGGATGATCCTACGTGGAGTTTGACCTTGTTTTTTAATCAATTTTTGCTGGCTTTCTTTTTCGTCCTTCTTTTTTTCTCATAGGAACTTGGTAATATCACTTTACTTTACTTTACTACTATATAGATGCATGGGTTTTACTCATGCTTCGTCGTCAATCATCACTCTTAAAAATAAAAAAAAAGGTGGGCCTCATACTAAAAGCACCAAATAATATTAAAAAAAAAAGTTGGGCCCCATACTAAAAACACCATGAAATATTTTTTTTTTAAAAAGTGGACCCCGCCATCTCCAAACTCATGTAAAAAAAAAAAAAAAAAGTGAACTCCATATTAAAAAAATTAAATAATATTCATGTAATTCCCAAAGTATCCCCATTAAGTCAATAATGGTGGATTCATTGCCACATGCATATCAACCCATTAGTGGAAGCAAATGAAATTATTGTACAGCAAAAAACATGGACCACATATTATTGCTTTTCTTCAAAAGGTTAAATAGCCAAACCATACAATTTCCTTTCTTTTCTTATATTAGCCTGAGATCTAATCTAGATATTTAACTGTTGTATTTGCTATTCCGCCATGTCATTTATTTATTATGTTTATTTATTTATATTTTAAAATAAGGTAGAATTTAATTACTTTTTCATTTTTTTCCTTACTCTAATAAATGTGAAAAGAGATTAATGTCGTAAAAGAAAAAATAATATTAAATGGAGATCAAATAATTAATAAGGTAAATTAGTCAAATTATAATTCTAATTGACGTTTTCTTAAAAAACCGTGCAAAGGACAACATGACAAGTAAAATGAGCTAAACCAAGAATATTTATCAAAAATTTAAAAATAGTAGTTCTTCGTTTAAATAGAAAATTAAATTTCTACTTTGTTTCATTTTAAACATGTAAAATTAATTTAATAATTTGAATTAGAATTATTTAAATCAAAACTTGATAAAAAAAATAATAAGTATTGTTTAGGTCCAATCTACATTCATTAACAATAGAATATTTTACACCTTTAAATTAATTGAATTAAAATTCAAAGTATCAACTGATGCTTAAATATTGCTATTGTTTTATCTTAAAGAGAAATCAAATTTCTACTTTGTTTCGTTTTAAACATGTAAAATTAATTTATTAATTAGAATTAGAATTATCCAAATCAAAATTTGATAAAAAAAAATAATAAGTATTGTTTAGGTCCAATCTACATATATTAACAATAGAATATTTTACACCTTTAAATTAATCGAATTAAAATTCAAAGTATCAACTTATGCTTAAATATTGCTATTGTTTTGTCTCAAAGAAAGGAAAATAGTTTCCTTTTAAACAAGTCTTCTCTTTTAAAAAGTATTAATAAATTTTTGCAAACTTTATATTTGTAGCAAATACTAATATAATAAAGTTTTGGATACGGAGCACAAATTACAATGTTATATTTGTCATACCCCATTTTAACCCGGGTTAAATTAAAGTATGACATTTTGGTGATCCCTATTTGTTTATTTGTTTTAAGGAGTCGCCACCTAATTGATTTTAAGGTGAATTAGGGCACCTAATTATTAACTTAAGGTAAAACTAACCTCCGTTAATAGTCTGCTTAACCAGTGTGATTCTAGGTAAGGGTTCTATATTATCCTAAAGGAAAGGGGTTAGGCATCCTTTAGGATCCGTTAACTTACGGTTATCCGGCCAAACTTAGGTTAATTAATTAAAGTTAGAAATGACTTACAAATATTGCTAAAGTTTGAAGAAAAAAATGTAATAAGGTTGTTAAAAAATAGGATTTACAAAAATAATAAGTTGCATGAAAGATGTCTTTAAATACTATTTAAAGTAAGATTTATAAATACTGTTAAGATTTTAAAAGAGAATATATAATAATGCTATAAAAATGAGATTTGTGAAATATAATAATTTGTATATAAGCAGGCGAAAAATGCCGGTTTGTGCAATATTTAAAACAACTCGAATGATGAGATATTAATTGATTTTGCGATTTGAGAATATATCAAAATAGCTAATGTGAGTTTTCTTTATCTCTTTTATCATTCCTTATTAAATATACTTAGCTAAAAATATGTGTGATTAATTCAATCTTGAAGAGTTATTTATAAAATATACTAGAGTTTATATTTGCATATTAGTGACGTTTGAAATTTTAAAGTAGTAAGGATAAGTCATGATTCCCTTAGCTCAAATATGAAGTCATGCTCTTTTGAAAATCAATTAATCTAATGAAGATAAATACTATAAGTATTATAAATAATTTTAACGTAAAATGAAAGAGAGTGAAGCTTATGGCATTAATTATCAGTTTAACTACCCACTACTAAACTAAACCCCATTAGTTTGCTAAGGTTAAATCTAAATTAAGAAAATAAAAGCAAGATAAGGGGTTAGTGGCATAATACAAGTTAAATGCACAAAATAAAATAAAAGGGGTAATAAGTATCGAATGGGCGGCCCCGCTTGGAGGCCATTGGACCTATTTGCTCGTTGGATTGGGCGTCGTCTTTATTTGTCTATTGGGCCTTGGTCCAGCAATAGGAAATTAAATGAATTGGTCCATTTTGACCGGTCACTGTAGATCTGCTGCCGCTATTGGGCTTAGCCCAGAAATTCCTTTTATTTTGTTGTGGATGGGTTGACACGGGGAGAGATTGCGTTGGGCTTTAGCCCATCGTTGAATGCGGAAGAAGACGAGTCCCTCGGACTCGTATGCAATGGTCATGCAAACAATGAGAGGAAAGGGATTAGTATATAAACAATAAGTGAGGCCAAACATATAAAAATGCAAACTTAAAACAGACTAGTGGATTATGTATATAAGGTGTATGTTTAAGTATACTTCATGTATACACATATATATACGACTCCATAAGACATATCTGTTCACGCAGTAACATATAAGACTCACGCGGTAACGTACAGGACTCAGCATAGATATAACCCAGGCAAGGCATACTTGTAATTTTTTGATACACACAAGACCAAGTAAAAAAAATGTTGCGTCATACAACATAGCAGGACTTAAACTGACTATATTTACAGTGTTCAAACACACACTGGATTCAGCCAAGGTATACTTACAACATTCGGAGTTCACGCGAACCTTAACCAAACATGTTGGCATATTTATACAGGTATTGGTCCAAATAAAGCACACTGGCAGCATACATAAAAAGGGGTACTAATATGAAGCAGGCTATAGTTGCTCATATATGGGTATGCACATAATCAGGACCTGCTAAAAACCTATTTCACTCCTACGGAGATACACAACATATAGATTAGGCAGGTTGGCTACATACAACACATACCAAATCTAAGCATGGCATATTATAAAATACCTACCGAATCTAGGAAAGACATTTTAGTATCTTTGTCCAACTCCATTTCCATATTAACAAGGCGATATCTTTGGTATTTTATAGCCATATATCATCACTGCCAGTGGCTTACAATACCAAAAAAAAACTACAGCAGAATATCATCACATCTCAGTTCGTATTTTAGTCATTTCCAGAAGAGTCATTTCAGCATTTGCTAAAGCCTAGACAGCATTTAATCCCACAAACCCGACTGACTTGTACCCCTTAAAAGGGGAATGATCATGTTTTAGAGGAATGCTTGCATACAGAGAATCCTATGGGAGAATAGCTGCTTTCAAAAATAAGGTGATCGTTATGTCTTCAAATCTCCAACTCGAGTTAAAGGAGGTTTCAACAGATTTAGATTTTTACAACACCACACTCAACCTATTTAGAGTCACTGCCCTATTCGAGCTAACTAGGAACCATATCTAACAGCAATACAAAATGAATGATATGCCCAGATGACAAAGGGAACAGGGAGACTGGACTTAAAACAGCAAGACTTAGGAAACAGCAGTGTCTTGACCAGGCTATTATTCCACTCTACTGCCTAAAACTTTACACCGAGCAGTTTCAAATTAACAAGAAAGAAGACTGAATTAATACCCATACCTGCTGGATTGGACCAGTTGACTCAACACAGATTCACATAAAATAGTAACACTTAAACAAGGCATAGACATATTTCACGAACACAGAGATGGACTACCAAATGAAAATACAGAGACCTACCCAAGCACCCACTTAGATTTCATGACAAACTTTGCCAAAATACAAAGTCAGCATAATATAGTTAAGACAAACAATTGCATGGAAAACATACTCCGAGAAAGTAGTCAACAGAAGGGAATCAAAACTAAGCGAAGACATTTAATTTGGTGTGGCATGATGTATCATAGTAAATCTCAGGTGAACAAACTAACATTTGAAATTTAAACAGGTTTGTCATACTAACACCTAATCAACTGGCAAAACTTTGAGCTAAGCCATACTAAGCATGAACATCTAAATATTTTAACTTCTGAGCCGAGACTAACCAACTAAAACAAGAATGAGCATAATGCTATTAAGCTAAGCTAAGCTGAAGCTAAACCAACTGAGGCAACAATCATGAACGAGTATATAAACATTTACTGAACTACCAGACTAGAATTAATTAACTAGAGCAGAGTTGTTCACATACTCAAACAAACTGAACTACATTATTCTACTTAAACATGCTTAAAACACCCAAACAGACTATCCCAGAGACAGACCTGTCTATCGAAACTAGAACAACTTAACTAAACTAACATACTTGAAATCACGGCATGATAAACCAAAATAACAGAGTAACCAGAAAATGCAAGAGAGAAATAAAGAATAGAGAATTACCTTTTTTGGGTGCAGCGAAATGGGTGCGAGTCTTCGATCTACACTCGACGACTACCAAATCCGAGCTTGCGAGGCTCGGATTCGCAACAACAATAAACAGGCGAGAAAAAGAAGTAATTGTTTGAGTATTTCGATTCGATCTTTTGAACTATCACCACGAACTGCAACTTAATATTTTCGGGTATTCGGAACTTAATATTTTCAAGGGGTTTTGAGGCGGCTGGAAAACTCACCCCTCTTCTACTTTCGAAAACCAATATTTATAGCGGATTTGTTAGGGTTTGTTCGGTTCCAAAATGGGTTTTCAATTGGGCGGGATTTCTAGCATCGGATTCAAATTGGGTCAAATGCACCGTTCAAAACTGAACGTTGACAGTGCTTTTGGGCAGATGGTCATGTGATTCTAGTCCAGTACACCCGAAACGGGCTGATCTTCTCTGGTCTTTAAGGATTTGTTTTGTTCGAAGCAAGAAAATGGAAGGCCCTTTTCTGTCAACGACAAAGAAAAACAGATATATGGACGTTTTGATATGGAAATGGGGAGGCAAAGTCTGTATAAGGTTAAAAGGGATTTGTGCTTTTGCTAAAAATGGAGGAAGAGGCGTGAAGAGAGAGAGATGAAGGTGGCGTGAAGGAGAGAGAAGAGAGAGGAGAGAGAAGGGGAAGGGGGGGGGGGTTGTGGGGCGCTGATGAGTTGTTTTAGGTTTAGGAGGTTAAAATGTGAGATGGGCCGGGTCGGGTTTCCGGGTTAAGAGCTTAATGGACTGGGTCAATTTTCTTTTTGTAATTTGGGTATTAAAACGTGGGCTGGTCTGAAAATTGGGTTGGGGTGAATTAAAATGATTGGGATGATGAATTAAAATGTAGGCTTCTAAATTAAGTAAAAAGACCCATTTTGACTAATTATATGCTAACATGTGTTAAAATATTATCTCATATAAAAGTATGTATTTGTTAGTACTCAGATAAAATAAAATGACGTCGTAATAGCCGTGCGATAATATATTTGAAATCAAATAGTAAATAAACACTATTATTTAATTGCGCGAGAATAAATGCGATGCGTGCGCATAAGCCGGTAAAAATGCTGAAACGATAAAAACTGCGACTTATAATAATAATAATAATGATGATGATAATGATAATACTGGTAAAAAATGGCAATAATAATAATAACGATAATAGTAATATTAGTGACAGTAATAAAATAACAATAGTGACTGCAACAGGATAATGAACGCCAGTATTAATAAGAGCTAATAATTATAGTAAAAATATAAATAATTGTTGCTTAAATTACCAAAAATAGTAGAAATGTAAATAAATATTTAGGGAAGACGGGACAAAATTGGGTGTCAACAATATTAATCGTGTTTTGAACATAGTGTGTGTATATATATATATATATGCATAAAAACAGTGCAAACTTATGTATGTTTATTAGCAAAATAAAATATATATATATATATATATATATATATATATTATCACTACTCAAATACAACTACATACGCATAGATACACTATAATCGAAAGTGTTGCGCACAGGCATACGCCGTCTGGTATTACTTAACAAAAGCAAGCACGTTCACGATGAGTGGAAAGACAAATGAGCAAGTCTTTTTTTATCTTCTCTGGATTCTTACCATTTTTCTTCCTTATCATTTTAAGCATAAAATAACAAGAATTCATCCAACAAACCTTTCCTCTTCTCCCAAATTTTTCCTCTCTTCGTCAAAATTTTAATAATCTTTCCCTGCTGCACCAGCTATTCTTCCCTTGTTGTTTCTTATCTTTAATTTTACATGTTATTTTTTAAAAATGGTTTAACAAAATATAAAAGAAAAGGGTATGTTGAGTCTTGGTTCACGTTGATTAGGAAAAAAATCTTCCTTATGTTATAGAAATTATGCTTCGGAGCTTGAGTTGATGTATCGATCTGAGTGTGATTTTTTCTATATAATATTTGAATAAATATTTGTCTATGTAACCGAAAAGACAAATAATCTAAACGGCAACCTAAAATTGATCAAACCGATTAAAAGCTTACTCTATTTGAACCATGTAAATTCCAATACATTAATTTTTATGATAAAGTGGCACCCGGAACCTCCAAACCTTGAATCCGCCTCTGGTCACATATGCGCCAAAACTACAAGGCTGCATGATCGAAATTCAGCAATGTCTACCCTGTCGAACGAACCCTTAACTAGTCTCATAACCTATTCGACGTGCACTCTATAAAACTACCGCGTCAACAACAATTGTAACAATATGTACCAACATCACCAAGTCAAGCATATCATAATATAAAATAGTTCACGGTCCGAACAGGGGAGGACCTAGGCTGGATCCAAACCCCCTTCGATAAAAATTTCTTCCCAGATATATGAAGTTAAAATTATTTTTTATGTATACATAGTAGATGTTTAATTCCTTTAGTTTCTTCGTGTGCTTATTTCTTTATTTTTGAACCCACTAAGTAAAATCCTGGTTCTGCCACTGAATGTGAATTATACATATCAAGTTTCAACGAGGGATCAAATCTTACATCTTTACTCATATAAACTTTATACTACTCACAGTATTTATGGAGCCGCTAAAAATACACAAAAATTAAAATTATACTCAGAAATGGTTAAGAAAAGATAAGTGTACTATAAAACAAGGATCACCAGTAGACTATTATAGTGGGGGCTCAAAGTTTCAAATACTCAATAGATGTAAATCTTGCTTTTGCAGAAAATAAAGGTCAAAGTAAATCTCGATTGGATTGCGCTCAAGTGTTGGAGAACTTGACGTACATCATGACTTGTACACGATTAGATATAACGTTTGATAAGTGAATTGAATTGATACACGAATAATCCAGATGAAAGTCACTGGATCTAATGGCATGAAACGAGTCCTAGGATATTTGAAACATACACAAAACTCTACTTTGCAATAAAATAAGCATCTCACTGTTATTAAGGGGAATAGTGATGCAAATTTGATCGGTCGGTCAATCAAAACTAAGTTTACAAGTGGATATGTTTTCATCATTGGTTGAGGAGCAGTGTCCTAAAAATCGTCCAAACAGACATGCATCACCCCTTCTACAATGAAGTATGAGTTTATAGCTTCAGACAATGTCGGTGAAAAAGTTGAATAGCTCCGGAATTTCTTGAAAGAAATTCCATTTTGGCTCAAATCATTTGTACCTATAGGCATACATTTTGATAATCAAACAATAATTGAAAGGGTGAGAGCGTTTTGTATAACGGAAAATATAGTCATACACGACATAGACATAATACCGTTAGACATCTGGAGGAATTATCACGATTGATTACATAAAGTCAAGAGATACTGTGTTGGATCTGCTTACAAAAGACTTAACTAAAAAGGTAGTTGAAATCATCAAGGGGGATGAGATTATGGCCGAGGACAAGTCATCATGCCGGTAACTCTACCTAGAAGACTGGAGATCAAAATCTAGGTTCAAAGAAAACAAACAAAGTTATGAATGACCATTCAATATTGATCAGAAACTCAACCCATTCTCGTAATAAGACAATGTTAAAAAAACAAGGATAATACGTTAAGGCTTTTTAATAGTTACTAAGTTTGATGTGACATAATCAAACAATGTAATAAGCCTGGCTCGCCTCGATATTATAGTAAACCCAGTTAGGCTCGACTCGCTCTCCACACCTACAAGCCCTTCGGCAAATTATATTGAGAAAATAAAGAGAAAATAAAATTTGGTATATAAAAAGAGACAAATACAAAATTATCTGCTAATTAAACAACAAATGAGCATCCCAACCTAGAACTGTTTAAGGTTACGGTGACAGGTGCATTATTAATAAGAGTGATCCATCTCTCTCATGTTTCCTTGTCGTCTCTACAATTGTCTTCTTATGGCACACTGCAATATCAGAAAATAGACAATTGCCGCTCCTCCTCCTGCTTTTCTGATTCTCCTCCTCACCTAGTCACCTTTGACATTATTTTCCCATTTGGCCTTATTTTTTTTCCTTTCTCTTGATGGACGAAAGAAATGAGAGTTAGATTGCTCAGGTGATCACTCAAACTTACTGTTCTTATCTCTTAAAGTCTTTTTTTTTCTTGATTTTAATTTTCTTCAAAAAAAAAAAAAAAAAAAAAAAAAAAAGAAGAAGAAGACGACTTTCTGATATAATAATTATTAGTTGAGTGATCATATGAGAAATCAACCCAAAAAATGATCGTAGTGCTGATTGCAGACACTTGATAGTTCTTTTTTGAGGAAGGGGATTGAATAAACGGAAAAGACTCAAATATGCCATTGAACTATCGGAAATGGCTCATTTATGCCACTCGTATTGTCAGTTTTGCTCATTTACGCCATCGAACTATAGCGAAATGACCTATTTATGCCATCGAACTATAGGAAATGGTCTATTTATACACTCATCAACAGTTTGACTCATTTATGCCATCGTCTGTTACCAAAATGACTCATCCATGCCATATTTCATTAAAGATGGTTTTACAATATCATATATATGACACGGTACCGCGTAACTAGATTATGATTGTGGGTGGGCGGGGAGTATGGGGGATTTTTCTTAATTTGATATTTAAAATTAGGCCGGTTTAATTAAACGACGAGACCTCTAATTGAAGGCCACGTGTCATATCTCGTATTATAAAATCCACGTTAAAAATGTATGATGAGTCATTTTAGTAACGAGTAATGGAATGACAAATTAATCAAACTATTGATGAATAAGATAAAACGAGCCATTTCTATAGTTCGACATAAATGAGTCATTTCATATGCTTCGACGACATAAAACGAGCTAAACTATCGACTTGTTTCGAGGGCATAAAAATGAGTATTTCTTAGCTCGATGGCATATTTGAGCCTTTTCCGTTGAATAAATCCAAGATGAATTTTAAAAATGTCTACAATTGACATATAAGCAGAGCGGGAAAAGGGAATAAAACTCTCTCGCTTTAATTTACTTGACTTAATTTCCTTTTAGTTTGTTAAAAGAAGGATGACCTCTTTCTAAATTAGGAAACAATTCCATTTTACTTTAAGATTGTGGTTGGTATGAAGAAAAGTATTTTTCTGTAAAATAAATAATTTTCTTATTTATTTTATGGTGTTTGGTGAGTAAGTAAAAAATATTGTCACAAAAGTATTTATCTATAATCATGGCAAATACTACGGGGCAGGGTTAGAAGGCGTGAGGCCGGGTTGGGTGTTGGGCGGTGGGGAAGAAGCGTGAGATGTCACTTACGAAAACTCTTTTTCCTTACCTCATTTAGAAAGTTATTTTCTAATTTTTAGAATACTTGTTTTTGTAAAAAATATATTTTTAAATATTTTGGACAACCAAACGGGAGAATTAAAAAATGTTTCCCTTCATACAAACACACCCTTGATGACAAGTTTTATGGCGCATAAATGTTATGACATGTCTAAGATAACATATTCTAAAATCATATAGCCATATAAATGTTATGACAACAACATACTCAGTGTAATTTTATAAGTGAATCTGGAGAGGGTAGAATGTATGCGAACCTTATACCTACCATCGTGGGGTATTTTCAGAACTATTTTATCTTTAACATATGAAAAATGTAAATTTAAACAAAATTATTTTAAAAAAATAGAGAAATAAGTGGAGTGAGCGTGGGTTTAAGGAAAGAATCACATGCAGGATTGGACCACAAGAGAAAAAGACGAGAGACCCGTGCAAGTCGGGTCACGTGATCCGGTCAAATTTTGCGCTCATGACTGACTTTACTTTCTCTTCTTTTCATGCTTTGACAATTTATAACAAGCCAAAACCCTCATTGATGTTGAAAAAAAGAAAACCCTCATTGATGCCTAAACATTCTTGAATAATCATAGACGATTGTGGTAGAATAAATAAATTTCTTTGCCCTTATGATTAAGTCTTAAATTTGAATTTTGAGTGTAGAAAATTATTCGGATAAAAAAGTGATTAAATTTTTGTTTTTATTGATGAGTCTTGCGCAGTGTGAATACATATTAATTGAAATCCTAATATTAGTGTCTAGCATCGAATGAAAAACGAAAATAATATATTGCACTTAAATATTAGCGAATATCTATCGAATAGAGGCCATTTTAGAAATGAGGCCAAATTATAGAAGACTCTAATGATTTAATATAACTCAAAATTGTTGTTGTCTCGAATTTTATATATACCAGTATTAGAACCCTCGCGATACGCGATAAATAATAAAAATCGATAATAGCAGCTTTGTATCTTACTTTTATAAAAATTAAATTATTTTAACTATATTTTATATTTTTCAAATCGAGAAAGAATATTAATTGATAACAAATAAGAACTGACTTATCCACAAGCCCCATCATAATATTATAAAATATTTCAATTCACAATATTTATACAATTTGCAATTAAACTTGAATTGTCATTTGATTTCATACATGCGAAATTTTATTATATTTTTAATATGTTGCTTCGAAGTTTGTCATTGTTAAATATTTCTTATATTTTCATTCTCTTTAGTATTAATGTAAAATTTTGATTTATAATTTTAATTATTGAATACACCTACATAAGAGTTTCAGTTTTATAGCTTAACTTATTGTGTAGAATTCTTTAATTATTGAATTTGTATTTTATTTTAGCTTTATCTCGTACTTTTTCCATCCCAATTTCTATGACATTTTTTTCCTTTTAATCAATACTCAAAACATAACATCTTTCTATGGGTATGATGGTAACACTTATTACATTTTCAGTGGGTATGTTGTTGTATTTTATCAATTATAGTATATTTTTTCATTTAATAGTAAACTTATCTCTATTTTTTCCTCGTTTTCCTTTACCCCTTTAAATGTATGTTTGGGATATTTAATTTCTAATGTTTGTATGTAAGGTTATACTACCGGGAAAAAAGAAAAAACAAATAGATGCTCTAATGCCATAAAAAAATAGCTTCAAATCTAACCTGTGTGACGTCTTTCCCGGTCAGTTTCTACTTGAAAGGATTCCTCATGCATGTTTGCCCATGTTAGAAAACACAAGTTCTTGAAGTAGCTTCACAAAGATATTAAGAACACTGAAAAGATTCTTTCTTGAGTGGAAAAGGAAAAAGATTATGAACAATAAACAGGTCCATACGAAAGGAAATATTTCATTTTTTTTCAAAACTGCAGGGGGGAGTTAACATACGTGGCAAGGGATTTGGGTTAGTTAATTTTTCTTTCGTTTTTTTTTTCTTTTTTTTTGTTTAATCCTTTTCGTTTTTTTTTTTTTTTCCTTCTAAAAATGAAAACCATGTGGCTTTTTATTATGGTGATTACACTGTAGCAGTTTTCAAATAGGCAGTTTTCAAAGTGCTGGTTACACTTTGACAGTTTTTAAAGTGGCAGTTGTTAGTTTTTTTGTTTAATTTCGTTTTTTGTTATAATTACATATTTGCAGTTTTTGAATTCTGATTTTTTTTTTTTAAATTTCATTTTTTGTGGTGATGACACTTGTCATCGTATTACGCTTTTGCCTCTCCTATTCTATACAGATAGATATAGACAGATTTCAATGTTTCAGTGGTAAGACCCTTACGAAGAGATAACAGGATCATTCACTTAGATCTAATATTGAAGATTGTAGTTATTTGTTCGAGGCTAATAGGGTCACGACTACATATGTCTGGTTGGAGGTAAACCACTATGTCGTTTCTAGAAAATGAAGAATACAATCATGAAGAGGCTTTGATATTATGTAGTTATGCATTTAAGGACATAAGTTGCGTCTCGTAACAGATTTAAGTCGTGTTGCTTATGAATGATTTTAAAATCTTTTTTTGTTTTTCCATATTGCACAAAAAATAAAAATAAAAAGACCCCCATGGGACATAATGCTCTTTGACTTGATATAGGTACTATTATGTGCTTGTCTAAAGATTTTTTGTTTAGTATTCACAAGGTGTACATCCCTCTATATCTATGTTCTCCTTTTCTCTTTAAAAAAATGAAGCACTTTTTGCTACTACTACTTACGATTTCCTCTCCAAATTCGACCAATGTCAGTGGATGCATAGTACAAATGCTGCTACCAATTAATTAAAAGAACTACAAAGATATACTAATTCATAAATTATTGTACTATATATTATCATCTAAATAAGTACTGGATAAGCAGAGTTGTGGGTGGTACAATCAGCTTTAACAAAAGTTCCATCCCTAATTATGATAACACATGCTAATTGTTACGTATCTTAAAATGAGAACATTTTTGCAATGTAGATTAATAAAGTTATATGTTTTACTTCCTTGACACAAATATTCAATCAAAAGCAGAATTAATCCTGACTTCTTTAAAAAAAAGAGTATTAATTAAAAGAAGGTGTTTCAGAAGTCCAGTAACGGAGACAACTTTTAGTAAGCCGTGTTATATGAAATCACTTTGCAAAAACATTTTCTTCCATATAGGTGTATAAATACTATTTGTATAAAAAACAATATCTTTACATACAATATATAGGTTGACAACGCTTGAAAATAATAAAAAGTAAATGTTTGAGAAGACATGAAATATAACCTTAAGATCAATATATACTCATCAACAGTGGCGTACGCAGGTTTTTTAATAAGCGGTGTTGCTATTTATAGAATAAAGACAAAATATATTAATTATCACGTTTAAAAGCCAGAGATTGCCTTGATCCATTGGTTTAGTCTAATTTTAGGCTAGAAAAGGTAACAACAATTTTTAAGTAAAGAGCTTATATTTTCCAGATATATGTTCGCATTCAGGTTCAAACATCAAACTTTAAAGAGCAAAATCGGGAGCTGAACCAACACGCCAAATGGCATTTAGTTTCAAGGGGTGTCATTTCTTTCAATATATCATTTATGCATAGTATAACTATTAATATATATGTTTAGTAAAAAAATTTCGATGAAGGGGTGTCGCTTGACACCCCTTCGTTCAACGTGGGTCCGCCCCTGCTCATCAACCCAAACTAACAAGTCAAATAGGCCAAAATATTGTAAATAACTTATTACAAATATAATTTAATAATTTAATTAACTAATAAATCATATGTATCTCGAAAGAAAAGTCAATGCAACCTTTGCCTTCAATCTATCGATAGTCGACAACTCCATTTCTGATAGAGACACAAACAATTAACAATTGAATCCGATATTAATCATTATCTTTCATATCCGTAATAGTGCAAATAGGCCAGGATGAATAATCAAATATTTAGTTTCATAACACAAGAATGGCTACAAAGTTCCTTTTCCCCTTCTTCCTCTATTGGCTCAATTAAACTTCTCCATCCATTGCCACTAGTTGCTGTTTCAAACACATGTACCTCACTTCTTGTTCTTGATGTATTATCCCCCAACATAATCTTATAACCAGCCAAAAAGTACAACTTTGTCCCTATAGGAGCCATGGTACAAAACATTCTTTCCAAATTTGGCCAATTCTTTTCAGTGTCATCTAATATGGAGATTGGTGAACTTGAACCATCCACAATGTTCCATAAATTGTGCTTCCCATCATAGGACTCAATATGTCCCTTCCATGCATTTAAGCAATCACCTGAGCTAAAGAGCTTCTCATCAACATTCACTATTTGATTAGGTGGCACATCTAGGTCCCACATCCTCGCCATGTAATTCCACGTGTCGTGTTCCGGATCGTATACCTCGGCGGAACTTCTTTCCATGATATACGGTCCTTGATGAGTGTCAGTATTTCTTCTTCTGGCAAATCCCCCGACCACATAAAATTTCCCTTGCCACGACACACCAGCACATTTGTACCTGTGGAGATGTTATATAATCAAGTAATTAAAGGATGAGCTCTTTTTCTAATAATTTTAAGTTTTTAAATAAGATGGTTACACAATTATCGAAGCAAGCAAGAGGTTTTGAGTTGAAATCTCATCATCGCCCAAAAATTAAAAATAAAATAAAAATAGGATTCTTAAAATTTCTAGTTAGACGGCTTAAAATTTTCCACCCCGTCTATATAACTATTTGTAAGTGTCGTTGGTGTATACATAGTGTATAACAAGTGTATGAATATCGTGTAGTGTATACACACTGGTTATACACAAATTATACTGGCTAAATTTTGTAAAAATAAACAATAAGGTTATTTTTTGTTGTGAGCTGTTGTATAGTGTAGAAACTTTTAAAAATTATTCACGTATTTGACCAATGAAAAAGAATCAGGCTCACCCGTGAAGGGGAGTTTTGAGGCACAAATAATATAAATATTAAATTTACGCTCTCCGTAACAGCTTAAATTATAGGATGAGATAATCACACGCTTCAACAGTACCTCATGGTGCTCATGTTAGGGAGTTGTTTCCATTCATCTAGGACAGGGTCATAGATCTCAGCCAAAGAGGTACCCATAGCACCATCTAATGATGTCTGTCCACCAGCTACATAAATTTTGCCATCTTTAGAAGCCATGCATGCAAAACTAAACCTTGGAGTTCTTAAAGGGGCACATTTAGTCCAAGAATCAGTACCAACATTGTACTTAAGCACCGAAGGAACAACTTCTATTTCGATTTCGTGAACGTTATTAGTTTCAGAATTACCAATTACATCCTTGTAACATTGTCGTCCTCCAATTACAAAAATTGTCTCTCCAATGACAACCATCGCGAAATCCTTCAGGACGTGGTTCTCCAGAAGGCCTGGAATCGACGTTATACGAGTACTCCATGAATTTGTCGAAGGATAGTAACATGATATCCAATTCGACAAGTTAACATTAGGAGTACTACAAATTTTGCCACAGAATGAGACATAAACGCGATAACAAGTATTGTTATTTCTTTGTGAATCATGAGAATAAATGGAACCCATAATGTTGTTCTTGATTTTTTGTTAGTAATATAAGGCAATATTGGACTTAGGGAATAGAGGAATTGTATAGTATGTAATGAAGTGGAATATATAGGTTGGAAATTAATTAACGGAAAGTACTAAGATTGTTTGGGGAATTATTCCTATGAGTTTCTTGTTAACTATGAATCTGCTATGTTTGAATATTCAGTTTGTTTTTTATTTGTTTCATTCATCTTTTCATAGTTCAACAAGGATATTGTTGGTGAATCACGAGGTAAGTTTAAGATTCATGGAATATATAGGTTGGAAATTAATTAACGGAAAGTACTAAGATTGTTTGGGGAATTATTCGTATGAGTTTCTTGTTAACTATGAATCTGCTATGTTTGAATAGTCAGTTTGTTTTTTATTTGTTTCATTCATCTTTTCATAGTTCAACAAGGATATTGTTGGTGAATCACGCGGTAAGTTTAAGATTCATGGAATATATAGGTTGGAAATTAATTAACGGAAAGTACTAAGATTGTTTGGGGAATTATTCCTATGAGTTTCTTCTTAACTATGAATCTGCTATGTTTGAATATTCAGTTTGTTTTTTATTTGTTTCATTCATCTTTTCATAGTTCAACAAGGATATTGTTGGTGAATTACGAGGTAAGTTTAAGATTCATGAACTTGGAGCTGCTTGGAAAAGTTCTTTATTTTATAATTACTCTAATAATGTAAAAGGTTATTAGAACTTTAGCGTATATTATTTAATATCATCAATATAATTTAACATTTTATACCAACTTACCACTACAAAAAAAAAGGGTAATTTGTGGAGGTTGAAAGTTGCAATTCGCTGAGGTTTTAACTTCCGCTATTTGCTAAAGGAGGCTAAAACCGCCGCGAATTGCAACTTTCAGCCTCCGCAAATTATCAATTTTTTTGTAGTGTACTTTCTATTTACTTTTGATTACCAGTCAATACTATCAGATAAAATTACTTGTAATTACATCTTAAGTACCTAATTATGTAAATAACTTTTTACACAATTACTGCATGAAAACAATTCTGTAGTTGGATAAAACACAACTGGGTGTTGCATATGACTACGACCAAACCCATTTACAAGAGTTGGGCTCTCCAGAAAAGAGTTATGTGAGAAGCCCATATGTAAAAGGGCAATTCGCAGGAATGGCCCTTATTCGGGGTGGTAATTAATTTTTGTTCCTCAAATTGCTGATCTTTAATTTTTGTCCTTCGCCTATAATACCCTGAGGTTCTGGGTTCGAACCCCGGCTTAGGCATAAAAATAAAAATAAAAATTGCAAGGTAAGGCTTTTGGAAAAGTCTGCCTTATACGGCACAGGTTGCCTTAAGGCATAACTAAAGTTCTGCTGGATCCTGCAGAGGTTGCCTTATAAAGCGGACTTTTAGTTATGCCTTAAGACAACCTATGGCGGATCCGGCATAACTAAATCCGGCATAACCTTAGTTATGCCTTAAGGAAACCCATGTCGCATAAGAAAGACTTTTCCCAAAGCCTTGGCTTGCGAAACTTTTTTTTTTTTTTTTTGACTGAGCGGGGGTTTGAAATCAGAACCTAGGGTATTTTCGATCACTTTTTTAAGAGAAGGAAAAAAACTAAAGACCAGCAATTTGAGAGGCAAAAATTAAAGACCACCCCAAAAGAAGGACAATATGTGCAAAAAAATGAATGTAAAATCATTTCTCAACTTTTCTATATGGGTCATTTCCACTTTAGTCCTTACTTTGTGCTGGTCTTTAATTTTTTCCCATGAAGACAAATAATTCTTTCGCGGGGGCATAAGTTATATTTTCTCTGTATAATATCCCAAAATTTATGCGTATCCTTTAAAGAACTTATGTCCTGCTAGGCATCAGTTTGAATTTAAAGGGAAAAAGTTAAGGATCAACCCATTTGAAGGACAAAAATTTAAGACCAACCCATTTGAAGGGAAAACCGTGCAATTTCTTCTTCCTATAACTCAAAAGAGTAAGCTACCATAGCTAATAATTATTGGCAAGGTTTTAGTAAAAGATTAGATTTTTAGTAATATAGGATAGCCAGATCTCAGTTTTGGCAATATACGAGATTTATACACCCATCACAATTTGGATTGATTCCTTTGATCATCCATTGTCCCATCAACTCTGAATTCATCGAATTTCATAATTACTACCATAAAATTCCTCTCAAGTCATCAGTGAAAAATCTCATCAAAATTCATTGTGAAATCACAACTAAACTTGAATGCGAAAACTTTTGAGTAACTTTTTAAAAGGGTGTGGTCGGGATTCACCGGGAGAACCTAATCAAAGCTATATACAAACTTTAAGAAAAATTGGAGGTGATTTAGATTAGTATGAAGTCAAAATTTAGATATGAAATCAGACCTGAAAAGCATCATCTCGACAATGTATATTACATGTGTATAATGCACATCATACAAAGATTTTCATGTACACACACTAACATACATGATATACATGAAAATTACTTTATTGCTCTTTAAGTGACGTAATTGTGTAAATAACTTTTACACTATCAGTACATAAAATAATTTTATGGTTGGGCAAAACATAACTGCGTTTTTGTTCGGATTGCCCTTCAAAGGCACTGGTCTTTAATTTTTGCCCCTCAAATTGGTGGTTTTTAATTTTTTTCCCTTCACCTGATACCTCGAAGTTCTAGGTTCAAACCCAAGCTCAGTAAAAAAAAAAAAAAAAAAGAAATTTCACAAGCCCGAGGTTTGTAGCAAATTTAGGCCTATTCGGGCAAAAGTTAGGCCTTAAGGCAGAGGTTTGTAAAATTCCAACTAAGTAAAAAAAAAAAAAAATTGCCTTAAGGAAAAGTTTTGCCTTCTGGTGAAGGCAAACCTCTACGTTAAGGCATAGAAGGCAAAACTCTGCCTTAAGGTAGAGTTTGAAACTCTGCCTGAGGTACAGAAGGCGAAACTCTGTCTTGCGAATCCAAATTCTATCTTGCGATTTTTTTTTAAAATTTTTGACTGAGCGGGGATTCAAACCCGAAATCAAGACATTTTTAGCGACGGCCAAAAATTAAAGACCACGAATTTGAGGGACACAAATTAAAGACCAGGGCCTTTGAGTGACCCGTCATATGCTGCAAAACCCATTTACAAGAATTGGGCTCTCCAAAAAAGAAAGTCGATGTGACGTTGCCTGAAGCCCAATGTAAAATCATTTCTCAGCTTTCCTGCATTACTTCAGCTAAAAGAATCGTCATGTTTTAAAAGTTATTCAGGAAAATAAAATTTTGATATCCTCATGTCGTTATAATCAGTCGACTTTTAATTGCATGGAGAGAACAATTTAAAAAAAATTCTATTTCATGTCGTATCTTTTGAATGTGTCCCCTTAATTATATTAACCAAAATTTTATATTGTCCAAATGAAATGTATTTCCATACTATTTAATATAAGAAGCTAGCTCATGAGTTGAGAATGATCCAATACCATATATAGAATACAATTTCTCATTCCCTCTATTAACGTCAGTGGGACAATCTAATAATTCAACATTATTTTATTATCAGAAGCTCCTTTTTACTGTAACGACCTTTCTAAATTTTGAACTAGTTGAGCAACTAAAATTTTCAAATTCCTGTTTCGTTTACCTTAATTTTTGATTAAATTTTAACTTCTTTTAAAAATCTTCCATAATATAATAATTTCTTTTTGGAAAGAATATTTCCATCAATTTGTGAAACAAAACAAATACTTATACATGAACACAGTTTATGACGTGGGAAAAACAAATGCAATTAGTTAGAAAAGATAAAAAGATTTTTTTTTATATGTAAAGCCTCACACTTATCTGTGGTAGTTACTGTTCCTTCTTTCAAACTGCTTTATCATGGCTAATTCACTTTCGTTATTTTCATTTTCATACTGCTTTGAATAACTTATTCATATCAGACCTTTTTTTTTTTTTTGTCATGCTTTCTCTTGAGCCGAGGGTCTTTCGGAAGCAACATCTCGACTTCCCGAGGTAGGGGTAAGGTCTGCGTACACTCTGCCCTTCTCAGATCCCACGTTGTGGGATTTCACTAGGTATGTTTTTGTTGTTGTTGTAAAGCCTCACACACAGGGGCAGACCTAGCGTATTACGAGAGGTGGGACGTGCCCCCGGTAACCTCGAAAAAAACTTTGTATAGTAACTTCGAAAAAAACTTTGTATAGTAACTTCGAAAAAAACTCTATATATGTGTGTGTGTGTGTACCTTAAATATCTATCATATATTTAAAAAGACCCCTCAAGCATATCTACTAGAGTGGTCCAGTTGGCCAGCGTGCCCTTAGGCCCTTGTTCTCAGCCACGCAACCCGAGTTCGAACCTAGGCTGCGGGATTTATTTTGCATTTTCGTTTTAGTTCATAATTGAAAAAAATGCATAAAAAGAAGGTGTTGTTGGCAGGTTTCAAACATACAGCCTATTGCTTGTAAAGGGATGTCCACACCACCAGTCCGTAGAACGAGTTTCATGCAGATATACCATTTAATTTGTACGCTAGTACATTAGTTCTATGGTTGTAAAATTTTAAGATGGTGTTGCGTGACATAACGTGCATCTGCCTTTGGTGTTGTTGCCCCGTCGTCTTCAAATTCTGGGTCCGCCTCTGCTCAAACAACTGATATAAGGGAATCTAATTGTTCGGGGGATGAACCCGTGGGGAAATTTACTCCAATATATCGTCAGTGGAAAAATCATTAGTGATCATTTTGTTTGATTTCTTATGATTCCTTGAAAGTTGAATTTTTGTCCAATAAAACTCTAATTAAGTGCTTAAGTTTACTGTTGAATTCCTCTTGCAGTAGAGTAAATTGGTATTGAACAACTTAAAGTGCTTGGACTATTAAGTTAATGAAGCCCTAGTAGTGAAGTTTATTTTGCACAAATTAGACAATTACAGTTTAAAGTTTCACATAATGTGATAATTATGGTTGTTTTGTATTGTGCAACAAATTGAAGTGGTCCGAATTGTACCAAATAATAAATGATATGTGCGCGCTTAATGTTATATAGTTTGTTAGTCACCAAAGTGGCCAAACTAGAATGTTTAATGTCTACACATACTTTATCTCCATGTTAACTTTATGCACGTATTATGTTTATATAGTTTGTTAGTCACCAAAGTGACAGAACTAGATTGTTTATGAATTTTACATGCATAAAGTTATTTATTGTTTATATTATGTACATGATTATGGTTTTATAGTTTGTTAGTCACCAAAGTGGCCAAACTAGAATGTTTAAAATGTACGTACATAAGTTGTATATTTATTTTATGCATGTATTAATGTCTACATAGTTTGTTAGTCACCCAAACTAGTATGTTTGTGAAAGACGTGCATATATAAATATTGTTGTTTGTCCATTAAACTAATCAAATGCCTATTATTGAAAATAAATGGATAATTTACTTTCACTATTGCTAGAAATAGTGAATACAATGAATAGTGAATACAATGAGGTAAATTAATATTATTAGTCAAATATATATTGTATATCCAAAGATGTTGTATACATTTGATTAAAAATATTTAATTTCCTATTAAAGATTAAATGGCATTTAAATTATGATTGTGTGTCATAGTATCTACCCAAAGGAGAATTACGATTTACTTTTATTGTTTGCTGAATCCATATTATTGTGTCTCTATTTTGCATCTATTCTTCTTCATTCGCTTGCTTCATCTATTACAAGTTGTTCAACGATTGAACTTCGAACGGCATGAACAAGTCCGATTCCACTTAGGTATGATGGATCTTGACTTGGCTCCGAAAGAAAAACTGTCGCTATTCATCGATATGAGCAGTAAGGATGATAAGTCTTTCCATAAAGCAAGGGAACGCTCTAACAGATTGAGCCTTATGTTTATGCGAATGACTATTGCAACAACATTAAGAGTACGATTCCATAGACAGAAAGTGCGTGGAATACCTGAAGTTTGTGGAAGAACGTTTTCATTCTGCTGAAAAGTCTCTCGCTGGTACACTAATGGCTGATCACGACCATGAAGCTTGATGGGTCGCGTAGTATATAAAATCGTATCATCTAGATGAGTGATATCTTGTGAAGAGTTCGCACTTGGGATGAAGGCGTGATGACACCTTCTTGATTCAGTTATTCTGAACTCATTGTCTCTTCACTAAGGACAATTTGAAATTAACTACTCTTAAAATTAAGTAGAATTTCAAGAATTGTCCAGTATGCTTATTCAGGAGGAATCAAGACTTAAGAAACAAGGAACTCATTCTATTAACCTCATGGGTCTAGAAGCTGGTAAAGGACTTAACGTGAAGGCCAACAAGTTCAAGAAGAAGAAAGCACCTGCTAAAGTTCAACAGGATGCTCATAAGGAACTCAAGGCAGATGTGTGTCGTTTCTGTAGAAAGGAAAGACACTATCAAAAAGATTGCCTGAAACGTAAAATTTGATTCGAAAAGAAAGGTGCTTTTAGTGCTTTTGTATGTTTCGAATCAAATTAAGTGGAAGTCTCTAATAATACTTGGTGGCTTGATTCTGGTGTAACTACTCATGTATCGACTATGTTGCAGGGATTCATTACGATCCGAACCACAAATTCAAATAAGAATTTCTTGTTCGTGAAAAGTCATATAAAGATTCCAATTGAAGGCACAAGGACTTATTGCTTGATCTTGGACTGGACGTTATCTTGATCTATTACAGACTCCTTAAATTCCTTCAATTTTAGGAATTTGATTTCTCTTTCAAGACTTGATGTTATGGATTTGATTTTAAGTTTGGACATGAATGTTTCATTTTGGGAAAAGGGTTCAAAACACACTCAAACTATGGCCAAAGTTGCCATAACACACCTGAACTTTGCGAGGGTCCTATGACCCCCTGTACTTATTTTTTGTGTATTTTGTATGCTTTTATATGGTGACCTGTACAAGCGATTGTATCTACTCTCTTTCGAGCGTAAGATTCCATATAAAAGTGTAAATAATACATAAAAAATAAGTCCAGGGGTGTCATAGGACCCCCGCAAAGTTCAGGTGTGTTATGGCAACCCGCAAAGTTCAGGTGTGTTATGGCAACTTTGACAAAATCTGGTCAGCAAATTACTGTTCATCTTCTTCATAGAGAATTGACTGAAATTTGATCCTAATGCACTTCAAATCTCAACCAAACATCACCAAATTTCGATTCGAATTCCTCTCGACGTTCCTGTTCTTTTGATATATCACCCACTAGAAATAGCTCCTTTTGCGGCAAGAACCCAAAAATTCGAGTTCGAAGCTTCAAGCTTTGTTCATGGTGTAGCCATGGAGTCGCTCAGCTTCTTCTTCACGTTCCGTACGTCTTCTAAGCTCGAGTTCGCCTTCAAACAATCAAAGAACTCAAGAATTTTATTCATCAAATTCGGAATTTGAAGACCCAGATCTGAAAGTTTCAAGTCGAAACTCGACGTCCCTAATGGAGGTTTTGTTTACTAGTTCTACTATCTTAATCCACTATGATTAATCATGTTTTCAATGTCGACAATGTCACAAATCCTATATAATATCGAAAAAGACCCGTTTGATTTGGTCGTTACAATGGAGTTTTTTGGGTTTGAAATTTTGGAAAGTGGAGAAATGAAAATACCCAATTGAAGAATAATTAAATCTTTTAAACTCAACACAAAGGAAAGCAAAAAGGCACAAATTCTTGAACAATCACAAACTCAACACAAAAGGCACAAAGCAAAAGGCACGATAATTGAAAGAAAAATTAGCTCTAACGACTGGAAAAAAATTTGGTCACTATAAGTGCACTTATAACGACCGGATTCATCTCCCTTCGTTAGAAGTGGTCGCTAAATATCAAATTTCCGTAGTGGAGCGCGTGCATACACTCAAACGAGTTTGGGTGACTTTGTCCATTTGAAAGCGTAGATAATACACAAAAAATAAGTTCAGGGGGGTCATAGGACCCCCGCAAAGTTTAGGTGTGTTATGGCAACTTTGGTCATAGTTTAAGTGTGTTTTGAACACTTTTCCCTTTCATTTTATATAAGACTACTATTCTTTATGATTTTGGTGTTCTTATTGATGGTTTATATAAATTGAAACTCGATAATGTTTTTCTGAATCCCTTCTTGCTATTCATCAAAATATTGAAATTAAACATAGTTCACTGGATGAAAGTTCTGCTTACTTGTGGCACAAACGCTTGGGTCATATATCCAAAGAAAGGTTAGAAAAATTAGTAAAGAATAAGATTCTCCCGAATCTAAATTTTATTGATCTTGATATATGTTTGGATAGCATTAAGGGAAAGTAAACCAAGCATAGTAAGAAAGGTGCCACAAGAAGCACCAGCTTCTGGAAATTATACACAGCGATATTTGTGGACCCTTTTAATTTTTCATCTTTTTGTGGAGAAAAATATTTTATCACTTTTATAGACAATTTTTCATGTTATGGATATATCTATTTGCTGAAAGAAAAATCCTACAAGCAATGGACACCCTCAAAGTGTACGTCAATGAGGTTGAAAGGCAATTAGATAGAAAGGTGAAAATCATTAGGTCAGATAGAGATGGTGAATATTATGGAAGAAATAACGAATCGGGACAATGTACGGGTCCATTTTCAAAGTTCATCGATGAACATGGCATATGTGCACAGTATACTATGCCGGAACACCTCAAAAAAATGGTGTTACAGAAAGGTGTAATCGGGCACTTATGGATATGGTTAGGAGTATGATAAGTAACTCCTCGTTACCCAAATATTTGTGGATGTATGCTCTTAGTACCGCTGTGTATTTATTAAACAAGATTCCTTGTAAGGCAGTTCCAAAGACTCATTTTGAATACTGTGGACTGGAAAGGAACCTAGTTTAAGGCATCTGCATGTTCGGGTTTGCCCAGCGGAGGCTAGAATTTATAATCCACATGAAAAAAAATATTAAATTAGATTCTCGAACAGTAAGTGGTTACTTTATTGGTTACCCAGAGAAATCTAAAGGGTACAGGTATTACTGTCCGGACCATAGCTCAAGAATTGTTGAAATCGGTAATACAAGATTCATTGAAAATGGGGAAGTTAGTGGGAGTGTTGAACGACAAAGTATGGAAATAAATGAGGTGAGGATTAATGTTCCATTAACCATGAATGTGCCTACTTCCACACCAATAACAAATATTTTTCCTGTTGTCAAAGAACACTTTGACAATATTGAACAACATTTGAATGAAACGCTCCAGGAAGGAACTAACTCATAAATATTTGGCACAAATGAAAAATGATTATGTGGTTAATTTACAAGAGTCAAATTTTTGACTCTGGACTTAAAAGATCGGGTTTCATTTCACAAGCCATACAAAGCACTGAGCCTGATAACTGGATTGATGCCATGACAAAAGAGTTAAAATCCATGGATACAACATAGTCTGGGAGCTCGTTAAATTGCCAGAAAGTTCTAAAAGAATCGATTGTAGATGGGTCTTTAAGACCAAACGTGATTCAATGGCATTATTGAACGATATAAAGCTAGACTTGTTTCCAAGGGTTATACTCATAAAGGAGGCATTGATTATAAAGAGAACTTTTCACCCGTTTCAAAGAAAGACTCGTTAAGAATTATTATGGCTTTGGTGGCTCATTATGATTTAGAGTTACACCAAATGGACGTGAAAACTGCCTTTCTTAATGTAAACCTTGAGGAGAAAGTTTATATGGACTAACCAGTCAATGTATGGGCTTAAATATATCTCATGACTATGGTATATTAAGTTTAATAATACTGTAATATCTTTTGAATTTAAGAAAAGTACCGTTAATCGGTGAATACACCAAAAGATCAGTGGGAGTATGATTATATTTAAACCATATGTTGATAATCTATAACTTGGTGCTAATGATTTGGTAATTTTGCATGAAAGTTTTCTCTCAAAGAATTTTTGAATGAAATGCATAAAGTGTTGTGGTCCCTGAAAGAAACAAGGGATAAATGTTTATGTATATGAGATCTAATATAATGAAAGTTGATTGGATACTCGGATTCAGCTTTACCAAATATTTTGACAGTTAAATATAACAAATAAAGCCACACTTAATATTTGTTCCTATTATGTGAAGGAAAAATAACGTGGAATAATGTTAAGTGAACTGTCATTATATTATTAAGAATGGAAGTGAAATTTGTGACATTATGTTTGAAGTCACTATTCACGCTTATGATTGCTGAACTTTATTTCAGTACTTGGGGTTGTCGACGCCATTACCAAGCCGCTGAAACTTATGATGATTAGTCTGCAGTAGTGTTCTTCTCTAAGAATGACAATTACTCTAGAGGTACCAGACTTAAGGAAATAAAAGTACCTTATCATCAAAGAGAAGACGATTTAGAAACAAAGAGTGTCTACTAAAATTATCTCATGATTGTAGATCTACTAATGAACGTTTTCAACCAAAGACATTTAAAGCATATGTACATATAATGAGTCTTAGTTGTACTTATGACTGATGTACTTATGATGTTTTGACACTCTGAGCTCAATTATGTGTTTCTGATATACATTAATGAATTTCCTATTTCTCATAAGGGTGTACACATTATTGTTTTGAGATATTACAGGATAAGTCTCAATGAGACATTATTGTGGGCCATAATGTTAAATGTTTTATAACTTATGGACCTGGTATGATAAATTGCTAGTGTTGTAGTATATGGAAGGGAGTACATAGCACAAAATTATGTATAGCTGCCATAACTCGCATTAGTGGTTTGTCATATTGTGGTATGTATGATGGACATTATAGAAGAGATTTATTTTAGTGCGCAGCTAATGTTTATGTCATTTAATATTAGTGTTATGTGGTCATTGGGCCAAGCGGGAGAATGTTAGAATTTTATTATTCTTATTGTGGCCCAATTAATGTAAAGCTCATAACTAATATTTAATGAAGAATAAATCTCATCGGTTACTTGATGAACGTATCGGATTAAGTCGCAACTTATATAAATTGGTCCTTCCTCCACCCATTAGGATTACCACAAAATCTCTACATTTTTTTCATCACTGACGGCTGTGGTAACGTAAGGCTAGGGTAAGGAGCTAGAAACTAATTCTACAAGTAACACTTCCGCTTTTCTCTGTGATAATATCTTCCGCATCAGGTATGTTTCATATAACATCTCTCTGTAAGATTATCATGTTCAAGATTCTAGTATGCATTAGGTTAATCTTACAAGTTCTTTTTGTTTTACAAAAGGATAAAACCAAAGTTTGTGAAATCAAAAGTACTTCATAAGATTTGGTCCACCAATTTGTGGAGGTTGACCCTAGTATCTTCATATTATGATTCTAATTATTTGGCTCTCATTATCATGCTCAAGAGAAATGTGACATATATTTACAGATTTTACAGATTTTCCAGCTCACTCCCTTCAGTTTCAGCAAGTGGCAATTCAATGCTACAATTGAAGTTACGGATTCAACAGATTCAGTGACTCTAACCTAAATTCTGTCTTTATATAGAAAAAAATATTCAGATCTTTATAAATAAAAACAACATGATCTAGAACTCATAAATTTTAAATTTTAAATTTACTTTTACCCTAAAAAAGAAAAACAACAAAAAGAATGAGTATTCTAGCTGTAGATATGGTTAAAGACAACTTTTTATTATCTAATGGCCAAACCCATCGGGAGACATATATGGTTGGCAGGATCTTTCACTTAAACACTTCAACTAAACTTTATACCATTTAGACACCTGAAGTAGGATTCTACTGTGTCATTTAGACATTTTCGGCTGACTTGGCACATTGTGTGTGCTGCACCTATTCTGAGCGCGTGAGGAGGTTTTTTTTTTTGGCGAAAAATATTTTATTTCTCCTTCTTCTTCCCCACTCTTTCTCCCTGCTGCCTCCTCCATCTTCCATCACCATCCACCAGACCACGCTAATTTTCGAAATGGAGGAAATCCGGTTGTTTTGTGGTAGTTATTCGGAAGAGAGTGAAGGATGGTGGTGATTCACGGCTCACAGGGTGGAAAAATAAACTTGGGTTTCATCTGTGTCAATGGAAATTATGAGCTAAAAATGAATGTCAAGAATAAAAAAAAAGGATGCTCTGAAACCATTAATATGACTGTTAGAAATCAATTATCCCTGCAACACAAAAACTAAATGGCAAATCGATCAAAGAAGAGGCGACAATGTGCTTGACTTTGGAATTGAAATTGTTTGTCTTGAAATTGAAATTATTGTCTTTAGCTGGTTCGTCGTCGTTGGGCCAGAGTTCGTTGGCGTCGAACTTGTTTCGGCTAGATCAACAGTGGCTCATTGCTCGGAGTTCGTCGGAGCAGGTGGCGTTGGAGTTCGTTGGAGCAGGTGGCGTTGGTGGTTCGCACTTGCAGTCCGGTAGGGGGTGGGATATAGAAAATAGGTTTATTTATTTATTTTTGCTGAAAAATAATTTTTCTTTTCTTTTTCCTTTATATTTATTATTAAATTATTATTTTGCACCCAAAATGCCACATGTCTTCTTTTAATTAGCCATCATGCCACGTCACTCGCGATTGTATTACACTCACTCTGTAATTTTAGCTGATTTTCTAAAAAGTGTCTAATTGGAACAAATTTGATATAGTCTGAGTGTTCAATTAGTACAAGATTTAGTTGAGATGTTTAAGTGAAAGATCCTGCCAACAATAGATGTCTCCCGATGAGTTTGGCCTTATCTAATCTTATCAAACAATATGACAATTAGCTTGTTCGCTTTTCATTCATTCGATATCGAGAAAGTTGTTTGTTGGTAATAGGCGGAGCTTTCACTTTCAAGTGTCAATGATTGGATTTGAACTATCGTACATCTTCAGTGTAAAATTTATTTTGCACTACCAACTCACGCGCAATATAAAATATATGATTTGTAATTTTGAATAAAAAATAGGTTACATCTGTCAGTGGCAGATCCAACATATTGCAAGTAGGCTCACGAGAAATTAGTAACTTTTGCTCAGATTAAACCCTTTGTGTGTGTGGGCGCGGGGGGCGGGCGAGGGTGGTGGTGGTGGTGTTGGTGCGGCTATGAACTCAACTATTATCTTATACTCCATCCGTTTCAATTTATGTGAACTTTTTTGAAATATGAGGGTCAAACTTTATAACTTTGATCGTAAATTTCGACATAAATTTTTCAAGTTTGTAAAAATAAAATTTATATATTTAAGAACTACATAAAAAGTACTATAAGTCATGATAATTTATAATTCAAATAACTAAGAAAAAATATAGGGAAAACGTGGTCAAAAAATCACCTCGCAAACTCCCAAAATAGTAATAGGTTCACATAAATTGAACAAAGGGAGTGTTAATTTGCAATCGTCGTAGAATTCCACAAACTTTAAATTTTGAATCCGTGTACGTTATCTATTATAACACGCAAAGAGAATAATGATATATATATATATATATATAAACTCTTAAGAATAAAACAGATTACATGGCTAAAACACAAGTAAAGATAACTTAATGCTATAAAAATTCTTTATAATAATGATGTAACTTAAACATGAAAAATATTGAGCAAAAATTGGTAAGATATGTGTTAGAAAATTGTCCACGCTTCGTATTCTTTGCATGGCTATGGGCATTCTACGTGTTACATCCCATTAAACGTTTTTCTTGCTGCTTTTGTCGGTAAAGAATAGTAGTTCTGTTGTCCATCTATAGAAAAAAATGCACTCCTTTGGAGTCGTTCGGATTTTTTAAATATCAAATTAAATTAATTGTGTCGGATTTTTAAATTTATAAACCAAACCAAATTAATAAAATTCGGATTTTTCAACCTCAGTTTTTTAGATTTGTTTCATTTTTTCTGATTTTTTTCGGTAAAGTCTTGTCTGAAAATATATAACTTGTATTTCAAATATTTCTTTAGTATTAGTAAGATATAACTATCTAATAAGGTGTGTTTTAAGAAAATAACATAAAATGTGAGATGAGTGATGACATTATACTAAAATATTCAACAAGAAAGGTAATGAAATTGCATAAGATCATGTTTCCCTTGGGTGCTCGCATGATTTCAAAATTTTTATTTTTGAAAGGTTAAAGCCAAATTTTGCAGTAATTAATGTAATTGTTTCAATTTACTCTTTGTTATATTTTATATTTTAAAAGGTTAAGGCCCGGTGTAGCCTATATGGCAATGTGGTTTAGCTTTTCCATTTCTCGACATGACAGTAGAAAAATATTTTTGTAAAGAAAGACCCAAAATAGATTTGAAGAGTGAATGGATTTTCGTGTGATTATTAATGATTATTCAAATGACAAGTGGATATTTTATTAGCATTTGGGTTTTGATTTGAAGTTTTATTTGAGTTACTAACATCTATAGACTATGAGTTACTAACATCTATAGACTATAAAACTTGTTTGGCCATTCAAGATTCTAAGCTCAAGTTTAAAATAATAAGCTGAAAGACCAAAATTATGAAAAAGTTTTAAAATATATTACATTTCAAATAACCTTTTATGTTTAAAATATTTTAAAAAAAATTGTATACATGTAATGTCAGGTTGATTTGATTCGGTTTGACTTGTTTTAGTTAAAACTAAACCAAATCAATTATGATCGGGCTTTTTTTTTCCAATACCAAACCAAGTCAAACCAAACCACTAGTAGGATTTTTTTTTCTCAGTTTGGTGCGGTTGTCGGTTTTCTTTGTACACCCCTACTTTTGACTATTAAATTCTAAGGGGTTTCCAAAGTTTAATTCTCCCACTTTAAAAACTTAATTAAGTGATTTAATGAAATAAAAATATATGTTAATTAATTATGATTAAGTAAAATAAGCTTATATTTAAATACGTAACATTCATGTATTTACTTAACGTAATCACCCGATACGGATAAGTTTTTACCAATTTCTTCACTTAGCAATTAGCATCACCAGAGAGTGTTCCCTTTCTGTATAATTGCAATTTTTGGAGCTTAATTTCATAGATTGGTCTCTCAATATTTATTTTATTATATTAAAATTATAAAATTATTTTTATGATAAAAAAATCACTTCATTTTATCTAAGTATCATAAATAGTTTTGTAAGAGGATAAATTTTATTGGACTTAATTCATTTGATAAATTGGACTATATGTTAAAATTTTAAGATATATCTATCTAAATAAATATGGTAAATTAAACTACTTAACTATTTAAGTTCAATGTATTATGGATTAATAAAAGGTCTATAATATTCATTGAGCTACAAATACTGAGCCTACTTCATTAGCCTGAGACGGAAATATCTCACTTGTGGCAAGTAATTAACGCAGCGTGCCAAATTCAAGATCAAACTTCACGACCAATAGGTTTATTTATATATAAAGAGAAGAATAAGATGAATAATAGAGATTGTAATCCTCATTGTTTCTTGATATTATTATTGTAGACACAAAATTTGCTGTTACAATTATTAAACTACAACTAGTAAAAAGAAATGAGCATTTTCACAGGACATTTTTAACGGAATGTATTCGTCGGAAACGTTAGTGATGAGCTAAATTACGACAGATTTTCGATCAGAAGTCTGTAAAAAATTGCCATTTAATAATGTATTTCTTAATTAAAAAGTCACTCAATTTTATCTAAATATCGTGAATTTTCAAGGGACGTTTCCGTTGGAATCGGTCAGGAACCCATCGGAAACGTTATCATCGAGTCAAATTACGACGGATTTCTGACTGTACATCTGTAGGAAATTCCCCATTTATTTAATAGTGTATTTTCTATAATAAAAAAGTCACTTAATTTTATCTAAATATTGTGGATGTTACTATACTAATCAAGAAGCTAATTAATCGAAATATAAAATTTAAATTCTGAAACCGCTGAATCTAATTGATAGAGAAAGCATCTCGATTCATAACTACTAGGAACCACCAAAGGATGTGGTACAGCGGATGGGGTTGCTCCTCCCTTAATCAAAAGTCTTAGATTCGAGCCCTGGGTAGGGAAAATTCCTTGGTAGGGAGTGCTTCCCCCCGAATGGGGCCTTACGCGGCGTGAATCACAATATATAGCGGGCACCAATACGGATAATGGACGTCAAGTGGAAAAAAGAAGAAAAAAACTACTAGGAGCTAGCTGTGTTGGCAGCAACTAATTGCGTAGATTTTGAGTCGACAATATCAATGTTTCATAGCATCCAAATCTTATCACCAGCTGAATGCTTGACTTTTTTCATACTTGTTATAATTGTATGTATTGGTCCTGACAGCTTTTAATATGTAGTGGTGTCGGCCTCATGCAGCCTAATCAGAGGCGGATCTAGGATTTGAAGGTGGCGGGTGCCATAATTTTCTTCAATGTACATCTTGTTAGGAATGTATATTTGGATCAGGTCCATCTCTTTTTAGTTTATTCGGGTCAACTCAATAGGCTTTTTTTATTTGCAAATATGAAAATTACATCTCAAAAATCAATAAACGAACATAATTAGCATCTTAAACAAGGAATCACACTCATTAATAACCATTAACAACAAAAGTAAAATCAACATTTTCACCAAGGGACTTGCATCTCTTATGTATATTAAAAAATGAATTTGCACAAGTAAAATAACATCTTGAATAAGGGAATTACACCAATCAAAATAAGAAAAATAATAGAAAAACTTTTCAATAGGTTAATACACCCCATAAGTAAATGTAAAATTAGATAAACTACAAGTTCTCAAAAATAAATTATAAATTTCTTGTTTTTTCTGAGCAATGCTTACGAAATTTCTATCACAATTTAAGTAGTAAAGTGATTTAAATTGAATTTAACAATTATAGAATAGCATAAATTTTTAGAATACACTCCCTCTGTCCATTTTTATTTGTCCATTATACTAAGAATATATGTCCACTTTTACTTGTAAGTTATATAGTTTGAAAAACCAAGACCTAATTTACCATTTTATACCTATTTTATCCTTATTATTAAGTACTTCAATTCATTTCTCATTTTATTCTTGCTTATTAAGAGTGTCCTAAGTTAAATATAGACAAGTAAACATGGACGGAGGGAGTAATAAACTAAAGAAATTATAAAAGAAAAAATTGAATTTTGATCTCAATCCAAAATTCCCATTGAGACCCAAGTTTTTCGATTTAAATACTCACAAATTGAGATTATGAGAAATGCTTAAGTTAAGGGATTTTGAAGTTTCTATTTGTGTGCTCTCGCTAGAGATCACATATAAAATAATAGAAAAGAGGAAAGGCAATATAAATAATAAAAAGATAAATAGAAAATCGCGAGGGCCGAAAAGGGAATTACTGGTACAAAGGAAGTAAAAAGCGCAAAGAAAAACGGGAGTCAAAAAATGTTCAAGATAGATTCAAACTTGTATCTACCAGCCGTGGCATCTTTGTTTAATTTACAACTGGAGTGGCTGGATCAAATATTTAACCTAATTTAAGCAAATCACAGCATAAGTATATAAAAAA
The DNA here is from genome assembly GCF_029784015.1 of Lycium ferocissimum. Taxonomy (NCBI): domain Eukaryota; kingdom Viridiplantae; phylum Streptophyta; class Magnoliopsida; order Solanales; family Solanaceae; genus Lycium; species Lycium ferocissimum. The sequence continues at coordinate 47,778,489 of NC_081345.1, read as the reverse complement.
TTTATTAATCGAAGGGGTGCCATGCCACCCCCACCCTGAAGGGTGGATCCGCCCCTGAGCCTAATATCTTATTTATTTATGGTTCAATGACTATATATGACAATCTAACCGCTCTATCCTTAGCTACCCTCCTACGACATGCCATATATTTTTATGACTTGCTATATACTTGAAATATAAAAGAAACGAGATCAAATATTGATTCTGTAATTCTTTACAATTTTATTTTTTTTAATTTTGTTTTTATCTTTACACATAAGAGATATGAAAATAACACATAAGAAATTTTGGCAGAATCATTTTCTTCTATTATTCAAATTATAAACGGCTATGTTCACCCGTTTCAATACAAGATTAATCTTATAAGTCTGTGCAGGCAATAAGTATGTGTTAGAGCCATATATATATATATATATATATATATATATATATATATATATATATAATATTTTAATGTTATAATTTGTATTTGTACTTGTGACTTAATGCGACTTTTGGACCCTTTTGACTACTTCTTAGCAGGGGCGGAACTACAGGGGTGCAAGGGGTATCAATCGAACCCCCTTCGTCGGAAAATTGCACTATATATACGGGGTCAATTTTTTTATTCATGTATAAATATTAATGTTGCATCCCCTTTATATAATGGAGAACTCAGCTCAGCGGCTGAGGTGCTTACTATTGAGCCCATGGTTGCGGGTTCGATCCTTTGTAACAACACTTTTTAACTCTTTTTCATTCAGTCCCTTTTTCTTGAATCCCCTTATCAAATGTTCTGGCTTTTCATAACGCTTCTTAGAGTAGAATTTTATTATATCAAGAAGATTCAATGTATTATCTATAATTATATTTTTTGTTTTTAATTATCTATTATACTATATATAGTTTTTCGTGAAGGATTCACTTGAATTTTTCGAGAAGGATTCACCAGCCTGGCAGTAGGTGCAAAGGTAATACGTAATCATAAAATAACTAAGTTATCCAAAACTTCTCAACCATATTATGTGGTTCATTCATATTAATTCATTAAATTTTAATTTTAATTTTAATTCAACTATATTATGTGTTTCATTCCTATTAAATTTTAATTTTAACAAGTGATGGACTTTAGGGGCTACAGTCCCAAAATGTTCACATTTAATTAAGACCAAGCATTTGGTCCCGAGTTACGGCGACGTTTCTCGTGCCAACTTTCTTTTACAATTAATGACATCCCATCAAGATGGCCAATGCACATAACTTGTTGAGATTTGAACCATATCTTAATCTGGCAAATTAAAATGTAATGCTCAATTGTCTTCTCGTACTCGAAGAGATAATTGTATCTGTTGAGGTCCACATCGATATTTTAAAGGTGGGATGGTTTCTATATATTTTTGGGCAATTTTGTGTTAGCCGTAGCGGCGGAAGAATTATTATCCTTACATACCTTGATTCAATCCTTTGAATGACTACAACGAATCAATCCTTCCATTATACGCTTAAAATGTTTAAGACGATGCATTGCTACACATTTTTGGAATAATAAGTTGTTTAGTTACAGTTTTTTGGAATAATAAGTTGTTTAGTTATAGAAGTCCAATATTACTTTATTTAGTAGAGTATTCATTTTTTTCCGTAAGAGTATACTCCTTCCGTCTCAAATTATTTGACGTGGTTACAAAAAATAGTTGTCTCAAATTATATGTCGGTTTAGAAGTTCTAGCCATAATAAATTATTTTTCTCCATTTTACCCTTAGTAGGATTTCGTCATTAATGGATATCACATATAAATAGAGTAAACATTTAATGGAGAGAGATTATAACTTAGACATAAATAAGTGTAAAATAGGTCAAATAACCCTCATAATTAATATTTTCTAAGGGGTGTGTAAAACAAAAAACGACAAATAATTTGAGACAAAGGGAGTAATACTTTAACTGTAGGAGTCTACTGCTTTGTTTATGTGGAGATATAAAGGCCTATGATTAATGAAATTTATAAGACACAAATTTTCATTCATATTTTCAATCTTGATCCTTGCATCTCTCTTCAAAAAATCATAACTGTGGTATCAGAATCTCCGCTAATCTAATTTATCGATTTGTGAGTCATTGAAGAAACATAAGTTTCAACCATTTTAAACCAATATATATATCTATTTTCGATTGACTTTTGACCCAAGCTTATTTTTAATGGAAAAGGGCCAAATATACCCCTCTACCACTACTAAAAAACTGGCAAAAAAAAAAAACCGATGGATTCCGTCGGGTTTCGACATTTTTTTTAAATCTTTTTTTTTTTTAAGAAAACCGACGGACTGCGTCGGTTATTTTTCACTCAAAAATACGTGAACAATATAATTATTTTTTATATTGTTTGGACTCCGTCTGTTTTTTATTTTTTAATTTTTTTAATTAAAAAATCGACAGAGTCTGTCGGTTTTTAGAGCAAAAAAAAGTATAAATTAAATCAATGTAAGTATTTGAACAAAGAACATGAGTGGTCTAGTGGTAGAGCCCTTTAAAGCCAAAGAACATACCCAGGTTCGATTCCAAGTTGCTACATTTCATTATTTTATTTTCAAAAAAAGAAACCGACGGAGTCTATCGGTTTTTGTAATTTTTTTTTTTTACATAACCAACGGACTCTGTCGGTTTTCGAAAAGCGACGTAACGTAAACCGACGGACGTGTTGCGTCGATTTTCCGTCGGTTTTCACTGAAAAACCGACGCAGTTTTGGCCGTCGATTTTTGCCTATTTTCAGTGGTGTACTTTGTTTTATTGTCAAACTTAATCCCCGTTATACTTTTTCGTCATACATACCCTTACCGTCTAGTAAAGTTCTACATTTGCCCTTAGTTTGACGGAAGGACACGTGGAGGGCTTGGGGTGGCTTGACCCATCTAAAATAAAAAATACGCGGTTATACGAGTTGAACCTGTAACCTGACTAAAAATCCACCCCAATTAAAACCCTAAAACAAACTTAATTCTCTCATTTTAGGAAGTGAGAGGTCACGAGTGGCTGCTACATTTCTGTTGCGATTCTTTGTCAAAACTCATGCCATTTACTGATTGAAGCTCAAAAAGGTAAGTTTCTTCACTAAAGATTGTTGTATTAACTAATATTACCTACACTGATGGAATCCAACATTCCAATGACAAAGGGGACATCACATCCATTGCTATCTCACCTCGCGATGTCACTAGCCCCAGGAGGGAGTTCCACCATACACTATGAATCCCAAATGAAAGTCTTATTATGGAACTGCTGTGGCTGCAATAGCTTGGATTTTCAAAGAAATTTTAGAGCTATTGTTGCATGGAACAATCCTACTATAATATGTTTAACCGAAACAAAAATGGCAAACCACTACCCACTCATGCACGCAGTGGGTTTCACTGACATGTTTGATATAGCTGCAGAAGGTTATTCCGACGGGGTCGTGTTCATGTGGAAAAGTGATGAGCTGAGCATGGATCCAGTCGCAGTCACTGACCAAGAAATACATGTCAATGTGCAGGTTAGTGAAAATTCCTCCCCCTGGATGATATCATTAGTTTATGCTAGTACTAAATATACCAACAGGAAAATATTATGGAACAATCTCCAAACTGTTGGGGGCCATAATAAGATTCCTTGGCTGCTGTGTGGCGATTTTAATGAAGTGTGCGCCGCCTCTGAAAAATATGGGGGAAACCCTATTAATAATAAAAGAGCAGCCGCCTTTGTGCAGTGCCTAAATAATATTGATATGATTGACTTAGGGTTTACGGGTAGTAAATACACGTGGACTAATAAAAGAAAAAAAATAAGAATAACATAATATTGGAAAGACTAGACAGGTTTTTTGCGAACTCGGATTGGCTAAGAATTTTTAGGGATTCCACTGTTGCTCACCTACCTCGTACACACTCGGATCACTGCCCAATCTTGCTAAACCTAACTAGACCTATGAGCAAACCCAAAAACACTTTCAGATTAGAAACCATGTGGCTTAATCACCCTGATTTTAAAAACATTACTAAATCACATTGGACTAACAACACTAATTACTCTAGCGTTGTTGACTCCTTCACTAAACACATTGACTATTGGAACAAAAACACTTTCGGAAACATTTTCAAAAAAAAAAAAAAAAACCCTCCTCTCTAGAATTGAAGGACTCCAAAAAATGAATGAGTCTCACAAACAAGCTTTTCACCATGACCTAGAAGATCATCTCATATCCGAATATAACATCATCCTTAAACATGAAGAGGAATTCTGGAAACTAAAATTGAGAGTTCAGTGGTTAAACGAAGGAGATGCTAATACTAAATTCTTCCACATCTCCGCAATCCAGAGGAGCAGGAAAAATAGAATCCTTGGACTAAATGACAGTGTAGGAAATTGGACTTATAATCTAACTCCTATAAAAAAATATCATCACCAACCACTTTATATCCATTTACACCACAGAACTCACCAGCTATCCCATATATACACCCCCTACCCCAGCAAATTAAATATCCTCACTGACACAGACTAGACACTCCTTACGAAGCCTTTGACCTCTTATGAAATCAAGAAAGCAATAAATTCTTTCAAGCCCCTCAAAGCACCAGGCCCTGATGGCCTACACCCCATTTTCTTCCAAAAGTATTGGGAGGAAACGAAAGATCTTTGTCACCATTACATGCCTGAATGCTTTTTTCACCCTCAAAATACCGGAAGACATCAACCATACACTGGTTACCTTAATACCCAAAATAAAGAACCCTTCCACTGTCCTTCACTATAGGCCCATTAGTCTATGCAACACTATTTACAAGACTATTACAAAGATTATTGTCAACCGTATCAGGCCTCACCTCTATCATATCATCAGCCCTAATCAGTATAGTTTCATACCAGGAAGAAGAGCTGTAGATAATGCTATTATCGTCCAAGAAGCTGTGGCTCAGGTGGAAAAATGATCTTAAAAATAGACCTTGAAAAAGCTTTTGATAGGCTGGAATGGACTTTCATCAGACAATGCCTATGTGATCTTAACTTTCCAAACACTTTAGTTACCTTAATAATGAACTGTATCACCACTACTTCAACCTCTATCCTTGTCAATGGCCAGCTTACGGAGTCCTTCCAACGTACTTGAGGCATTAGGCAAGGAGACCCCCTATCCCCGTACCTTTTCATAATCTGCATATAAGCTCTCACTAGATGCATTGACCACCAGGTTGATATCCTAAACTGGAACCCTATCAAAATAAGCCAATCAGGAACCCTAATCTCCCACTTACTCTTTGCAGATGACCTCCTCCTATTCGCAAAAGCTGAAACCAAAAATGCGCACACCATTATCAACACCTTCAACCACATTACCGCCCATTCTGGCCAACGAATCAACTTTCACAAATCAAAAGTCCTTTTTTCTAATAACGTTAGCCAGAGGACTTCTGACAACCTAGCCGTAATTCTAAATATTAAGGCAACCAACAATATTAGAAAATACCTCGGGTTTAAGATTACCACTAACTGCCCTAAAAAAACTGATTACCAATACATCCTAGATAGAATGAACGCCAAGTTGAAAGGCTGGAAAGCTAAACAGTTAAGTTTAGGCGGCGGGGGCCACCTTGCGAAATCAGTCCTTTCTACCATCCCGTCCACTCTATGCAACTAAACATTCTCCCTGCTACCACTAGAAAAGCCATTGACAAAATTCAATGAAATTTCCTTTGGGGCTCCACCACAGATAAAAAGAAAATGCACCTTATCAATTGGGACACCGTCACAACCCCCAAGGAGAATGGAGGACTAGGATTACATAAAGCTATAGGGAAAAACCACTCCCTTATTCTAGCTATGTTGTGGATATTAAAGAAAAATCCCCAAACTCTTTGGGCAAAGACCCTCTTAAGTAAATATCATGACAACAGCACAACACCACATACACTCATACTAACGTCGATTCCTACATCTGGAAAAACCTTACAAAAATGAATACACTCTTTAATAAGGGTATCTCATGGAATGTTGGTAATGGAACAAAAATCAGTGTTTGGAATGATAAATGGTTCTTGCCATCAACAAACCTTAGAAACCTAATCCAAGGACCACTACAAAGAAAGGATGACTCTATTACACTCAATCTACTAATCTAAAATAATAATATTAACCTCGATACTCTTGGCTACGATTTACCCACCACCATTTCCAATACTATCAAGAATACTTACATACCCTTCAATGACACACCCGACACCTTTTTTACGGAACCAAACTGGAAATGGTGTTTTCACGACTAAGAGTGCTTACACACTTAAACACCACCTAAAACAACCAACTCCACCCGACCCCCTCTACACTTGGATTTGGAAAATTAAATGCCAAAATAAATATAGATATTTTCTTTGGTTGATAGCCCACAAACGCCTACCTACAGCAGATCTTCTCCATAAAAGATCAATCTTACAAAACCCTACTTGTTTCTACTGTACCGGAGTGACCGAAACCATCCATCATATACTCTTCCAATGTCCAAAATCTAGACCCATTTGGGATGCCCTTGGCATTCAAACACCACCTGAGGACCACTATCAAAAATAGATTAGAGATTCCTGCTGCAGTGACGACACCATTATCAGTCCAAACAACCGCACAATACCCATGAGATCTCTCATCCCCATCACCCTTTGGGAGCTTTGGATAAATAGAAACAACAATATATTCAACCATACATCTCTCAACATCAAGACCAATAAAACATTCAACATGGCCCTAGAATATCACCACCTGACTGAAAACCACAACAACAACACACCACAAAAAACTATTATAAATATCAAGTGGCACCCTCCTGAAGCCAACCACTATAAACTTAACATAGATGGTTCTTACAAACAAAACAGCACTATGGGAGGTGGTGGTGGAGTCATACGCGACTCAAATGGACAATGGAAAGAGGGTTTTGCAAGCTGCATTATTGCACACTCCCCTCTTCATGCAGAGATTATGTCCCTGTTCAAGGGACTTGAATTGGCCTTCACAAAAAATTTGTTTCCCCTGGCAGTGGAGATAGACGCTCAGGTATTGATACACTCATCAAATGAAATTGATAATCACACTTACTTTAATATTTTAAATGACTGCAGGTTTCTCCTAAAAGCGATGCGGCAGGCACAAGTTAACCAGATATATCGTGAAGCAAATGTTGTTGCACATACCCTAGCTCTATATGGAAGAAAAATGTGCTCAAACATGATAGCTAGGGAAGAAAAACATGTTTTTTGGAACTCTACTCCTCCTTTCATCTCTGGAGTATGTTCCCAGCGAACTGTTCCATTATGTAATTATGTAATTTTAGCGTTTTAGTAAGTTGGTTTTATGTTGTAATCTGATTTCGCTTTCTAGGGTTTGTATTTTTTTACACTAACTTGATTTCTTGCCTTTTCTAGTAGTATGTTTCGCTTTAGTTGTTGTTTTTGTGTATTTATTGTTGTATAGTCATGCATGTGCTCTTTAATTTGTGGTCCTTTCCTTTTTTTGGATTTGTTAGGGTTTCTTTACTTTTTTTTAGTTATTGTGGGGTTTTGGGGGGGGGGGGGACCATAAGACTGAATATTTTGAGTTGTCGTGTTTCATACGTGGTATTGCATTTATGGGGTTGTGTCGGTTGAAAGCAGAAGTGTTTGGTGGTTTTGGGGTTCCTATTTTGGTATTATTTATGGGTTTGATGTTTTTATTATTGAATTGGATCCCCATAATAGCATGTGACTTATTTTGCATTGAAATGTGGTGTTTGAGAGTTAAATTTGTTTAACTTTATGCATTCTTTAGTAATAGGGCCCTTATTGTGGTATTTTATTAATTTTTTTTTGTATTATTTGTTAAGTGGGCCCAATGTATGTTGTTTCTTAACATATGAGTTGTTTAATATGACTTTATGCATTCTTTGTCTAATTTATGTTTTGTTTTGTAACTTTATGGCTCATTTATTTTCTGTTACACTTTGTAGGTTAAAGATGGTTCATATGGACCTGGTTTTCAATCATGGTGGTGAATGGATAACTAAGCCCTATGTTCTCTACTCAAAGAAGGATGTTCACTTTTGGAGAGGGTATGATATCAAACCTTCTGTACTTTAAAGATTTAGTTGATGAATACATTGAAAAATTAGGGTTTGTAGGGGTTCAACAACTAATTGTTGTTGGTCCATCTGAAAAATATTATGAGATTGAAGATGGTGTTGGAAATAGATACCTGTTGTATCTTGTTAGTGATAAGTTTAACATTATCAATATTTATGTTGTAGAAGAGTGTGACCTTGTTGTTTCTGTCCCCAACATTGTCCACCACAGTGAGACTTGTGCAGTTGTAGCTTCAGCTGCTAGTGATGGTAATAGTACTGAAAATGAAGGGGAGGATGATGATGAAATTGATCTTGAGGAGTTGGACTCTAACTTTGAACAAATAGGTTGCTTTCTGGCACAAAGAAAACAAGAAGTTACTGAACACCTTATTGAGTATAAAGAGATACATAGTGGTATGTCTTTCAAGGATATAGCCGAATCTAGAAAGTTTTATGCAATGGTTAGTAAGAAGGAGTTAGTGCTTTTAAAGAGTGACAACAATAGATTGAGATATGGGTGTGAAGAGGGCTGCCAATTTATTTGTCTAATATCTAAGGACAAATGCAAGGAGGGCTGTAGAGTGAAGATATTAAACACAAAACGTGATTGTACTGATAAGTTTGACAATAGTAGGGTTGATTATTTAACCAGTACACACTACTTCAAGAGGAAGTTGCAAGATGATCCTAAGTACAAAGTGAAAGAGATGAGGAATGATTTGCAAGCTACCTTTAACCTTAATGCTACTCATGGTAAGTGTACAAGGGCAAAGAGAATGATCTTGGAGAAGCTTGAAGGCAGTTTCAATGATGATTACAACAAGTTGTAGGCTTATGTCAATGCTTTGAGGGATAGTAATACTGGATCTGATGTGGTTATTAACTTGACCAATGAGGCACTACTTCAGGGCAAAAGGAAATTCCTTAGAATGTACATTTGTTTCCAGGCTCTAAAGATGGGATACAAAGATAGTTTGAGGCCATTTATTGGACTAGATGGTACTTTTTTGAAAGAGAAAGCAAAAAGCCAACTGCTAGTGGCTCTTGGGCAAGACAACCAGGCCCATTTTTATCCTCTAGCATGGGCTGTTGTTGATAAAGAAACAAAGAGGAGCTGGACCTGGTTTTTGGAGCATCTAAAGGGTTCATTGAAGCTGAACATGGGAGAAGGAGTTACATTTACCTCAGACATGCAGAAGGTACCTTTCTTGTCTTTACTTGTCTTAAATACCATACTAAGTTTATTTTAGTTGACTTAAATTATGTAATAAGTTAGGTAATTAGTTGACTTAAATGCCATACTTGGCTTACTTTAGTTGACTTAAATACCATAATTGACATTCAGTACGTATTCATGTTACCTTATGTAATTACTTCAACTAACTACCATACTTAGTTTATTTTAGTTGACTTAAATTCTGTACATACTCTACTTAACTTAAGTAATTAGTTGACTTAAATTTTGTAAATACTTTAGTTGACTTAAATTCTGTACATTAATGTAGAGATTAATTGATGCACTTAAAAATGGGCTTTCAGGAGCAAAGAGAAGGTATTGTGCCAAACATGTTGAGGCAAATTGGGCAAAAAATTACAGATCCTTAGAGATAAAGAAGCTGTTTTGGTAGGCTTCATGGTCCACTTATTCAGAAGATTTTAAAGACTAGTTGAAGTGTATGGAGCAGTTAAGTGGAACCTGTTGTGAAGTCATTGTTGAAGTATCCTCCCCAGAGTTGGTGTAGGGCATAGTTTGACACCATTTGCAAGAATCCATCAGTTACCTTCAATATCACTGAGTCTTCAACAAATGGATTTTGGCTGCTAGATACAAGCCAATAATTAAGATGCTTGAAACTATAAGGGTGAAAGTAATGAATTAGTTAAGAACTCATGAAGAGAAGGTGAGTTCATGGAGACATGAGTACAGTCCTAACTGCTTAGAACTGTATTATGACTTCCTCAAAATTGCTCAATTCTGTGTGGTAGAAGCCAACGGTGATGATGGTTTTGAAGTTCCAGTGGGGCAGGACAAGTACATTGTGAAGTTGGAGATGAGAAGGTGTACATGTAGGATGTGGGACATCTTTGGGATCCCATGTCCTCATGGAATAAGGGCACTGCAGTATTTGAAGAGAGACCCTTTAAGGGAGATACACTGGTGGTACACCAAAGAAGACACCTGCGACTTATCGCACGAGATACGACGGTTCTAGTGATAAATTACGGACGGTTGATCGGCTCGTACAATGGATCCACCAAATATGGTGAGTCAAGTAGGCAGGCCTAGAGTCAAGAGAATTAGATTAAAAAAATGAAGCTAGTAAGAGGCAAGGTAAGTGGAGCTTGTCCAGGAAAGAAAGGATTACGACTTATAGAACTTGTGGAGAACTCAAGTGTCTCAGCCTAGTCAAGACTTTGTATTCATGCCTACTTCAATAATGAATGCTTTTCCAGACTTTTAGTTTCCATCCTTTGAAGATTATCCTGACCCAGCTATAAGGACTTGTATCATTTCAGAGGCAGAAACTAGGTTTCAGCCAAGGCGGAATGTTCAAGTGTCTTCTAGGACAAGAAAAAGCAGCTTCATAGGGGATGCCATAGGTGTTAGTGCACCCACAGATCTTCCTTACTCACCAACAAAGCTCACATGGAAGGAAAATGATGCAGTGACTGGGAATCAGCTGGAGAAGAAAAGCAGGCAGCAAAGACTTCAGAAATTAAGGCCAAGAAAGGGGAAAGGAAGTGACATTTAATTTGGTGTTATTTTGGGATGTAATTACTGCTTAATGACAGTACAATATGTGTGGTTTGATGTTGTTTTGGCTATGATTTGGATGGCATGTTGTGACTTAGGTTGTGTAAGTTTTTGCAGTTACAGCATAGCATCCAAATCTCTAAGTTTGTGTATATGTCTAACTATTGACAGGCTCAACTTGTCAAGTGTGTATGTTAAACTTGGTACCATTTTGGTTAGATTTTCTTATTCTAGTGAAGATGTTTTAGTAGTTCAATTGCCTTTGTTTTTGTTCTATTATTGTGCAGTATTTCTATTGAATGTGTTCTATTATTGTACCCCGCAAAACTGTCCAGCTAAAGAGGCAAATTCCTAGGCAAAGAATGTCCAGTTTGGGATGCAAATTTTTGGTAAAAAACTGTCCAGTTTGGGACTGTATTTCTAGGCAGTTTGATGTCTATTTTGGGACAATATTTGGTTGCCAAAAACTGTCTACAACTAAGTGTTCATTCACCAATATACAACTACAGAAACTCATCTAGTTAAACCAATTTCACAACAATAGACTCCAAGTTAATATGCACGAGTAACTTGACATTAAAGATTAATGAGTTTCATTCAAAACTTAACTTCAACATGAACACTAAACGTTACACATTCAAAACCTAACTTCAACATGAACACTAAACATTACACATTAATGAGCTTCATTTTGTCTTCGTCACAAATGCAAATCCAACAATTAACGCACAGAACATTATAATGCACATCTTCATCTTCAACACTTTCTCTTCCCACTTCATAGCTTTATTAACTTCAAAGTTTTTCATGGCCTCCAAAGCTTCCACTTTTTCCTTCAAACCATCCTTTTGGATCTTCATTTGATCCAACGTCATATTCAAAGCATTGATCGACCCTTTTTGCCGCTTCCAATTCTAACCGTAGTTGGTTAATTGCAATCACCACACCATCAAGGAAATCTTCATTGTCCCGTTTCCAATAACCACATGATTTCTAATAACAATAAATGAAATTAATTAATGATTATAAACCACATAAACATACATTTCAACATCTATCCACCGAAGAAAAAAAAACAACTTACATCACGATTAGCACACTTATGACATTTCCTTACGGAATTTGAAGGAGCTTTTGAAGTGAATTGTCAAGGAACTAGCCCGCAATGGCAAGTCCTCGCAGATGAAACACTATTCCCAGACATTTCGTAAACATTAAAACTTGAAGAGAGTAAAATTCACCAAGTTATATAAACCCTAAAACTTAGAATCAACCAAATTAAAGAGGGCTCAACTCAATTAAAGAAATTAAATTTAGTGAACAAAATTACCTTTTCGAGGCTTTCCCGTCGCGTTTTTGGAGATGAAAAAGCTATGGAGCTATGAAGGTGGAGCTACGGAGATGGAGAAAGGATACATTTTATTTGTTTTTGGGTTTTAATTGGGGTGGGTTTTTAGTCGGGTTATGGGTTAAACCCGTTGAACCAATTTTTTTTTTTTTAGATGGGTCAAGCCACCCCAAGGCCTCCACGTGTCCCCTCCGTCAAACTAAGGGCAAATGTAGAACTTTACCAGACGGTAGGGGTATGTATGACGAAAAATATTACGAGGGATTACGTTCAACAATAAAACAAAGTAGAGGGGTATATATGACCCTTTCCGTATTTTTAACACGAGCACCATTTTAACCCTTGCCTATGTTTAATGCTTGGACCGTAAAAAGAAATTTCAACCAATATCAATTTTTAATTCATGCCTATTTTTACCACGGGGTTATTTCCAAGCAATACTAATGTTAACCTATTTTTACCCAAAATCTATATATTTTAACTCATACGTATTTTTAACCCATGGCAAGCACTCATATCTTTTTGAATGTGCCACAAATTTTCATTGATGAAAATATCCTTGTTGGTCAATGAAACTGAAATTAGAAAGTGATTTTACAATGTGCATGCCTAATTCTCTTCCGTTTGAAAAGAAAAGTTACACAATTGCTTCCGATCAACGAAACATAAAAATTATTACTAGAAAATACTTTAAGCATTTGATAGAAAAAAGGCAAGAAAATTGAGTTCACGACGAAAGAAGAAGAAAAAGAAATCATATTACAAAAGAGTAGTTTCAAAAGAATGAACAAGTACAAATCACCAAAGTAAAAATTGAGGAGGAGCAACATTTTAGTAGATTGCAACAAAAGCAATGAGGAGTGTTCGATGTTGCATTTGTTACTGTTATAATTTTCTAGAATAACTAATTAGTTGTTTAGTTGTAGGAGGAGTTTAATAATTGATTTAATAGAATATTCAGTTTCTTAATTTTATTAAGAGTCCAATACTTTAGCTATGTTACTTTATATATGTGGCCATATAAAGTCCTGTTATTAATGAAATTTACAAAATACAGATTTTTATCCATATTTTCCACCTTGCTCTTTGCATCTCTCACCGCAAAATATAACATCTTCAATTTATGAGCTCTTGTATACATACTCCTACTTCTTTAGAGTTAAAGACGTACAAGTGCAAGTATCTAGAAGCACACGTTGATTTTTTAGTATGATTGTTGTTTGATCCCGTGAAATGTTGTTTGATCCCGTGACCTTTGAGTTAGCTAATGAATGGGAAATGAATGATTTTGTCCAACATAAGAAGAACGAAATAAATTTACTAGATATAAATAGAAAAACACTTCTACTCTATCTTAAAGAGTTAGGAAGGTGGCAAGCTCTCTTGCCGTCGTGGCTCGGCTTCGGCTTCAGCTTCGACTTGCTTCGGCTTTGTTTTTTTACCGTTATTTTTTTTCCTCTTTCGATTAATTTTTGTGCCGTTTTTTAAATAAAGGTAACAATATAATTTTCATTTATTTTCTCGTGCCTTTTTTCGTAAAGGCAATTGTTTTTCGAAAAAAATACTCTTGCCCTCTTCTTCAGCATTATTTTTGAACAAAAGTAAGTGTCAAGTGTGATTTGCTCTATTCTTTGAGTTCAGTGAAGTTCTATAATTTGAAGTGCCGCTATTGCAAAATTGCATTCTGTTATGTCCCGGAAGAAATTAATAAAACTTTGAGCAATAATGAGGGGATTAAATTTCTTAAGGACAAACAATGTAATATGTGCGCTCAGAATTAATTTAACGTTAATGTTTAATTCAGTCTAGCAATACTGATTTTGCTTTAATAATTCTGGTACAAATTAAAAAGAGACAACAAGATGTACTCCCTTTGTTTCATTTTATATGACATCTTCTTTTTAGTCTATTTAGGGAAATGACGCATTTTTATAATTTGATTGTTTTAATTTTAAATTGTGTGTTCTACTCCTAATGACATTCTTTTATAGTTATAAGAATATCATAGTATATTTAAATCACAAGGTCAAGAGATACTTTTGATATGTGTTGAAAGCCTTTTTTTTCTTCTACTCCCTTCGTCTCAGTTTATGTAAAGGTAAAATGACTGGACACAGAGTTTAAGAAAAAAATAGAAGATTTCTGAATTTTGTAGTCGAAAGCAAGCCATACAAAATTTTGTTGGCCGGAAATCACCTCATTAAGAGTAAAATGGGAGATTTAAAGTTAAATTGTTATTAACTAAAAGATATATCATTTTTTTCTGGGCTAATTAAAAAGGAAAGAGAGTCACATAAATAGGCAAACGGAGTAATGATAATATTCAAAAGTAAAAATATTATTGATGCCTTTATGAATATTACTTTGATTCACTTGTACACTCCACATGTTAATTACTTGTCATGTTGAAAACTAGGAGCTATAGATTTCATGTTCAATTATATTAAAACTTTCTATCACTCATAGGCTGTGCTATGAAACCTCTTAATGGTACATACATTAAGGATTCTTAATAGAACTTGGTTGCTAGTGCATCTAGGAGTCTTAAACTGGCTCATTGCTGCTCCATTTCCAATAAAATGCTCCAAAATCTTCTTAAAAGTACCCCTCTCCACAATGCAAAGTTCCAATGGTCCAATTGAATTGGTCTTTCTTGACACAACATATCCATGATCCACAAAAGAAGCATCCATTTCCCTGCAACACTCTCCAAGGACTTTTTCTTCAACATCTCCTTTGATTTCCCAATAGATCACATAGTGGCCTGGTCTTTTTGCTATATTTGCATGGCTTGTGAAATCCACTAGCTCAGCCCTTGACTTGCTTAGTATTTGTGAACCTTTCTCCACCACTAACTGAAGGTCTTGCTCGGTGTTCTTATCGATATTAACTGTCAGTATTAGCTTTCTCCTGCATATAAAGTTGAGTTTGGGGGTTTTCTTGTGAAAACCGGCCACTTCTACTACATCCCCTAATCTATACCGATAAAGACCTGCAAACAACGGTTCAATCAGTCAAAAATGAAAGAATTTAACTTATATAAACTAACAAATGATATAAGTTGTGCACAATTAATATATTTTAACCTGTTGTAGCAAATTTCTTGTCTTATTTTTCTGGTCACTTAATTATCGATTATCTTTTTGTCATGCCCTTGTATGTAAAAGTTCTTTTACTGCCAGTTTAGAGAAGTAACTCGAAGAAAGACATTGCAAGTAGACAAAATATATATTTTTTTTAAAAGGAGAAAAAAACTAATTTAGTCCAAATGCCATAAGAATTATTCACTTTTTTCTGAAAAAAAAATCATTTTTTTAAAAAAATTAGTGTTTTGGTCATGAAAATTCCAAATACAACTTCAAGTTGTATTTGGAATTTGAAAAACAACCAAAACCTTGTTTAAAGAGTACATTTCAACAACAAAAAATTATTTGCAAAAAATTATGACCAAACACAACTCCAAGTCCAAAATTCCTGTGGCCAAACGCCTACTTAAAGTCTAAAGCCATTTAATTTGGTAGAGCATAAACTTATTATGGATGCCATGGTCCCCGAGTTTTTATCTCATCGATTTTGCAATATGAAAAGGACAAAATTTCAGACACACCAAGTTTATATTTAACAGGATGATAGATCTCACTTTTGATAGGTCAACTAAAAATATCTATGAACAGTAAATACTTATGTGGGCCCTTAACATAAGGCTGGTAAGTAGATATATAATTACATGACAATGGCATGTAAAAAGGAAATATATACATAAATATATATGGAGATTGTGATGGGATCGATAGGATCCTCACCTTTAATTAGAGGTTTTCAGTTCGAGTTTTTGACATGAAAAAAATCCTATTAGGGAGTACTTTCCCCGGCTTTATTATACGTGACGTGAATTTGGATTAGTTAAAACAGATATCAGACACCAAGTGAATAAACAAAATTAAAAAAGCATAAGTTGATATTTTGTTACCTGTGAAAGTGGTGATGACAATCTCATACTCTTGTCCAATCTTGACTTGAGATAAGGGAACAGGGTCATCTTCTATGAAATCATCAGTGGCTAGAAGATTGGCATCTTTGTGGTTATTATTATAACTTTGTGACTTACTTCTATGGAGTGGTATGAATTCAAAGTAAGAGAAAGTGGGTATCACTGCAAAAGTAACTTTCTCTGGCGGAGATGAAGGTTCCACATTCACTCCAATCCAACTCTCTGTGGACCCATAATCAGCACTCACTAAAGGCAACTCCCCAGCATAATGCCTCAATTTGTTTAAGTATGGTTGCATTGAGCCAGTCATTATTGAGTAAACATACTTAGCATTTGGCCATAATCTTGGGATTATGCTAAACCAATCTGCCTTTTCTACTTCCTCACAGATTGATTCAATTCTTGATGCCAACTCTGGATTTGGCAAAGTGATACCTGTTGAAAACATAATGAAGTAATTAAAAGCGTAGAATTTTCACGTGCTAAGCCAAAGAAAAAAACCGTGGACATATGCGGCGGAGGTGTGTTAAATACATAATGATATAATTTAAAAAGTGCTCTCCATAAAAGTTAATGCATATGCAGCGCCTTAAACTTGTCTCTCTTTTTTTCATTTTGGCATCTCAACTAAGTGTTGTTCCTATTGAACCTCTGAACTCGTCCTCAAGTGTGTTTATTAAACCGTCTAAATCTAATTTTTATTAGAAGCAAAAAATAAATTGTGGTAATGAAGGTAAAGTAATATTTTAGACGTGTGGTAAGCTATTCTTTAGGTCATGGATGTGTCGATTTCTGCTGGTTCTGCTCTTTCACTGTCAGCTTAATTAAGAGCTTACTCTTTTTTTCCCTCTCAGTTGCTGCTAGTCTTAGCTAAAAAATGGCATAATTAAATTAGAATATGTATTAGCATGTTGCTATATTGAAGATAGAATACAATGTAAGTCAGATTGTGTTTGATAGACATACTTGGGGACGAGTTCAGGGGTTCAATAGGAAACATTTAGTTGAGGTGCCAAAATGGAAAAAAAGGACAAGTTCAGGGTGCTGCATATGCATTAAGCCTAAAAGTTTTAACTTTTAGATAAGATGGTACTCCCTCCGGATCAAAAAAAGAGTCCACTTTTAAATTTTTTCTTGGATAAAAAAAAGAGTTCACGTAGCAAATCAAGAAAGAATTAACCTTGTTTTTTCATATTTGCCCCTATTAAGTGTTATATGATCAAATCCCAATGCCTATTTAATTAAGGGTAGTTTAGTCAAATTATCTATTTTTGTCTAGGAGTTAGTATTTTCTTAAGGGGTATGCATATGGCTAAATGGACTCTTTTTTTTATCCGGAGGAAATAATATACTTCACTACTTATATCAAAGCAGACAGAGGGTCTTATGTTCAAGTCTCACTATCATTCATTATTTTAAAAGAAAAAAATACATGTGTTCGGCCAAAGAAAGAGGAATCTAGCACATGAAGAGGGCACGTTGAAGACATAATAAAGTACTGTAATTAAATATGTACTCCCGCGAAAAGTTTAAACTTTTAGATGAGATGTTAGACAAAGGATCTTTTATTCAAATCTCATTGTCACTCATTATTAAAAAAAATCATGTGCTAGGCCAAAGAAAAAAGAGTCAGGCACGTGAAAGGGTGTGTTTTGAAGACACAATGAAGTTATTAAAAATGTGCTATGTCTCACAATATTATGCTTTTAGATGAGATGATATGTAACACTTCGACATTAATATCGAGCGAGCAGAGCCAGAGAATCCTATCTTCAAGCCTCACCGCTGCTCATCATTTAAAAGCACTTCCACGTGGTAGGCCCAAAATAAAAAAAGAGTCAGGCTTACACATGAGTTAAGCACTGAAGACAGAATGAAGTAATTAAAATGTACTCTTTCGAATAGTAAAAACTTTTAGATGAGACGGTAACATACCTAAGACTGCTTTTCGGACTTTTGTTATGTTGATTCTTGAGCTAAGGCTGCCTTCTCTAATGTCATGGCACAATTCCTTCCATAACTCTTCAAATGATCTGAATGCTTGAACTATGCTATATGCAAAAGTTGAGGTCACAAATTCAACTTCCTCACAAAAATACAAGCCGAGAAGGAGGTGACAATATGTTGATTGTTTATAATCTCCACTTGAAATGACTTCCTCAGGGCTACAAGTAAAAGACTTTGTGTGTTGCTGTTTAATCTTGAATTCTTCACTATTATAATAGTGTGTTGTGGCTGTTCCTGCTATTAGTCCTCCTCTTGTTTTGTATTGTTTGCTGCTGTATATGAATTCAAGAACTTTTCCTCCTTCTCTTATTGAATAAATCCTTTATTATTAAAACAGAGGAAATTTGTATGAAAATCTACTAAAATAGAGGAACTTTGGAATAGTTTCAAGAATTGGGCAATACCTTGATCTATAAGCTGCTGCCAACTTGAAAATTTGAAGAGTTGTTTGGGAGCTGTGATGAGTAAATGGCACAAATTTCTGTTTTCCCTCTGTGGTTCCAGAACTAAATGCAGCAAAAAGAGAAATATCAACAACTATAATTAGGCATCAATTCCGAACAAGCTGAACCGGCTGTATGAATCAGCACTATCCATGGCGCTCCATTTAAAACGTGTCTTTAACTATTGTTATATAATTAAAGAAGAAACAAGCATCATTAAGAGAAATCTAAAACTAGCTACTTGGTCTCCCTAGTATGAATCTATCATGAAAGAAACATCTCTAGCAAATATATTGTCATTTCATTACATACATGAGATCATTTTTTCCATACTATAAACAATTTCATTGTCAAAAAGGGTGCTTCTTAACTACCATTTAAAATATAAATTCAAAAAAAAAAAAAAAAAAAAAAAAAAAAAAAGAGTAAACATAGAAAGAGTATAACTTCTATACTAGAGGCGGGTTCAGAATTCTGTCTCGGTAGTCCAACTATTAAGGTTTTATCACTATACCCATTGTACTTTTGAAATTACAGGTTCAAAATTTAATATTTGTTTATAGTTTAGTAATTTTTGTCAAGAGTGGTGAAGTCAAGAATTTCGCTAAGAGTATTAAAGATCTAATATATATGTGTGAAAAGTAGTTTTTCGACGTATACACACAATATAAAATTCTGTACATAATTTTTCGACGAACGATGTTCAGCTGACCACCCTTTAGTCTGTGTGGCTCCGCCAATGCGTGTTGAAAAATTATAGGTTCAGCCTAAACCATCAAACACACGGTACATCCGCCTCTGTATACACTGACAGTGCAAAAGAACTCTGCAAACTCAAAATTAGAGGGAAAAAAAATATGGCTCAAGAAACAAGAAGTTCACCTTAAAGACAGAGTAGTGATAGGCTCTTGAGTGAGGAGAGGAGCTATTTCACCGTCAGCCATTCTATGAATATAAGGCTCAAAATCTGCATGAGAAGCAAGAGGGACCATAGTAGCATAAAGTGATTCCAATGCATTTTCATCCATAATATCTTGAAGTCTAATATCTCCAAGCCATTTCTTGAGATACTCAACACCATGGTTGAGTTCAAGAATCCGTCGAAGCGTCTGCCGCTGTATAGCGGCCACGTTTTCGACGGTTTCTTCGAACCAACTGATTATTTCATTGCCCTTATAATAATTTGTTGGTTCCATTTGCTAGGCTAAGAATGTTCATCAATCAACAAATATATAAACTGTTGTCTTAGTAGGTAGTGGGTAGCTTTCATTTTGTTTTCTTGTTAAAAATTGACTCCTCATTTGAAGTTGTGAGGTTGAAGTTATTTAAGAGCCAACATAATAACGATTTATAAATGTCAGGAGTAAAGCCTAGCCGTTGAGTTGAGTCGAGACAAGACTGGTCTAGCAGATAATGGTGTGTGAACACTTTTCGTGGTTGTCAATATTACATTTAACTAAAGCATAATACCTAAAACGGAAAAGGGTCAAATATACCCCTGTACTATTAGAAAAGGATTAAATATATCATTTCTTATACTTTGAGTCTAAATATATCCTTTCCGTTATATTTTGGGTCCAAATATACCCCTCTGTTATACTTTGAGTTTAAATATACCGTTCCTCCGTTAAAATTGTCCAAGATTGACATAAGATCCGACATTGACAATACTGAAATTGAGCTGACATTGACATCACATGGCATGTGGTCCGGAATAAAAATGCCTTCAAAAAATTATTTGAAATCCAAAATACCCCAACAAAAATAATGTTACAAAGTTTTTAAGTTAAAGTAAAATCGCGCTAAAGCACTTAACCGTAATGCGCATTTCAAAGTGCTTTAGCGCGTATTTACCGCGCTATAACAATTATTCTCTCACCTATAACAGTAGTAAAAATCGCTACTATATCCTTCAACATAAACCCATTTCAAGTTCCACCACCGGTCCCTCCAAAGGTGTAAAAAATAGAAACCGCCATTGACGAAAAACGAGGTGGTCCCACATCCAAAAACGTCATTTTCTATTAAATTTCATCGGAAAGTTTAGATTCTCGGTATATTCAAGTCGAGGAATTAAGATTTAAGTTCAAATTTTGGGGAAAGCGGAGTAACTCGATTAAAATAATCTCACAAACAAAAATCTTCGATTAAGGTTTTGTCTTATGAACTTTTGTTATTATTTTGTTATATACATTATATTCTAAGCATGCTTAACATTTAATCGTTGTTATGTTTCAAAAAAAAAAAAATCAATTTTTTTTGTTCTTTTTCAGATCGGGCAAAAGGGCTTTTGCCTAACGTTCGATTTTTTTTTTTTTTGGTTTAATTCAATATTTGTTAAATGTTTATGAATTGTTAATTTGTTAAATGTTTATGAATTGTTAATTTGTTAATTATTTATGAGTTGTTAATTTGTTAATTATTTATGAATTGTTAATGAATTATTATTTGTTAAATATTGATTATGAATTTATTAGTTGTTAATTATTGTTTATGAATTAAAAGAAATTGATTGGTAATGAATTATTATGTTGTTAACACTTTGATTGGATGATTGTTATGTATTTTTTGACATTTTCGTATTGTGTCATATTGTATAGACCCAAATCGGTGGTTACATAAAATAGGACCTTTCGGCGTTACATAAAAATAATATTAGTAATAATCAAAACAAAATTGTATTTAAATTAACAAT
Organism: Lycium ferocissimum; assembly: GCF_029784015.1. NCBI lineage: Eukaryota > Viridiplantae > Streptophyta > Magnoliopsida > Solanales > Solanaceae > Lycium > Lycium ferocissimum. The sequence goes on along the minus strand of NC_081345.1, from coordinate 47,757,153 downwards.
ATAATATAATACAATAGGTAACAAACCATCCGTGATAAGTTGTAAATGATTATGAATTGTTATCTATATAATTTTAAAAGCGAATATATATATATATATATATGTTAAATAAAAAAAGATTATCTAAAAAAAAGAATAGTTAAAGTTCTTTTCATAAATACATAAGTTAACGATAAAAATGTAAAGTTTGTAGAAAAATATGTGGTCGACGAATATACTCTTTTAGTCTAATTTTATCGTAGCTGTGTTAGCTATTTGGTCAACTAAAAATATATCACATATTCAAAATAGAGTTTTAAACAAATATTACTGCTGAATTTCGATTCTCAAACTAATTAACTTAACAAGTATTTGCCATCACATAATTCAAAAGTAATTAACTTAACAAGTCTTTGCCATCACATACGTGTCATACTATCACATATTAAATTCTACTGCATAGCCCATGTTAATTATTCACAAGATATAATACTACATAATTCACATAATCCCTACAAATTATTAATTAGTTAATATAATTTATCTTTCATTTCAAGAATAATGACTAATTTAGTTTTATACAGATCAGACTCTTTCATGGATCCGAATGTTCCCCCTGGGCCCGATGTTCCCCCGGGGCCCGATGCTCACACGGGGCCCTCGATTTCACCCGGGACCCTCTGATAGATCAGTATTGTCTTTATAAGACAATCATACCATTCCGGGATGTGGATACGCGCACGATATTCCCGTTCGGGACCGACCGATCACATGACGGACGATGCGGTAAAATAATTTAAATTTACATTAATAATTTAATTAAATGTCTTTTTGACTTGGTGATCACTGATTTGTATGTATATGTTATGCAGCTATTTATATGAACGCGTACGCCGCAATATTAGATGGTTTGTACGCCTTCACGTAGGGCGAGTCGGGGGGTTTGGAGGTCGCGGTGTCCTTTGATACACCGGACATCGTGAGGAGCACATGCCCGAGCGTGTGCTGACGATTTGCGCGCGCGCAGTATACCCCCCGACGTCCGTCATGAGCTCCGACACTACCCGTGGACGATCGGGGCTGGGTGATGATAATTTTACGGCTTTCATGGATGTTCGGCTCATCGTTAGGAGAAGCCGGGTTGGACACTTAGCCGTGCGGTCGGCTATTTGACTCCCCGTTGAGCATTACGTACGGCTGGTATCATCCATCACACACCGATTGATCGCAACCCGGCCTTGCGTCCCACAGGGATGTAGATACTCGACGACTCACGGACAAGACGAGCATTGGTAAGTTTATCGTATTTAGATTTATTTAATCGCGTTAAATGTTACGTTTTAAAAAATAACTTTTTTTTTCGGTCGAACACAAATACGTGTGGCCGTGCACGGGGGCGCGTTTACGCATGTTGGGGTTAGAGCGACGTATGCGCTTACCGGGGCTTGCGGGGCTTGCGGCGAAGATGGCACGGATGTCGGAGGATGGTATCCCCAAGCGAGGGCGGATTGCGGGCGCAGTGGCGAGGGCCTGCTCCGGAGACTGTCCAGGCCGGCCCGCCTTGAGGAGGGCGGAAGTGCTCCCCGAGGAGGCGGCCGTCGGGCAGAGGATGCTTTCGTGGCCGGGGACGCCGTGGGCGTAGGCCGCGGTGGCCGCGGTCTTTCTTCGCCGAGGACACAGTGGTGGAGGACACCCGTGGGTAGATGAGGCGGATGAGGGTCGATCCCATTCCGGAAGGGCGTTCACGGTCGAATCCCATCCGCAACCGTTCAGCCGGTGGCGCCTCACGCGGGGACTCACCTGCGTTTACGGGCGCTCGCTTCCGAGATATCCGGGTGGTCACCACGCCCGAGCCGAACGCATACATGGAGGAGCGTGATAACGTTGATTGAGCGGCGTTACGCGCTTCATTGGGCGATGAGCGGCTTTGTGAGGAATTTAGAGGGACCCGGGATTAACGACTTCGATAAGTTTTTGATCTAGGTTAGTATTTAAAAATGTTATTTATTCATTTAAATTATTTATTTAAATATATATATATTTTTCATTATTTAGTAATATTTTATATTTTAGGATTCGGCGCCAATGGTCCACCGAGCCACCCGCTCGGGCGTTTTCTCATGGGTACGTAATCGAGCCGGCGGTGTCTTCCCATATGATGACCCGAGCCACGAGTAAGCTTTTTATTAAAATTTCTTTTATTCAACATAAGGTCAATATTTAATATATATATTTGATTATTTAAAGTACTTATTTTAAATATGTATGTTACTTATTATTTCGTTATTTTGATATTTTAGGATTCGGCGCGGTGGGTCCACGGAGCGACCATTCGGGAGCATTCTCGTCGACTGCCGGCGAGAGGTGTCTTCGTGAGACTACCGAAGCGCGTAAGTTTTTTACTTAAAACTACTTTTATTCAATATAAGGTATATATTTATTTAATTTTTATAACCTTTACTTGGAATTCAAAAACGGATCTCGTCCGGAGACTACCTCATATTCACCACCACACCCGTACGAGGGCCTACGGACCCATCTCAGAGCCTCACTCGGGCGCCCGTTGACACACGGGTTTGATTAAATAAATAACGTTAATGTATTCAATATAAATAAGAAATCGTACTAATTATTATATACTTTTCGGGTTCATCCTTCGGCGCTCGAGGTGGCGACTCCGACGAGGAAGAGGTCGAGGTTTCCGGACCTAGCTCGGCCGAGGTTACGGCGTGCCGCCGGGAACGGATCCCGAAGAGCGTGTTCAGTCGAGGGCACCGGGCGGGGAAGAGGAGATGATGGCGGAGCCGGAGCCCTGGTTGTTAAGAGGAAGAAGGACGACGGAGACGATGGCGAGGGCGGTGGGGATGGCATGAGCCTTGGGCACAGGGATAGTCTCCCGCATACTACATGTGGGACCCGTCCTCGATAGTGTATATACGTTAGTGTTATACAATTTATCGTAAATATTATATATTTTTTGCATATTTATACATATTACACATTCTAAATTGATTAAAAAAAAAAAAAAAAAAGGTGACACGTTCGAAATAAAGTTAAGCATTAATTTAAAAATAAGACGAAACCCTAAAAGATAAATAACGTAAAGCTAATGACTACAAGTCTTCAAACAAAAAGGGATTTCGAGCACTTTTCAACCACTAAAACGACAATCCAAAGTATTGCGTATTCTTTACGTATTGAGCTATCTTATTAATTGTATAAATATAAGTAGGGTTCTATATAAAATATTGAAGTTTCGGAGTTTCAAAGCATGATTAATATACGGCTAAACTACGTAAAAAGGAGTGAAAATGAAAGTTGAAAAATGGCGGACTACTATAGCGCAATAAAATAATGCGCTATAGATAAACCCAACTATCAAGCGCGGTGAAATACCTTTGCCGTTATAGGTGAGAGAAGACAACTACTTTAGCGCGGTAAAAAATCGCGCTAAAGCATTTATCTGCATACCGTTACGGTTAAGTGCTTTAGCGCGATATTTCTTTGCGCTAAAAATGTACTTTGTAATATTATTTTTTGTTGGGGTATTTTGGTTCAAACAATTTTTTTTGAAGGCATTTTTGTTCCGGACTCCATGGCATGCCACCTCACCACCCCAATCTATTTACCCCTCTCTTCTCCCTTCTTCTTCCATCACTACCATATCCTCCTCCTTCACAACCTTTATCGCCATTGGCACCACCACACCATCCTTTCCACCTTTTCACAGCTAAACTGTTGTCATCTCTAAATCAAAACAGAACACCAGCTTTCTAGATTCAAGAGGGAATTCCTTCATAAAAAAAAAAACATATCAAACCGGTTGCTAATGAGAAAAAATAATAGAAAGAATAATCTGATATCATCCACACAAAATAAATCATTAAACTTATTTATTTTTCAAGTTGAACTCTCGCTATCAATTTACATGGAGTTACAACAACAAAAGTCATAGTTGCAGTAACATAAATGTTGTTTCTTTTTTTGAACTTGAAATGTCAATCAGTCCACTCTGTTGACAACATAAGCTAGCAAAATTGTACGAGTAGCTGTGAAAAGGTGGAGATGGTGGTGTGGTGGTGTTGGTGGTGGAAAAGGTTGTGAAGGGGGAGGAAATGGTAGTGATGGAAGAAGAAGGGGAAGAGAGGGGTAAATGGGTTGGGGTGGTGAGGTGGCATGCCATGTGATGTCCACCTCACCGAGTTGTCAGCGCCACGTCAGATCTTATGTCCACCTTGGACAATTTTAACGGAGGAGGGGTATATTTAAATCCAAAGTATAACAGAGAGGTATATTTAGACCCAAAGTATAATGAAAAGGGTATATTTGGACTCAAAGTATAACAAGGGCTATATTTAACCCTTTTCTAATAGTACAGGGGTATATTTGACCCTTTTCCGTTTCTATAATCGTTACCCCCTCATATAATAACTGGTCTTAATCACTCCCGTGTACTTGGTTCTATAATCATTACCCCCTCAAAGGAAAAATGGAAAAATTGGTAGTTGTATTTTAATGGAGGAATAAAGTAAATAAAGAAATATCTGTTGGAATGACTAAATATAAACGAAAATGGTATGTTTGATTATTTTTTTTACACATCAAATTAATATTATGTTATAGCTATTTTACACTCTCACATGCTAAAGGTCATTTGAAATCACTTCGATTATAGAAAAGCCAAGTACAGAAGGGGTGATTATGACCTGATATTGTTTGAGGGTGTTAGGATTATAGAAAAACCAAGTATAAAAGAATAATTAGAACCATGTATAGTTTAAAGGAAGTTTTCGGAAAAGGGTCAAATATACCCCTGTACTTTTAGAAAAGGGTTAAATATCATAAATTTATCTTTGATCAAAATATCACTTTCAGATTTATCTTTGGAGCCTAAATATACCCCTATGTTATACTTTGGATTTAAATATATCTATCCCTAGATTAAAATTATACTAAGGTGGACGTAAGATACGACGTGGCGCTAATAATGCGGTGAAGTGGACATCGTAGCATCACGCCATCACTCCCAACCCATTTACCCCTCTCTTCCCCTTCTTCTTCCATCACTGTCATTTCCTCCCCCTTCACAATCTTTTCCACCATAAACACCACCACACCACTACCTCCACCTTTTCACAGCTACTCGTACAATTTTGCTAGCTTCTGTTGTCAACAGAGTGGACTGATTGACATTGCAAGTTCAAAAAAAAAAAAAAAAAAACATTTATGTTACTGCTACTACGACGTTTGTTGCTGTAACTCCACGTAAATTGATAGCTAGAGTTCAACTTGAAAAATAAATAAGTTTAATGATTTATTTTGTGTGGATGATATCAGATTATTCTTTCTATTTTTTTTTCTCATTAGCAACCAGTTTGATTATTTTTTTTTATTTTTTTTTGGGGATGAAGGAATTCCCTCTTGAATCTAGAAAGCTAGTGTTCTGTTTTGATTTAGAGATTGTTTAGCTATGAAAATGTGGAAATGGTGGTGTGGTGGTGCTAATGGTGGCAAAGGTTGTGAAGGGGGAGGAGATGGTAGTGATGGAAGAAGAAGGGAGAAGAGGGTAAATGGGTTGGGGTGGTGAGGTGGCGTACGTGTGATGTCGCTCATGAATTGTCGATCTGCGTTAGACGTTAGATGTCACGTGGAAGGCAATTTTTAACGGAGGTGGAGTATATTTAAGCCAAAATATATGAGAGGGTATATTTGGGCTAGAAAGATATAACGGAAAGGGTATATTTAAAAGTATAACGAGAGGTATATTTAATCCTTTTCTAATAGTACAGGAGTATATTTGACCCTTTAAAAGTCAAGTATAGAGGGTAACTAGGACCAAGTATAGTTTGAAAAAGATCTTAATAAAACGCGTCAAGTTTAGGAGGAGCTTAAAACTACATATGTAATTTCATAAAAGAGTAGAGTATTTTTTAACTGTAAAGAGCAATTAGGATTCAATTGGTTGAAGGAGAGATATTCGTAACCCGAACATTAACGTTAACGGCAAAAAAAATTTGAATTTTTCTCAACCTATCTTTCCTGACTAAACTGAAATTTAACTTGTTTCCTCACCTTTCTCTACTTCAAAAACTGATAATATATCTAACTATTCAGCAACAAATTCATTATAGCCTAATGCTTAACTTTTAAGAATTAGGCTGTTAACGAAGTCAATAGTCAGGAGATATTTGGTTAGAGTTTAAACTAATTTTTATAGTTTCCTTGTTTATATCAAGATTCAAAGCTTTTCACCAAACTATTTTTCGTTGTTTTAACTAAAAAGCTACATACAATTTGAAAAAGCAACTATTCCAAAATATGGTTTGTATAAATCAAGAAAAGAAAATCTTAAGAGAATAAAAAAATCATAATTAAGTTTGGATCAAATTTGTCCTTAAACTTTGTAAATGGTCTAATTTTGCTCATTAATTGTAGTTATTAGCCTGTTAGGGCGAACTCAAACACTATGTTAACGACAACAGTAGGGACGAAACATTTTTTAATGGAGAGCAAAATTATTCTTTTTTACTTAGTCCAAGGGCAGTTTTGATCATTTTCTGTTTTTATTATTGCTCCATATGTTTCAATTTATTTGTCCTACTTTTCTTTTTAGTCAGTTTAAAAAAGAATGTTTCTTTTCTTTTTCGAAACTTATTGAGACCGAATGTGACCAAACCAGTTGGTCCGGACACGTCGGTGTGTCGATAAAACCTTAGGTCGGTAGGAACCCTATCCTAGTATAATTGTAGTAATAGTTATTTATGGTGAATTTGTAATTATGGTAAAATAGGATTTTAGTTCTTTTAGAATAGGATTACCTTATTCTACTAGGGCAAGGAGAAACCTTACTTGTATATAAGGAGGTCATTATGATGAATGAAAGGCAGAAAGAATATTCCTATTATTCTGTCTAGAATATTCCTATTATTCTGTCTCTCTAAATTTTCGTCCCTGTCTTGAATTTAACATGGTATCAGAGTCACATTAGAAAGAACACAGAAACCCTAAAACAATGGCAGGTGATAGAAGCAAAGGAATCACAGGTGAAGAAAATAAAACCCAAAGAAAAACAATCTCTCCTTATGACATTACGTCTAATGATAACCCCGTAATTGTGGTGACACAAGTCCAATTGAAGGGTGAAAATTATGAAGAATGAGCTAGATCTATGAGGACAACCCTAAGAGCCAGGAAAAAATTTGGCTTCGTTGATGGTATGATCAAGAAGCTGAATGAAGAGTCGCCAGATTTGGAAGTTTGGTGGACTATAAATTCACTGTTGGTGTCGTGGATTTGTAACACCATAGAACCAATGCTTTGCTCAGAGATTTCGCATAAAGAGGAAGCGAAAGAATTGTGGACGAGCATCCGAGAACAGTTCGCAATTATCAACGACCCACGAATGCAACAACTTAAGGCTGAACTCGCAGGGTGCAAGCAGAAGGGAAGGACCATAGTGGATTACTATGGAAGACACACTAAGCTGTGGGAGGAATTGGCAAATTACGAACAGATTCCAACTTGCAAGTGTGGAAAGTACACGTGCAATCTAGGGACGGCCCTAGAAACCAAAAGAGAAGAAGAAAAAATACATCTTTTCCTTATGGGATTGGATGAAGCAATATATGGAATGGTGAGGTCGAACATATTGGCCCAGGAATCATTGCCATCATTAAACAAGGTCTACTCAAAGCTGGTGCAAGAAGAGCGTGTGAAAGGAATCACACAAAAAATGGAAGATCGGAGTGAAACCATGGCTTTTTCCATACAAGGGAGAAACCCTCACCGTGACCAAAGTGAAGGGAAAAACAATGGTGCATTCTGTACACATTGTAAGAGATATGGACACGTCATGGACGGATGTTTTCAACTCATTGGCTATCCGGATTGGTGGCCATGAAATAAAAAAGAAGATCAAAAAATCGAAGGAAGAGGAAAAGGACAGCAACAGAAATAGCAGCGGATGGGTGGACCGGGATCTGGACGTGGAAGAGGCAACTACCGGGCTAACGCAGTGGTTGCTAGGGAAGGAGCTCAGACAGAGATAGGACAGGTGAACACATGCGGGACAGGACCTCACAATTTGAGCGAAGAGATCCGGAAGACTGTGATTCACGTGTTAAATTCTCAAAGGAATAAATCCAAATGGCAAGATGGACGGTAAAACCAAAAACTCATCCTGGATCATTGACTCCGGAGCTACCAACCATGTGACAGGTAATCCGGAGGAACTGAGCGACCAGCAGGACATTCCTGAGTGTCCGGTTGGCCTTTCGGATGGAAGTAGCTCGGTGGCCACGAGAGAAGGAACAATCAAGCTAAATAATAGGATTTGGTTGAAGGATGTCCTTTATGTTCCGGATTTAACATGCAAATTGATTTATGTGTCACAACTTGTTATCATTTAGATTGTGATGTAAATTTTAACAAAATTATGTGTTCTGTACAGGATCTCACAATGAGGAAGCTGCTTAGAATGGGTGAGCGTCGAGGTAGACTTTACTATTTCTGGAATGTGCCGTGGATACGACCTATGAAGGCGAAGAGAGTCGATTGGTTCGATCGTTGGCACAAACGGTTAGGTCATCCTTCAGCACAAGTTACAAAGTCTATTACGACATTAAGCCTAAAAGAGAGTAGCATGAGATTAGATAAAGAATGTGATGTATGCCAAAGGGAAAAGCAAACAAGAAGTGTTTTTCCTTTAAGTGATAATATAGCTTTGGATATTTTTGATATGATTCATTGTGATTTGTAGGGACCATATAGAACCCCTTCATCTTATGGTGCTTTATATTTTTTTGACTATTGTGGATGATTGCTCACGAGTCGTGCAGATTTTTCTCTTAATCGATAAGAAAGATGTGTCCCAAGCCTTGAAAAATTTCTTCGCCTTGGTAGATAGGCAGTTTGGTAAGAAGGTAAAGATTGTTAGAAGTAATAACGAAACTGAATTCACTTTTATGAAGAACTACTTCTTCGAACATGGAATTCTTTTTCAAACATCTTGCACCATAGAAGAATGGAAGAGTCAAAAAGAAACCACATTCTTAATGGGGGTGAATGTATGTCATCTTTCGGAGTTACGGGGTGTGTTTGCTCGATATTTGAACACCATCTTCGATTTTGAATGGTAAAAGCCCTTATGAAGTTTTGTACGGGGAAGTACCCCTATTATGAACACTTAAGGGTGCTAGGGTCACGGTGTTATGCACACACAAAGGGAAAAATAAGAGACAAGTTTGAGAGTAGGAGTCGTAGGTGTGTATTCTTGGGATAACCTTACGGATAAAAGGGTTGGAGATTGTATGACTTAGAGAATGATGAATATTTAGTCTCAAGAGGTTTGGACTTCTACGAGACTAAGTTCCCTTTTACTGTAGGATCAGGTAACTTAGTCGATAACGTAGAAGTGAGCCCGGACAAAAGGAAAGAAGAGAGAAACCAACACGACTTCGAGGAAGATCGGACTGATAATGTAAGAACGAACGAAACCCGTATGGACGAAGTGCTAACATCGGATAACGAACCCACGGAACAGCCAGAAGTGGATCGAACAAATGCAGGTCCGGATAGAGAAAATGTGGTGGAAGTACAGACATAAGATATCCGAGCCAACAATTTACCACCAGAGGAACAATTGGGTCGGGTTAAACGTCAGAAGCATGAATCGATTCGGTTGAGCGACTACGTCACTGAACCATTCCGAAAAGAAAGTCCATCAATGTGTTCGCCCGATCCTCTGCAACCCTCAGGTGCGCCTTATCCTTTAGCTCACTATATATCTTGTGATAATTTTTTCTTGCAACACCAAAGTTTCCTGGCAGCAATCACCACAGGAACTGAGCCAAAAACCTTCTCGGAGCCATGAAAAAAGAACATTGGAGAAAGGCAATGCAGCAAGAGATCTAAGCATTGGAGGATAATGGAATATGGATATTAGAAACATTGCCACCGGATAAGAAAGCGCTAGGATGTCGATGGGTGTACAAGATCAATACAACTCTGACAGGGCAATCGAGCGATATAAAGCTCAGTTGGTTATTTTTAGACATAAACAGGAGAAAGGAATTGACTGCAATGAGACGTTTGCTCCGGTTGCTAAGGTAGTAACCGTTCGGACCTTCCTGGCAGTTGCTACTGCGCGTAATTAGGAGTTGCATCCGATGGATGTTCATAATTTCTTCTTGCACGACGATCTTACGAAGGAAGTGTACATGAAATTACCATCGGGATTTCATGTACCTGGTCCGGACCAAGCATGTCGACTCCAGAAATCTTTGTATGGTTTGGGACAAGCCCTACGGTGCTAGTTTGCAAAATTATCAAGTGCATTGATGAAATATGGGCTCAAACAGTCCTACTCCGATTACTCTTTATTCACGATGATCGAGAGGATATGCGCAACTTAACGTTTTAGTCATGTGGATGACTTCGATTATCTCTCGGAACGATACAAGTGCCATTGAACGATTCAAAGACTACCTACGTGCATGTTTTCACATGAAGGATTTGGGCCCTTTGAAGTACTTTATGGGAGTTGAAGTTGCATGTGGACCGACAGGGTTATTTCTCTGTCAACGAAAACATGCCTTGGACATAATTTCTGAGGCAGGTTTGCTGGGAGCTAAACCACTCAATTTATGGAACAGAATCATGGTTTAAAGCTGGCCAAAGAAGCCTTTTTGGGAAATCCGGAACCATACCTATGTCTTGTCAGTCAACGAATATACCTCAGTTTTACGAGACCTGAGTTGTCGTATTGCGTGCATGTTCTGTCCCAATTCATGCAGCAACCGAAGGAAAGCACACTGGCACGCGGCTCTCCAAGTGATGCGCTACTTGAAAAAAAACCCAGGACAAGGCATTCTGATGAGAAGAGATTGTGATCTCCCATTGTCTGTGGTGTGATTTGACCGGGCCGGATGTCCGTTGACTAGAAAATCATTTACCGGTTGGTTTATCTCCCTTGGAAATTCACCCATATCATAGAAAACCAAGAAGCAGCATATTGTCTCTCGATCGTCAGCGGAGGCAGAATATCGATCAATGGCAATGACGGTCTGTGAGTTGAAATGACTAAAGGGAATTTTGCATAGTTTGGGCGTTGAACATAAATCTTCAGTGAAAATGTACTGTGACAGTCAAGCGGCATTATATATTGCTCGAATTTGGTGTTTTATGAACGTACTAAACACATTGAAGTCGACTGTCACTATGTCAGGGATGTGCTGTAGTCCGGAATCATACTTCCCAGTCATGTGTCTACCAATGAGCAATTGGCCGGTGTGTTTACAAAAGCTTTGGGCAAATCACAGCATCAATGTTTACTTGGTAAGTTGGGCATTCGATACCCTCATGCTCCAACTTGATGGGGGGTATTGAGATTGAATGTGACCGAACCAGTTGGTCCGGACACTTCGGTGTGTCGGTAAAACCTTTGGTCGGTAGGAACCCTATTTTAGTATAATTGTAATAGTTATTTATGATGAATTTGTAATTATGGTAAATAGGATTTTAGTTATTTTAGAATAGGGTCACCTTATTAGACTAGGGCAAGGAGAAACCTTACTTATATATAAGGAGGTCATTATAATGAATGAAAGGCAGAAAGAATTCTCCCATTATTTTGTCTCTCTAAATTTCCGTCCCTATCTTGAATTTAACAATACTCTTTAATTTCAACTTTCGACATAGCATGTATAGGACCACAAGATTAAAGAACATTTCAGTACATTCTACATACCTTTGATTTAAGACTATAAGATTCAAAAGTCTTTCTTACTTTCTTAAATTTTGTATCAAGTCAAAATCAGACAAACAAATTGAAACGAAAGAATTGTGTTGATATATTCAGGGACGGATTTACTAAAGGCCGAAGGAGTGCCACGCCACCCGCAAGCTTCGGAAAAAACTCTATGTATATATGTATGTATCCACATGGAATCGTATGAATAAATCAATTTGCACTCGCAGCAACAAATGTTGTGATGGTTCCAATGGCAAGGAGCGAAAGTCGAATCCCTGGAGATGAGGGTTCCAGCCCAGTTCAACTACACTAAAACTGAATAGACAGCACTGCACAACACACCTACACCGCTAACGAGTAATGGGTATAATTGATGTCTTTTAACATAGAAATTATATTAACTCCCTTATTTGTTTTAACCTACCTTTGTTATTTTAAATTAAAATAGTTACATGAGGGTCGCTTATTAATTTCATATATTTGATTCGTAAAAAGTTCCTACAGGTTAGAATTAAAAATTACGGGTAAAAGAAAAATTAATGATTTTAAATGCAATAAAAATCGATTTATTTCAAAGAAGCTTAATACGGTAAAAGTCATCTGCACCATTTGAACCATAATATGACGTATTTTTTGTATAATTCATCATATTGCAAATAAAAGAAGTTGAATAATCAAAAGGACCGTATGAGAGAAAGAGAAGATAATTATTTGAAATTTTACATAGTTTCATTTCATTAAAAAAAAATTATATATGAGTGTAAAAGATATAAAATAAAAGTAATGTTAATAGGAGTTGCAAAAATTTATGGAACTTAAGGATTTTTCTTATCAATGTTAGTGAGTGCGTTTCTAAAATTATCTCACTAACTACGAATAAGATGTTTGTTAATTTAATCTAAGTCTCTTAATCTAAAACAAGATAAATGTCAATCATCCAACTATACACTTGAAAAAATTAAAAAAAATGTATAATGGAGAGGAGCCGAATTGTAAGCTTTCTATTCTCCTTCCTTTTATTTTCATTTCTTTAATTCCTCTTAACTTGCTTTTAATTATTATTATTGACCATCTCTATTTATTAATTCTTGACTTTTTTTAATCTCTTCTTAGTTATTTGCATAATTTAAAAAGTTAAAGTATCATAAGTTTTCTAGTCCAAACATCTTCTCTCTCCCTTTGGAACAAAATCTTTGTTATGCCGAGTTGCCATAATTATTACGTATTTTGGTTTAACTGATTTGTCTAAATTGAAAAGACAATAATCCGATCCGAAGCCCAATGTCGATTGAACCGATCAAAGATTTATTCTATTTGGATTTAAAGAAACGTGACACCCAAAATCCCATATCCTGGATCCACCTCTGGATATATTAAGCATACTTAAATTTTATCTTTGCCAAGTCACTGTTTTGACGAACGTTAAAAGTAAACTTAGTTTTATTGGTGTTTTCTTTCCCTCCTACTAAATTGAACACGAGGAGAAATAGTTAAGAGCCCACATGGATAACGAAAATAATGATATTTCCTTTTTATCACAATGAATTCAAGAAGAGTGTTTTTGCCCACACCCTTAATACCCAAAAGGTCAGAAGAAATTGGTACGATGCTTTATACACCACATAAATGCCTGACATCTATTAAGAGGAGAGATAGATAAAGGAAATATCTTTTCTTATTTTGGTTAAGAATGGTTTAGCTGTATACACCACATAAATGCCTGACATCTATTAAGAGGAGAGATAGATAAAAGAAATATCTATTCTTGTTTTGGTTATTAAGAATGGTTTAGTTGTATAGCATTTTCACCTTCCATTTTCAAGCATTTTTCCCATCAATAAGTTAGCTGAGTTCGAGTCATGAAATCGATTATTGATGTTTTGTTAGGATAAGCTACCTACAAATTACTTCTTCTTGGCATGTGGCCTTTCCTGAACCATGCGCGAATGTAGAACGTTTTGTGCAATAGACTATCGGTTTAGTCATTTCAAAAGAAAGATGAAAGCTTTGGAGCAACGATAAAGTTGAATTTATGTGACTTATAGGTCACAGATTCGAGTTGTAGAATTACATTGATGCTTGAGTCTGGATAAACTATTTACATTACACACCATTGGGGTGCGGGCTTTCCTAAACCATTAGTTCATGCGCGATGCTTCATGCTTCGGGTTGCCGTTTTAATCATTTCAAAAGAGAAAAAAAAGCCTACGACTACCTATAACCTACTTTGAATTGTGTCGTCTAACTTTGCATAAAAATTAGGAGGGTGTTTGGACCAAAAAAAAAATCTTGTTTGGTTATCCATCAGACTACGTTTTTAGTTAGTTTTTTTAAGATTAGCTTGACCTAAATTTCAATTTTTTTCAAGTAAAATGCACATCCGAACACAACTTCAACTTTCAAATACCATTTTTAACTTCAACTTTAAAAACTCTTTTTGTTTAAGTTTCAACTAAAGTTATGTCCAAACACCTACTTATTTTTAATAGAATCAAACTCAAAATTTATATTTATTTGATCATTTCTCAAGTTCAATTAAGTTGTACCGAATTGATCGGTTTCGGTTGGTACAAATTTTGTCAGGATAAGTTGGGACTATTGTTGATTGTTTTGGTAAAGAAAGAACAAAGCTCATTTTGGTTAAAGAGAATATGGACTAGGAAGTTTACCCTCACCATATATTGTGAGATCTAGAATTTTTCAACTAGTATTGTTAAGGGAAAATTGTATCTGCTTTGAAGATTATGGATAGACATTGTGCAAATATAAATCATCTCATTAAAAGTAAAATAAAAAATTTAAATTTATATTATTTTTAAATAAGAAAATATGATATTCTTTTTGCGACATACTAAAAGAGAAGTATAACAGATAAATTGGAGAAAAGGGAGTAGTTACAATCGTAGCTATTTTCTAATTTTTACTCACTCCGACTCAAATTATCTGTCCTGAATTCTAAAAATAGTTGTCACAAATTGTTTGTTTTAGAAGTTTAAGACAGAATTAATTACTCCCTCTGTTTCAATATATTTATCTAGCTTTGACTTGGCACAGAGTTTTAAAAGTAAAGAAAACTTTTGAATCTTGTGTTGTTAGTTAAAAATATGCAGAATGTGCCAAAATGTCGTTTAACCTTGTGATCTTAAATATGCCATGTGAAAAGTTGGAATGAGAAAAGTTGTCAAAAAGAGAAAGAGACATTATTTTTTAAACGGACAAAAAAGAAAAGTAAGACAAACAAATTAAATCGGAGGGTGTATTTTTTCCTATTTCAACCTTGATAGTTATTATTCTTGAAGATTACAAACACCTCAATTATAGGGTGATGTTATGATTGTTCAAATGAATGAAGAGTAAAATAGCTAAAACCTCCTCCTAAATAATGTTTCTTAATAGATGTGTAATACCACGACTGATAATTTGAGATGGAAGGAGTATTTGATAAGGGAAAGTTGCAGCTTCTTTGAAGAAATACGTTTGCTTCCTCAATAAATAGGAAAAGTGGATCTATGAAAAATTCAACTATTACCCTTCATGGAATTCACAATCTAGTGAGTGGATTGCACTTGCAGCTGATAAATTATGTGGTACTTAAAATGCAGTCCCATATATTCAATTAACAAAATCCTCTATATCTCTCCAACATAGGTTAATGAAGGGAGATCCCTTTTTTTGTTTTGCCGACAAGCGAGAAAAAAAATATTTTCTTGCACACAATATTTACACTAAATTATAATAACTTATTACGCTTATATGACAAAATGATGTGACAATGTATACTAATTAAAGATGGTAAATTGATAAAATTTTATGTACATATCAATGTCATGCGTGTACTACTAGGCAAGCACACCAAGGTGTGGGGTATAGCATTAAGAAGAATTATCCATAATAGGGACCATGCACTTACTCTTGCTAAAGCACTGGTTTCAGGTACACTATGCTCAATAGTAATTCATTGACTAGAATACTCTAGGCCCTATCGTTTAAGTGCATGTGTATCCTATTTTGAGATCACCATTTAAATCATATCCCTATTTTGAGACCACCATTTAAATCATATCCTTATTTTGGGACCACCATTTAAATCATACTCGTAATGTAAAAAATCCAAGTCTACCTCTTTCGGGATAACTTCACATATACAAGCTTGAAGTTGCAAAATTATTGTCCGAAGTTGAGAGGGAAGTCACATACATGAGTGAACTTTAGACACATATGACTGAATTTTTTGCATGAACTCAAGCCGGAAGTTTAGGTATTTCTACAAGAATGCGAATTTCAACAATCCAACACGATTCAACGCCCTACTCCAAATGAGCTCAAATTTGAAACATAAATAAAGAACAAATCTGAATCATCAATTTATCGAAATAACAACGAAATTTAACAAGCTCATTTTACAATTATGGTGATTTGGTAGTGTTTTCATGCTTTTCCAACAAAAACTCACTTAGATTTAAACTCAATTTTCATATTTGAAATTCAAACCCACTTCATCGAGCTTCTTCAAAGCATTGTACTTCAATTGATATAGGTACAAAAAACACTATTGTACATCAACTAAGAAGTGAAATTTTTACCACTCTGACGCCCCACTCCCCTCCGCTAGGTAATGTTTATATAGTTCAAATCGAGAACCATATATACAGAAAAAAATCATAATTCCTAGCGAACACGCTGCGTAAATACCACATTTTCCCCAGCCTAGAGGCAAATTAGGGTAAAGAATATCCCCCATCATGTCTTATCGTCCAGTAAATTCCAAATATGTGACCCACCACATCTCCGTCAACCCCTGCCCCCACGCACCCCAGGAGTAGTCGCAATGAGAAGAAGAAGAAGAAAGAAGAAGAAGAAGAAGAAGAAACAAATCCATAAATATCCAAGTAGCTATTCAGGATGAAGCAAATGATAAATCCAGAAAGACTTGCAAGTGGTCTGTAAATCAATTTCAGGTGGTCACTGTCTAGAACAAAGCACATCTTTTTTTCATGTAAGGCAGAGGAATCAACTAAACATTGTCCCCTACCACAAAAAACTAAAGAGATAAGACATACCAAAATCTATATTCCCTT
Organism: Lycium ferocissimum; assembly: GCF_029784015.1. NCBI lineage: Eukaryota > Viridiplantae > Streptophyta > Magnoliopsida > Solanales > Solanaceae > Lycium > Lycium ferocissimum. Next base: position 47,740,347 of record NC_081345.1, on the reverse strand, counting down.
TGTCCAAATTTATGTGATACACTTTTTCTTTTTAGTCTGTCCCAAAAAAAATGATACATTTTTACATTTAGAAATAATTTAACTTGAAACTTTCCCTTTTACCCTTAAACGATTTACAACCATATAAATATTTATGGCTTTTTTTAGACCACGAGTTTCAAAAGTCTACCTTTCTTTGTTAAACTTCATACCTAGTCAAACTATACCACATAAATTGAGAAGGAGGGAGTACTAAATACCAAAATATATATGGGGAATGAATTTCCCCATATATTCTGCACTTTATTTGGAGGTAATACTTCCAAATTATCATGCAGCAAGACTTCAATATCCAGCAGAATCTGCTTAGGACCAATTGTAGCTTCTTTGAACATATCATAGGTTAGTGAAGGCAGATCCTTTTTTCACTTTTGCCGACAAGCAACGAGCTTTGTTGGGAGAAAATACTTACCCGCACCCAATGTTTACACCAAGCTATAATAACTTTTTACAATTATATGATAAAATGATGTGAGAACGATTAACGATAGTCAATTGATAAAACTTTATCTACAAATTCATGTCATGCATTTACTAGTGTAAGCACAACTTTATGTGGGGTAGCAATAATAAGAAAGAAGGAGCATTCATATCAGGGACCATGCACAGAAAGCAATAGTTTCAGGACCATTGGGCTCAATTGTAACTCATTTACTAGCAAACTCTATGATGTCCCACTCCCATCCGCGAGGGACAGATCCAGGAATTTGATTTAATGGATTCAATCTTTAGATTCTTATCACCGGATCCATTACATTTTTGAGATTATGGTTCAGAATGTATTATTTATTTAACTTTATGTAATATCACACATATACATATTTCTATGCTCCACGCCGAATACTTCATATATATTTCTATGTTCCGTCCCGAAATCGCTGGGTTCATATGAACACAGTAATTCTGTTTTCCATCCGCCACTGCCTCCACAAGGTACTGTATAATCATATTCCTACCGAACACGCTGCCTAAATACCACATTCTCCCCAGCCTAGAGGCAAATTAGAGTAAAGGATATCCCCCCATAATGTCTAGATTGCAGAAGAAACAAATCCACAAATATCTCAATTTGCAAGTGGCCTATAAATCACTTTCAGAAGGTCATTATCCAGAAGGCACATCTTTTTTTCATGTAAGGCAGAATAGTCAACTAACCATTCTCCCATACCACAAAAACTAAAGAGATAAGAGATACCAAAATATATACTAAAGAAGGGAATTTCCCCACACATTGTGCATTTTATTTGGAGATAATACTTCCAAATTATCATGCAACAAGATTTCAATGTCCCAGCAGAATCTGAAAAAGATATATGCCCGTTTAAGAATTTATGGTTTAGGTTTCTCCACTCTCGAAAATTTAGATACCATATCCTCCATTTTGTGATCCTAATACAAAGTCAATCTGCAAAGCAAATAAAAGATGCATCTTCCCTGGCAAAGAAATGTATCTGCATAAACACACATCACAATCAATGGCTCCTCCAATGTTCAGATGTACTCCATACAACAAACCTTTCCTGACTCGACACGACGGATTCCATTAAAAATATCTAAAGTGGTACTAACAGATAGAGGCACATCTGAATTCTCACAATTATTACCGAAAAATCAACATTGTCTTTTGGATCGGTCAATCAACTACCTCGCATATCCATCAAAAAATTAATTCGCCATGTTGTGGTTGAATGAATATGAATGGGTAAGCAATACAAGCACGTGCTTACAAATGTCACAGATGGTAACCCCTTCCAATAAATTTAGGTTGAATACATCAACAACCCCTTAAACTTGCTAGTAAATTTCATTTAGACACTCGAACTACGGCATGTTCCGATTGAGTATCTGAACTTATGAAAAAGTGTTCCTACTACACTCTTCCGGCTCAAATTTTGAAAAGACTTTTGCATGTATTCTCCTGCGCCCATTACATAGATAAGTTAACCACTTAAAAATGTCACTTCCTTAATTATATGCATTAACCTCAATAAGCCATAAAACCTCAAGCATGTTTCAATTGAGGCTGATGTGTATAAATTAATGAGGTGACATATTTTATGTGGTTAACTTATCTATGTAATAGACACTTGAGAACATGCGCAAGAACTTTTTCAAAATTTGAGCCAGAAGTGTCTAATAGAAACAAGTAATCATGTGTTCGAGTGCTCAATTGAGTCCGTAGGACGAGCGATAAATGAAATTCACCAGCAACTTTAAGGGGTTATCGATATATTCAACCATAAATTTAATTAGACATCCTGGATAAAAGATTTCAAGAATATTGTACCTCGGAAATGGCTTGGAAACTGACAAGTCGCCGTGCGCCAGTCTGCATAGGTGCTCCAAGGGTCCACTCCAAGTTCCAAAAGACAATGTGTTTGTACTTGTTGTACAGGAAATGCCAGGCCGAAAATATAGTAGTTATGTCAGCTGCTGAGATTCTAGCTCCCACTTTTATATCTCCATAACAAATGATTCTTCTTGTTCTTCATGCACATAAAAAGCAAATTCTCGGTCACCTGTGTACCCAGGCATCTTCCTGGGTCCAGTACTGAATGCATTGACAATAAGTGATAAATCAATTTACAGCAACTAAAAGTACCTATTCCCCTAAAGGCGACGGCATCCTGATTGGAATTGAAAAATTTAAATAATAATTTCTAACATATAAGCAAGATTTTGATTAACAAAAGCATGGGCGAAGGAAGAAAAAATACAACAAGTAAAAAATTAGTGTCAAAGTGCAACTGATTATATATTTGATGTCGTAAATAAGAGGAGTGTCAAACTGCAACTAATTACGTATTTGATGTTGTAAAGAAGCATAAAGACAACAGAATCGACTGCCTGCATATTATCAAATGAGGCTATTTATCAAAAAAGCGTTGAGCACAAAGTCCAAGGGTGTGGCCTAGCGGTCAATAAAGTGAGATGAAAACCATGGGAGATCAGTGTTCAAATTACAACAGAAACAAAAAATGATAGGTGACTTGTGCCTATCCGCCCAAGCCTTGCTAGACAGAGTTACCTGGTACCTGTGTTGGTAGGAGGTAACAGGTAACCCCTTAAATACTCAAGTACATGCAAGCTGGCCCGGATACTACTCTTGCCAAAAAAAAAAAAAAACAAAGTGCTAACACTGAAGAACAAGTGAATCAGCATTACAGAGAACCTAAGCTAGTGACTATGTTACTGTAATTGGGTAAAACGAAAAAGTGAGAGAGAGAGAGAAAAAGAAAGTATGCAGGATACCAAATGGGACCATTCTTTTTTTTTTTTTTTTTGATGACATGGGAACCCGCAGCCGCTACCCTTCGGGTGCGCACAAACTCCGCCTCCGTGCAATAGCTCACAAACCACACAGAGAGAGATAACCCGCACTTAGGCAAGCCCTGCGACGAGCTCGACCAGAAGGCAAATCCCCGCTGTCGTAGGCGGTGGGGTTTCGAACCCGAGACCTCCATTATAAAAGCCCCATGCTCAACCAACTGAGCCACCCTTGCGGGTTCCAAATGGGACCATTCGAAATGATAAGAAACCATATGTTGATGCCATACTGATTGATCAACCATATGTTGCAAAGAGAAAGACATTACAGATATTACTAAGAAAAAGCTAACCCTGCACATAACTTGAATTCAAGCACTTGTATCTAGTCGTTACCTCGGTGTAATCTTCAGAATGTATTATGAAGTGGATACCTTAAGAGATCTCCGACCTTAGTACAGGATTAGTTAGGAACCTGACTGAATCACAGCTTTTGTATGCTCCCATCATATCACATTGCTTGTTTTTGTCATTAGTAATATTATTTTACTGAAATATCAAGAAAAAGTTAAGTGACATTGCTTCTGAGACCTATTGAAGAAGTGAACTTAGTCCTTTGTCAATTGTCTATTACTCTGACGGGATATGAATATAACTTCACGGATAGTCAAGATGATGTTATCCAGCGCATTGCTCACATCCCTGCCCTCAAGATTGATAAGTGAAAAATTGAAAAGGAAGCGATTATTCTTGGACTGCTCAATAATCCAATATAGCAGAATTCATACTAGCGCTAGGACACCCATAAAAAAGATGGTGCGACCACCTTATAACTCCTGCTTGTCAATTATTAACCCAATTCATAACAAAGGAGCAAGAAATTGAGGCAAATTTTTCAGATTAATTTATCATCCCAGTGTCAATATCCACCTACTACAGGAAATATTGTTGCTAATAAACAGCATTCTCTGATTTTGAGCAGACCAGCTCTAAGATAGTGCAAAGGCAGCCTTATGTTAACTGTTAAAAAAAAAAAAAAAAAAAATAGTGCAAAGGCAGTACACTGTTTGGGGATCCTTCATTACAAAAAACAAAAATGGAAGGAAACCCTCTGTATAAAAACCAATTCCTGTGAAGATTATGAAATCTAGCTTGTTATAATTCATCCTATACATCATGTAAATTACACCAAAAAAACCAACAGCCATAAACATTTGAATTTCAGCTTATATGCAGTATCTGGCAAGGTAGGATGTTCTTAAGTTCCAATACACAGTTTAAGATTAAGGCACAGCTATCCAGGAAGAAACGTAAGCATTCTACCGGCTGCTTATTACTTGAGCAACTGGAGCTTGGAACTGTGATAGTACCTCTTTTACAACAATAATGAGATAAGTTGTCTGGGAGAACCATATTTTAGTTGATTGCAAGAACTGCTGAATTAACTGATAAAAAGCATAACTGTAAGCACAATGCTCATGAGTAGAATCTGAGGAATAGTAACTAGTATGAGTGATAATCCCATCTATCAATTTTAGGTGTCTCAAAGATCAATAAACTAAAAAGGAAAAAAAGGCAGTCCGGTGCACTAAGCTCCCGCTATGCGTGGGGTCCGAGGAAAGGCCAGACTACAAGGATCTATTGTACGCAGCCTTACCCAGCATTTCTGCAAGAGGTTGTTTCCACGGCTCGAACCCGTAACCCCCTGGTCACATGGCAGCAACTTTACCAGTTACGTCAAAGCTCCCCTTCCAAAAATCAATAAACTAAAGTATTTAAAAGCAACAGAAGGAGTGGGATGGAGGAGGCTAGGTTAGCCGAAAGATGGTTATCGGTTCAAGAACGTAAGGTGTCCCTGCTTTTTCAGGGTAAGAAGGAATAGAGACAATGCCTCGAACCAATGTTCAAATACCAGGCGCTACGGCACAGAAGTAAAATATGCCATACTCCCAGGAAAAGCTCGAACGACTTTGAGCAAGAGGGTACATCGATACAGGTGAGTAGGTAGAGAAAACCTAGGGCGCTAGACAACTCTCTCTAAGGAACTCCGCAAAATAGCCCCGTAACTTCGGGAGAAGGGGTGCTCCTCACAAAGGAGGTAGAATTAAGTTGGCTAGAATCTGTTACTTGATCAAAATTAAATCTTGTGGAATCACATGAATATTTGATCCCAAAGTTTCTTTTTAATCCGATCAAACAACAACATACCCAGTAAAATCCCAAAAGTGGGGTCTGAGGAGGGTAGAGTGTACGCAGACCTTGCCCCTACCTTGTGGAGGTAGACAGGTTGTTTCTAAAAGACCCTCGGCTCAAGTGCAGCAAATCAAAGTAGTTATGAAAAGGAAATACGGCAATGAAGAAAAAGAAAACATGGCAACTAATAAGGACTTTTTAATCCAATCAAATAAGGGGAAAAAATCTTTTTTCTTCTTTTTTCATACTCTTTCATGCAGCCCAGTGCGCAAAGCATCCCGCGTTAGCAGGTCCGGGGAAGGCCCGCACACCAAGGGGTGTGGCGTAGGCAGCCTACCCTAATGCAAGCATTAGTGGCTACTCTTTCATGCATCCTTAAATATCTCTCAGGCTTAATCAGAACTAGGAAAAGGTCGCACTTCAGAATTTGTGAGTTGACTGTCACACCACCCTACATTGCACTTCCAGTTTCAACGAAAACAATGAAAATATCACAAGCAAGATGATTTTTCAGACTTTCGTATTGACAAAAATTTCAATTAACTTTACCTCTTGCTTTGCTTGTTAGAACTCCACGAAGTGGCAGATTAGCATAGCTTCATCAAATGGCATGTTCATTGTCGATGTTGCCTCAGCATTTTCAACTAATAACCACCCATGACAGCATAATAGCACACTTGAGTGTCCCAATAGTAACCCCAATATCCAGCTATAGCCTCAGCTTTCAACCAAAACTCGAAACTTTACTCTCCTTTTAATGCTACCCATCCTGTCATATCCAATGCCAATCTTACTATGCATCAACTTCACCGCCATGTCAGCATTCCCCGTCTTCCTCAAGGCATTAATCAAAACCGTACGAACTTTTCCAGGAATTTCTCGACCTCGATCCACGATCCCATCAGCTAATTTGCAAGCCTGTTTTATTCTCCCTGCTTTGCATAGAACATTAATCATATCTTCAAAAGCCGTCTCCAGTATAACACCCATAGGTGCCAGCTCATCCAATATCTTACATGCTCTTGCCACCTTGCCAGAAAGACAAAGCCCAGTCGAAAGTGCTCGAAAAGAAGCAGCGTTTGGAGTTATACCTTTATCAATCATCATATGCCATAATTTCAATGCCTCTTCATTTTGATGCTCTTTAAACAAACCACTGATCAATATCGTGTACGTATAAACTGTTTGATCACAACCTTCATCTTCCATTCTCTTAAAAACAACCAAAGCTTCATCGATTTTCTCGTTTTTGGCCAAGGCATCGATAAGCGCATTATAACAATACGAATCACGCGTACATCCCTTCTCAGCCATCTCCTCAAAGAGTTCTCTGGACTCGTCAACTCTCCCTGCCTTTCCTAGACCATCAATAAGACTCGAATAAAACATAGCATTAATAGCTACATTATTATTTCGGCAGTACTCGAGCCACTGCATGGCCTCGTCTAACTTCCCGCTTTTGCATAAACCATTTACGATAACCCCAAACGTTACCTCATCCGGTTCAAATCCTTCACTCTTCATTCTGTCAAAAAGCCTCATCGCCTCATCCAAGTTTCTGTGTTTCATGTACGAGTCAATCAAAGCAGTATAAATCAACAGATTAGGTCTAAAACCTTTCTTGATCATATTTTCAAAAACAGTAAACCCTTCCAAAACCTTCCCAGTTTTACAAAGCCCTCCAATCACTAACGTATACGCGTGTGGCGGGATATCCAAGTCCTTTTCCTCCATTTCATGGTAAAGTCCCAAACAAGAATCAAAATCTCCCTCCGCATAGCATGCTTGCATTAGGGTCATATACGTAATTTTGTCAGGTTCCACTTTCCTAACCTCCATCTCTCTAAATTTCACCATTGCTTTTTTAAGCTTCCCAGATCTACAATACCCTTTAATCATAGTATTATACGTAACAATATCCGGATTAACTTTCCCACTTTCCATAACCTCAAAAACACGTTCCGCGGATTCAATAAACATCGAATTCACTAAACCATTCATCAAAAAGTTATATGTATATAAACTAGGCTCAATATCATTTTCTTTCATTCGACGCCAAACCCATAATAACTCCTCAACCATCCCAAGTTCTCCAAAACTCCTAATCAAAGAATTAACCGCCGCCACATGCATCAACAAACCTTTATCCTTAAATTCACTAAACACATGCTTAATTCTATCTAATTCACGTGAAGCAGATAAAATCTGAATCAAAAACACATAGCATTCACAATTATGAGCATACCCTTTCTGCTTACCAGCCCAATAAAAGAAACGAAACGCGATATCAGGTAAAAGGTTATCTGATTTCAAGATATAAGCAACAAAACTAGGTGATAATTTAATGAGAAATTTGAAACAATAAGCATCTAAATTCTGTTCCATTAATGGTGAATTATCTAAAAGATTCAAAATTTGAGATACCCATGGTGATGGTTTTAGATCTTTTCTATCTGTGATTAAATCAGACAGGTCTATGAATGGTTGTATCCATTCTGGTGGTGGAATGTTAGAATTTGTGAATATAAATTTGGGTTTTGAACTGAAATTTAAGTAAAGATTGGATTTTTTTGATTTGGGTATTTGGAAAAGTGGAAAATTCACACATTCTTGAAATGGAAAGTTAGAATTTGTGAATACCAATTTGGGTTTTGAAGTGAAATTTGAGTAAAGATTGGGTTTTTGGGGTTTGGGTATTTGGAAAAGAGGAAAATTCACACATTCTTGAAGTGGAAAGTGAGAATTTGAGAATACCAATTTGGGTTTTGAAGTGAAATTTGAGTACAGATTGGGTTTTTGGGGTTTGGGTATTTGGAAAAGAGGATTTTTCACACATTCTTGAAGTGGAAAGGTGGAATTTGTGAATACACATTTGGGGTTTGAAGTGAAATTTAAGTAAAGATTGGATATTTTTGTGAAGTGGGGAAATTTGTTTGTGCCATTGATGAGTATAGTGTTGATTCTTGAAGTTGCAGCAATGGCAGAAAGGGGTTTATTGAGGGTTTTTCTCATTTGGGGTTTTAGGTACTAGGTTGACAAATATGCAGCTTTTTTAACAATTTACAACTAGCTTCAACTTCTTCTTGCAATTATGCAAAACTTATGTTTTGACTTTTAACCCCCTTTGAGCTTTGCCATAAAATAACAGAAAAAAAGTACAAGTTCCAGTTTGGCTTAGAACGCATACCACGTACAAGTTTGAGAAAATGATCAAACTGGTCCTTAATGTATGGGGTTGGACTATTTTAGTTGTTGATATATACCACGTAATTAAAATAGTTCTAATGTATAAAAGAAAGAGATCATTTTAGTTCTTTATATATATATATATATATTGATCACATGATATATATATATATATATATATATATATATCATGTGATCAAGATAGTCCTTAAGGTACAGAAAAAGTCACCCTTTTAATCCTTCATATGTAACGCAACCGAAATTGTCCTTAACGTGTGAAAAATGATGATTTTAGTGCTAAACATAAAATTATCGGTGCAAATTTGAAAACCTGGTAAGTTTAATCCGCTAGTCTCATGAGGTAAGTAAACTCCCCTTTCCCTCCGGCCACCATCGTGTGCTTCTACAACAATGGCGCATACATTTTCTTGCTTTTCTCATGGCATAGCTTTCGTTCTCGTAGCAAGAGACATAGTTAGGTTATGATTACACAGCAAAACCAAGCGTTGATTATTGGTCCAAGAGTTTGCATTAAAGGTAGCAAAAGTTAACCTTTCTTCTCATCATTTGGTTATGATCGAAAGGTTTCACTCTTATTCTCACATGAGTTGCTAGTTAAACTTAACAGATATCAACTTCTTCTCATTTGGGGTTTCTGTTTTAACTAATCCCTTAAGCCTTTTTAAAAAAAAAAAATTCAACCCAGTGTTTCCCTATTGAAACCCGACTATATTCGGATTCGCACCGAGTGGGGCACATTTTTGAGAAAAACGCTCTCTACCAAGAATTTTTTCATATTCAGTATTCGAAACCTCTGGGAGGAGCAGCCATATTCGTGCACCACAACCAAAGGTGTCCCTTTTTGCTTTACCATAAAAGAACGAAAAAGTACAAATTCTAGTTTTACTAAAAGTCAAGTAAAGACAAATTCAAGTGGAAAGTTATACGGCCACGCCTCTCAGCATCCTTGTATAGCAGCACCTTACTGTACCAACTAAGTTTTTCTCAGAACTAAATATGTTATATTGTACATTTTTATAACAGTTGTTTACCTATAACAAAAAAATCATCATTATAATAATACATTCTTCGTAAAATAACCCCTCTATAACAACTATCTTCCCTTTTAGTAATGTAATTATTAATCAACAACATACCCAGTGAAATCACACAATATAATTTTTAATCATCTTTATAAAAACAGAATAAGATTACCAATAATATGTATAGAGATTTTTTTTATACACTAATTATGATAAAGAATGTTATATGAATATATAGAGATTTTTTTTATACACTAATTATGATAAAGAATGTTATATGAATATATATTTTTATGGTTAAGATGTTTTTCTCTTTTATAAAAAGTGTGATTAAGCTTAGGATTTAGTATCTTTTTTGCTTATAACAGGCAAATATTATTTAAATGTCAACTACTGTTATAGATGTATAACAGTCAATCACTATAAAAACCAAAAAATCTTGAAACTAACGATGCTATTATAGAGAGGTTTGACTGTACCACGTTAAGTTTTTACTTTAAAGTATGGTTCTGCTTTTTTTCTTCTCTTTTCACTCATATAAAATTATATTGTAAACTTGGGAGACAAATTGGTTCTATAGTCTAGCGGTTAGGACATTGGACTCTGAATCCAATAGCCCGAGTTCAAATCTCGGTAGAACCTTATGTACTTCTTGTGTTTTGAAGTTTGTCTTTTTTCCTCTTCAAATTTGAATATTATGAATTCTTAAATTTAATGAATTTCTCATTAAAAAAGATTTGAATTAAAGTTATTAAATATTGCTTGAATTCGAATTTTTCATGCTAGCTCAGCCTTTAATTATAACTTTCATATGCTTCTTCCGTCCAATTTTATTTGTCCACTATACTAAAAATAGATGTCTACTTTTATTTGTCCAGTTTGGAAAATCAAGACATAATTTGTCACTTAGTTCCTGATTTACCCTTATTATTAATTATAATCATTTCCCAATGGACAAGTGAAAACAAGGGGTCCGAACAAAAATGATGCAAAAAAATTTTTTTTTAACCAAAATACCCCAACAAAAAAAATGTTACCAATATACCTTTTAGCGATTATTTTCTATCGCGCTAAATCACTTAACTCGTAACGGTTCATAAGTGCTTTAGCGCAAGAAAATCGCGCTAAAGGGACTTTTTGTGCCTATAGCGCGCATTTTTATGCTTATACCGGTGCCATTTTCCAAAACAAATTTATTTACACTCCTTTTTACGTAGTTTAGCCGTATATTAATCATGCTTTGAGACTCGAACTTCAATATTTTATATAGAACCCTACTTATATTTGTACAATTAATAAGATAGGCTCGATACATAAAGAATACGCAATACTTTGGATTGTCGTTTTAGTGGTTGAAAAGTCTTCAAGTCCTTTTTTGTTTGAAGACTTGTAGTCATTAGCTTTACGTTATTTATCTTTTAGGGTTTCGTCTTATTTTTAAATTAATGCTTAACTTTATTTTGAACGTGTCAGTTTTTTTTTTTTTTTTAATCAATTCAGGGTGTGAAACTATAAATAATAATAAAAACTAAGATAATATGTATAAATATACAAAAAAATATATTATATTTACGATAAATTGTACAACACTAATGTATATACACTATCGAGGATGGGTCCCACATGTAGTATGAGAGACTATCCCTAGGCCTAAGGCTCATGCCATCCTCACCGCCCTCGCCATCGTCTCCATCGTCCTTCTTCCTCTTAATAACCGGGACGCTCCAAGTCATGATCATCTCCTCTTCCCCTAGCCGTGCTCTCGGCTAGAACGTGCTTCTTCTGGGATCGTTCCGCCGGCACGCTCGAACCTCAGCCGAGCCAGGTCCGGAGACTCAACCACTTCCTCGTCCGGAGTCGCTACCTCAGGCGGCCCAGAAGGATGAACCTAAAAAGTATATAATAATTAGTACCATTTCTTATTTATATTGAATACATTAACGTTATTTATTTAATCAAACCCGTGTGTCAACGGGGCGCCCGAGTAGGCTCCGAGATGGGTACGTAGGCTCCTCGACGGGGGTGGTGGTGAATACGAGGTAGTCTCCCGGACGAGATGTTGTTCGTAGTCCAAGTAAAGGTTATAAAAATTAAATAAATATTTACCTTATATTGAATAAAAGTAGTTTTAAGTAAAAACTTACATGCGCCTCGTAGTCTCACGAGAAGACACCTCTGCCTCGGCGGGACTGCACGAATGCTCCTGAGTGGGTCGCTCTTGCGGACCCGCTGGCGTCGAATCCTAAAATATCAAAATAACGAAATAATAAGTAACATACATATTTAAAATAAGTACTTTAAATAATAAAATATGTATTAAATATTGACCTTATGTTGAATAAAAGAAATTGTAATAAAAAGCTTACTCTGTGGCTCAGTGGTCATATGGGAAGACACCGCTGGCTCGACAGACCCATGAGAAAACGCCTGAGTGGGTGGCTCTGGTGGACCCGCTGGTGCCGAATCCTAAAATATAAAATAATAATGAGTAACATATATATATATATATATATATATATATATATATATATATATATATATATATATATATATATATATATATATATATATTTAAATAAATAATTTAAATGAACAAATAAGCATTTTAAATACTAACCTAGATCAAAAACTCATCGAAGTCAAGAATCCGGGTCCCTCTAAATTCCTCACAAAGCCGCTCATCGCCCAATGAAGCGCGTAACGCCGCCCAATCAACGTTATCACGCTCCTCCATGTATGCATTCGGCTCGGGCCGTGATGACGACCGGGTATCTCGGCAAGCAAGAGCGCGCGTAAACGTAGTGAGTCCCCGAGTGAGCCGCCACCGGCTCCGGAACGGTCGCGGATGGACTAGACCGTGAACGCCCTCCGGAATGGGATAGGCCTCATCCGCCTCATCTACCGTACGGTGTCCTCCACCACCGTGTCCTCTCCGGCAACACCACCGCGGCCTCTACGCGCACGGCGTCCCAAAAGACGGCGTCCTCTCGCCAAAGACGGCCGCCCTCCTCCTCGGGAGCACCCGGTCCTCCTCCCGGCGCCGCCTTCGATAGTCGGCCCCCCCCGAATAGACTCCTCCCGCGCCTAATCTCTCGCCTCGTCCGGATACCATCCTCTGTATCCGTACCATCTCCGCCCGCAAGCCCCGCAAGCCCGTGTGGTAAGGCATATGCTCTAACCCCAACACGCGTAAACGCCGTACCGCCACCACCGCATTTGTGTTCAACAGAAAAAAAAAAGTTACTTTTTAAAACGTAACATTCAATGCGATTAAATAAATCTAAATACGATAAACTTACCAATGCCTCGTACTGCCCGGCGAGTGCTGAGTATCCTACATCCCCAGGGGGACGCAAAGCTGGGTTGCCGATCAATCGGCGTGTGATCTCGATGATACCGCCGCATGTAACGCCGAATGGGAGTCAAATGGCCGACGCACAGTAAAGAAAGTGTCCAACCTGTTCTCCCAACGGTGGAGAACAGGTTGGATAATCTTTTTTTATTTAACATATATATATTCACGCTTTTAAAATTATATAGATAACAATTCATAATCATTTACAACTTATCTGGATGGTTGTTACCTATTGTATTATATTATGTTGTTAATTTAAATACAATGTTTGTTTTGATTGTTACTTTTTTAGATAATTTTTATGTAACGACGAAAGGTCCTATTTTACGTAATCATTGATTTGGTCCTATACAATATGACACAATACGAAAAATGTCAAAATAATACATAACAATCATCCAATCAAAGTGTTAACAACATAAAAATTCATTACCATTCAATTTCTTTCAATTCATACACAATATTTAACAACTAATAAATTCATAATTAATATTTAACAAAATAATAATTCATTAACAATTCATAAATAATTAACAAATTATCAACTCATAAACATATAACAAATTAACACTTCATAAACATTTAATAAATTAACAATGCATAAATATTTAACAAATATTGAATTAAACCAAAAAAAAAAAAAATTCGGAACAGTGGCTTGCCACCGATCCAAAAAAAGAACAAAAAAAAATTGTTTTTTTTTTTTAAAACATAGCAAGGATTAAATGTTAAGCATGCTTAGAATATAATGTATATAACAAAATAATAACAAAAGTTCATAGTAAAAAACCTTAATCGAAGATTTTTTGTAGAGTTATTTAATCGAGTTCTACGCCGCTTTTCTCCAAAATTTGAACTTAGAATCTTGCTCCTCGACTTGAATATACCGAGAATCTAAACTTTCCGGACGAAATTTAATAGAAAGTGACGTTTTTGGAAGTGGGACCACCTCTTTTTTTCTCGTCAATGGCCGTTTCTTTTTTTTTTTTTTTCAACCCGGCTGGAGGGGACCGGTGGTGGAACCCGATCGTTTATGTTGATGACTATAACGCAAGAAAATCGCGCTATATCAAGACGAAAAAGTCCCTTTAGCGCAAAAGATTTTTTTCGCGCTAAAGCACTTAACGTTAACCGTTAAGTGCTTTAGCGCAGTAAAATACTGCGCTAAAGGTATATTGGTAACATTTTTTTTTGTTGGGGTATTTTGGTTAAAAAAAAAATTTTTTGCATCATTTTTGTTCCGGACCCAAACGGGCGTAGGATATATTATGTCGTTCGTCTTTATTGGGAAAAGCAGGGGGTATATTTAAGTGTAGATTTTGGAGCACGTGAACCCATGGTTTTTCCACAAAATTAGATATTTTATATACATATTTTCTAGAATTGATCTAACATTATTTGGTTAAAAGCTTAGTTATTTACCAAGAGAAACAGAGATCAATTCCAGCTTAATGCATTTTTTTCCTCCTTTTTTAGTAATGCACTCATATTTTAGAAATAGCCCGAGTTCAAATCTGGGTAGAACCTTATTTACTTCTTGTGTTTTGAAGTTTGTCTTTTTTCCTCTTCAAATTTGAATATTATGAATTCTTAAATTTAATGAATTTCTCATTAAAAAAGATTTGAATTAAAGTTATTAAATATTGCTTGAATTCGAATTTTTCATGCTAGCTCAGCCTTTAATTTTCACTTTCATATGCTTCTTCCGTCCAATTTTATTTGTACACCATACTAAAAATAGATGTCTACTTTTATTTGTCCAGTTTGGAAAATCAAGACATAATTTGTCACTTAGTTCCTGATTTACCCTTATTATTAATTATAATCATTTCCCAATGGACAAGTGAAAACGGGCGTAGGATATATTATGTCGTTCGTCTTTATTGGGAAAAGCAGGGGGTATATTTAAGTGTAGATTTTAGAGCACGTGAACCCATGGTTTTTCCACAAAATTAGATATTCTATATACATATTTTCTAGAATTGATCTAACATTATTTGGTTAAAAGCTTAGTTATTTACCAAGAGAAACAGAGATCAATTCCAGCTTAATGCATTTTTTTTCTCCTTTTTTAGTAATCCACTCATATTCTGGAAATCCTAAATTCGTCTTACGGAGAAAAGGTATAACTTCCAACCACCCCAACCATTTGGTGGCACATATCAATTGAAAACATGAAAATGAGAAAAAGCTCGTATGTATCTTTTTATCCAGATTAGATTACACTTCATCTTTGAATGCTTTGCGATGATAAAAAACGACATTTAATTTAAACACATTCTAATTTCCCAACAATCGCCGCAGACATTTCTGTGGTGAATAATTGTTGCTTCTGTGCAAAAGCAAACCAAGTAGGCAATCAACTTAAAAAGATGTCCTAAGTCCTAAATAATTGTGTTTCTAATGTTGAAAAAATAAATCTTGAAACAAGTAAATATTTTATATCATATAACAAAAGAATATTAAACCATTATAAAGATATTGTAGGAAATAAATAAATGATATTGTAGGAAATAAATAAATAGAGGACAAGAACAAGAATTGTGTACCTATTATGTAGAGGAATTGAAATTACAATCCAAAAAGTTGTTCCTAGTTCACTTTGAATTTCTCGAAATCAACATAAGAATCCACTAACTAAATGTTATTCGTGTTATAAAATAAAGATTATTAAGTAAATATACAAGAGAGAAGTACATAGAGAGAAATTGATTGTAGATATAACTTCTACAAATGAACTCCTATTTATAGGAGGAAATAAGTTAACAACTTGGTGGGTGGAAATGAGTTAACAACTTGATGGCCACACATACTTGGTGCCCAAGTTCATGTGATGGGCATTCAACTTACAAGGTGCCCAAGTTCATGTCATGAGCATCCAACTTACAACACTCCCCCTTGGATGTCCATTAATTAGATGATGTGCCTCGTTAAAACCTTATTAGGAAAAATCCTGTGGGAAAAAAAATCCTAAGAAAGGAAAAAGAGTACACATATCTAGTAATACGCTTTGAGAGCTGCCTCATTAAAAATCTTACCAAGAAAACCCAATAGGACAAAACTTGGTTAAGGAAAAAAGAGTACAGTACGTATTTCACTCCCCCTGACGAAGACCAAAATTCAGATGTCGGAGTCTTCGCATTCCAATCTTGAATATTATCTTCTCAAGAGTTGAAGTTGGCAAAGATTTGGTGAACAAATCTGCAAGATTGTCACTTGAACGGATTTGTTGCACATCAATATCACCATTCTTCTGGAGATCATGTGTGAAGAATAACTTTGGTGAAATGTGCTTCGTTCTATCTCCTTTTATGAAACCTCCTTTTAATTGAGCTATCCATGCAACATTATCTTCATACAATACTGTGGGTGTCATACCCTATTTTAACCAGGGTCAAAATAGTTTACAACATCCGGATAATTCCGGGGTTAATTTAAAGTTGAGGAGTCGCCACCTAATTATTTATGGTGAATTAGGGCACCTAAGGTAATTAAAGTTATTATCTAAAGTTGATTTGTTTTTAAAGTCTACGAAACCAAAATTCTAAGTAAGGGTTCTACTAATCTAGAGGGAAGGTATTAGGCATCCTCCAAATTCCATTAACAATGGTTAATCCGACCGGACTTAAAATTAATTAGGCTAAGTGTAAATTAATATTTTATAACATTTAAGAAAATATCTTTATAAGCATTGCTAAAGTTATAGATAGATGTATAAGAAAAGGGGTAGTTAAATTAAAAGAAACGTTTGTATCAAATCTCTTTAGAAAGCAAATCTTGTAAAGTCAATTTCTCCTTTGCCAATTATATTAGGGATAGTCTATAATCTTTATGGAAAGTATTAGATCTCGTTGTGATTATGAAATGTTTTAAGAGATGGGGCGGCCCTATTTATATTCAAAGGAAAAGCCGGCCTATTTGAAAATGGAAAGTTTTTGATAAAATATATTTTTTTGGTGAAGACACTTAAGGAAAGCCCAACGTTAAGTAACTAGTCTATTGTGTATTAGCTAGAGTAAAATGTCAAATAAAACTTATAAAGTAACTAAAGTCTTAATAGCGAATTATCTAATAACAGGCAAGGTTAGTCACACCAACACAAATAAATGAATCTAGCTAAAATAAGCAGGATAATCAACAGCCACGTTCGGCTTTAACAGGATGACAAAACCCCCTTTGCAATTCGACATCTGAATAGTAATGCGAAGGCAAGCAAGAAAGAGGATGTGCAGGCCCCGCGTGGTAGCGGTGGCGTTGAGTTTCAAAGTGAAACTCTTCGGCTCCGGTGTTCATGCAAAACAAAAAAAATAACAGAGGATTAGAGTAACGATACAACTCCTTGTACAAATAAGCAACGAAGTAAAATAGCACCGTTGTTCAATTCACAACCCATAGATTCAAGAAAGTCACCACAAACATATACATGAATAAGGACCTTAAAGGCATGAACAATTAATCAAATTTCACACTAAAATTTACATACGAATAAACAAAGGAACATACTCAAAACAAGAATTCTTAATAACGAAACAGTTAATTGTTTTTAAGCAAAAAGAAGCTTAGCCTTCAGGAAAATAATCATTTGGTTTTAGTGAAGCTATTTTCTATGCAATTCTGATACTACATAGTCGATATTTCTTTTGGACACCATTTTTTATTTACTAACATGTTGTTCGTTTCTCTATTTTTCAGGAAGAGAAAGTGAGTTGTATTGAGGGATGCAGCTGGTTTTAATTTCAAACGTGCAGCTCAGTCGGACAAAATGTAGCAATTAACTTAATAACAGCAATTAACTCAAAGTACCCAACATTTGGCAACATTCGGGCTAAAAAAAAACGCAGCAACAATCTGCCTTTAAAGGCAGCAACGAATGGTCAGATCGCAACAGTCCTTTGCCTCAGCAACAGTGCCATAACGAACCCATATATTCATTAATGATATAACAAGTTGAGAGAACACACCAAAATAAAATCATGGACAGGGACTACACTAAAATAAAATTATGAACATGGATTTCTAAATCACCATGAGTGCATATAATAACTAGACAACGACAACTGTGTAAACAACAAACTACCAAAATTAAGTATTAACAATAATCGTGTTTACTAGGCAATTATAACAACTATGGAAACAATAAACTGACACGATTAACATTTCGCCATATTTAACCAAACAACTCATGATAACCATTTAAATAAGCAACAAACCAGCAAAATTAGCACTTGTCATATTTCAACTAAACAACTTACCACGACTAATCTATGAAAGCGGTAAACGAACGAACCAATCTTGATCAAAGTACGTGAGGGGAGACCACTGTCATTCTAAGTAAGAAATCGCACTCGTAATCTCAATTAATAAACTCACTCTATTACTGAAACTCTGCCTCTTCCTCAAACAGAATCTCAGAACAAAAGAACCAAACCGATATTCAACTTAGAATTCTCTAAACTTTGATAGTTATCAACCTTAATCGAGCATCTCTAAATCAAAACCAGGGACGCGTGACTAAACAACTTAAATTAAGGTTAACTTAAATTAATGAATCAAAGTTTTAAACCTAAAGCCGAAAATCAGCCCAACCAACATGCCATAATAAAGATGTCGTAACAGCAACTCAATCACATTTTCAGTCGTGATTTCAACCAAACTAGTAACACATGTTTCAGTCGAAATTTCAACCGTATAAACAACAAAGTATGAATGACGAAGAATGATCTTTTAGGCTAATAACAAGAAACAAATCGAGGAAACATGGGAAGTGATTTTACACGAGAGAAACTCTGATTTTATCTCAAACGTCAAACTCATTACACTAACAGTACCAGAAACAGAGGAAAGATTGAAACTTCAGGTTTACTGACCTTTTGTGGGTACAGTGAAGTGGAGCGTCGACGGTCGCGAATCTACGATCGAACACGACGAACCCGACCCGATTAAAGTAACCCGAGTTTCGAATGCAAAATGAAAGTAAAGTGATATGTTGACTGTATTTTAGAATGATGCTATGGCTATTGAAAAGGAACTCGTTTTCTCCCCTCCCCCAAAAGACCCCCCCTCGGCTGAGAGCATAAGAGAGTATTTATAGGTGTAAAAATGACTAGGGTTTCTCGGATTCGAAATTTTTGGCTCCAAACACAAGTTCAAAGAGCCGTTTGAAATGGTCCGTGAATGCTCAGATCTCTGAAAAGCTTTTCTTGGCTTCTTGTGCTATGTACCTGTTGACCGAACCTCGTGACGAAGAGGGAAGGCGGGAAAAGGTGAAAAGAGTGAAAGCTTACTCTAAATTGGAGGGGCAATTTCTGTTCAAAGTTGAAAGGAATGCTAGGGTTTGCTACAAATGGGGAGAGGTGAGAGGAAGAAGAGGACAAGGAGTTGTGCATATTGCACGAAAATGGGGGTGGCAAGTATCTGCCATGACTAAAGGGGAACTGCAGTTGTCAAAAGTGGAAGGAAAGAGGAGAAGATAACAAAGTGTGCGGCTGCTTTGTGTTATTTGGTGAAGAATAGATCTAGGGATTATAGTGGGCCGGGTCAGGCGGTTTTAGGCAATGGTGGGCTGGTCCGAAATTAACATGGGGCTGGGTTGAATTTGAAGTGTGGGCTTGACTGATTAATAAGGGATGTGGGCTAATGATTTGGCTAAAAAAATGTTGATCTTTTCTCCTCTGTTTAATCATTTGGGCTTTTTAACTTAATAATTAGTACAAAATATATTATGTGAAGACAAATAGTAATTAGTGCATATAAAGTAAAAAATTAATTTAACGAGTACGAATCCTAATACGAAACGATGGCGAACCGTTTAAAATTCGTGATAAAGTAATACTAGTAAAAAATAGTGAAAATGAAGGTAATGGTATTAATAGTAGAAGTAAAAATAGTAGTAAAAATAAAATATTTAGCTCGTCAGTAAATTTAAAAGCCCGCAGAAATAAAAAGTACGAATAAAGGAGGGACAAAATTGGGTGTCAACAGTGGGTATTTTTGTATCACACTTCAAGACACATCTTTCTCTGATGAAATGTATCACTGATCTCAACCACACATTCTCTACTTGCTTCATGAATAGCGATTATCTCGAACATGATTTGAAGAAGTAGCAACAATGGACCGTTTTGTAGATCGCCATGATATAAAAGTACCTCCGCATGTAAACGACATAGCCCGTTTGAGATCGAGCTTTATGTGGATCGATAAATAACTTTTGTTTCGCATAATCAACAAGATCCGTACTAACTTTGTTAGTATAAAACAACCCATATCGCTAGATCCTTCAAACATCGCAATATATGCTTAACTCCGTTCCCATGTCTTCGTGTAGGAGAAGAGTTGTATCTTCAGCAAATTAACCGAGAACGCTATGTCGAGTCTTGTAGCGTTAGCAAGATACATAAGTGCACCAATTGCACTAAGATATGGTACTTCGGACCAAGAAGTTCTTCATTTTCTTCGAGGTCGGGAACGGTATTTACTCTTCAAGTGAGCGAACAACCATTAGAGTACTTAAAGGATGCGCATTGTCCATGTAAAATTGTTTTAAAACTTTTTCAGTATAAGCAGATTGATGGATAAAGATCCCGTCTGCTAAATGTTCAACCTGCAAACCAAGACAAAGTTTTGTTTTTCCGAGATCTTTCATCTCAAATTCTTTCTTTAAATATTCAATCGCCTTTTGGAGCTCTTCTCGAGTTCCAATTGGGTTTATGTCATCAACATAAACAATGTAGTATAACGAACTCGATTTTGTTTTCTTAATAAAAACACATGGACAAATGGCATCATTTATATAACTTTCATTTACCAAGTGCCATTTCGAGGCGATTGTACCACGTACGCGCCACGATTGTTTTAGACCATACAACGATCTTTGTAATCTGATTGAATACATCTCCCGAGACTTTGAACTAATTGCTTCAGGCATTTTAAATCCTTCAGGAATTTTCATTATCAAGTGAGCCATAAAGGTAAGGTGTAACCACATCCATCAGATGTATTTCAAGGTTTTCGTGGCAACAACCGATGAGATATCGAAATGTTATGCCATCCATAACGGATGAATATGTTTCTTCATAGTCGCTACCGGGTCTTTGAGAGAATCCTTGTGCAACAAGGCATGCCTTGTATCTCACAATTTCATTTCTCTCATTCCTTTTCCGCACAGAGACCCATTTGTGGCCAACTAGTTTTACACCATTAGGCGTTTGGACTATCGGTCCAAAAACCTCACATTTGGTAAGTGAATTCAATTCTAATTGAACTGCCTCTTGCCATTTTGGCCAATCATATCTTCATCGACATTCTTCGACAGATTGAGTTTCCTGATCCTCAATGTCTTTTATAATATTCAGTGCAACATTATATGCAAAAACATTATCCACCATAATCTTTGATCGATTCAAATCTATCTCATCACCAGAAGAACTCAATTATAGTTTGATACTCACTTAAGTCTCGGGTTCCCTAATAGCTTCAGGAATATCAGGATTAATCAGATCTTAAATATCTTCATGGTATTCTTTCATAGTGTCATTCTGATCATTTTCATGTTTCTTTTTCTAGGATTTTTATCCTTAGAACCCAATGGCCTACCACGCTTCAGGCGTATATGAGATTCAGAGGCTATGACACTAGTAGATTTTCCCTTTAGGACATCAATTCGGATAGGCACATTCTCTGCAGGGATATATGACTTAGTTATTCTTTTCAAATCAGTAAATGCGTCTGGCATTTGATTTGCTATTTTTTGCAAGTGAATGATCTTACGGATCTTACACATATAGGCACGTGGATCAAAATGAGATAGTGATGAAACTCTCCATGCAATTTCTCTTTTGATTTCTTTTCTCTCCCCCTAATTGTAGAAAATTTGTTTCATCAAATCGACAATAACTGTAAATCGAGCAAAGTGAATAAATCTCCCGTCAATGGCTCAAGATAGCGAATAATAAAGGGTGATTCAAACCCAACATATATTCCTAACCTTCTTTGGGGGCCCATCTTAGTGTGTTGTGGTGGTGCTACCGGCACATATACATCACAGCTAAAGATTCGGAGATGAGAAATATTTGGTTCATGACCAAATGCTAATTGTGACGGGGAGTATTTATTATAATGAGTCGATCTGAGACGAATAAGAGATGATGTAAGATAGCATGACCCCGCACGGAGCTGGCAACCGTGTTTTCATAAGTAGTGGTCTTGCTATCGATTGTAGTCGTTTAATAAATGACTCGGAAAGCCATTTTGGTGTGAACATGAGCCACAGGATGTTCAACTTTTTCCCAACCGACAAACAATAATCATCAAAAGATTGAGACGTAAATTCTCCGGCATTATCGAGGCGTATAGCCTTAATGGGATAATGGGAAAACTGTGCCCTTAAGCGTATTATTTGTGCCAATAATTTCGCAAACGCCAGGTTGCGAGACGATAGGAGGCACACATGAGACCATCTTGAAGATGCGTCTATTAGGACCATAAAATATCTGAATGACCCACAAAGTGGATGAATAGGTCCACATATATTCCCATGTATACGCTCTAGAAAGAAAGGGGTTTCAAGTCAACTTTCATTGGTGATGGCTTAGCTATCAATTTACCCTGATAACAAGCGGCACATAAAATTCACCACTTACAATAATCTTCAGGTTCTTAAGTGGATGCCTATTTGGATTTTCAATAATTCGTCTCATCATTATTGATCCAGGGTGACCTATTCGGTCATGCCAAAGCACAAAAGTACTTGAATTATTAAACGTCTGGTTTACGATCGAGTGTGCTTCAATTGTACTAATTTCTACATAATACTGACTAGAAGAAAAAGTTGGTAATTTCTCCAAAACATATTTCTGGCCGGAGACATTCTTTGTAATGGCAAGATATTCATCATTTATTTCGTTTAATGACTCAACGTGATACCCATTACGGCGGATATCTTTGAAACTTAACAAGTTTCTTGGGGATTTAGAAGAGAATAATGCATCTTCTATAACAAGTTTCGTCCCCTTAGGCAGAAATATAGTAGCTCTTCTGGAGCCTTCAATCAATTTCGAATTGCCAGAAATTTTATTAACATTTTCCCTTTTCCTACGCAAGTGAGAAAAGTATTTCTCATCTTTGAATATGGCATACGTTGTTCCACTATCAATCACACAAATATCTTCATGATTGGTCATTGATCCAAATAAAATCTGAGAAATTTCCATATGTACTTCAAAATGAAAGAATAGACAAAGTGAACATGAAAGTAGATATTATTATTAAAGAAAGCATTATTACATAACTATGGAAACATAACTATTATAGCTAATAGTAACAACATGGATGAAAATATTTAAACTATTAAAAATCCATCACCGATCAGATGATCTATTTTTCCTTCAGGGAGTTCAAAAAATACATCCCCAGATGGATGGGCTCGATACATTATCTTCAGAAATAAAATTTGCTTCGGCATTCTTTTCTGCCTTTTTGAGGAAGGCTTGATAAAGCTCTACTAGATGCTTTGGCGTTCGACAGGTACGTGACCAGTGCCCCTTTACTCCACATCAGTAGTATTTATTTTCTGAATCTTTCTTTTGCACAACTTCATGCTTTTCACCTTTTTTTACCTATCTTTGGTGGTGAAGGGTGTTATTTGGTGCAAGACGAGAATCATGATTAAAATTTCTTCCTCGACCACGGCCATGACCACGACTGGGGCCACGACCTCTTCCACGCCTAGAATGGGAAAAATTTGCCTCATTCACTTCAGGGAATGGGGCAGTACCAGTAGGTCGGCTTTCATGATTTTTCATTAATAATTCATTATGTTGTTCAGCCACTAGAAGATGTGAGATTAGATCAGAATATTTCTTGAACTTCATCTCTCGGTATTGCTGCTGCAGGAGCATACTCGAGGCAGGAAAAGTGGAGAATGTTTTCTCCAGCATATCATGATCAGTGATATTTTCACCACATAATTTCAACTGAGAAATAATTTTAAACATGGCAGAATTATACGCCCAAATAGATTTAAAATCTTGTAGCCTCAGATGGATCCAATCAAAACGTGCTTGTGGAAGCACAACCATCTTCAAGTGGTCATATCTATCTTTTAAATTATTCCACAGCATAAGAGGATCTTTAACAGTGAGATATTCCATTTTCAAGCTCTCATCAAGGTGATGGCAAAAAGGAATATCATTGCCTTGGCAGTTTTGATTCGATGCCTAATTTTTATCTTTGATGGTGTTTGCCAGACCCATCGCATCAAGATGAATTTTAGCATCAAGTACCCAAGACAGGTAGCTTTTTCCAGATATATCGAAGGCAACAAATTCACGTTTAGAAAGATTTGTCATTAATTAAGAAAAAGAAAGTCAATACCTTCGAGGTTTTCAAAGTATTTGCTCAAGATGGCAGAGTCTCGTACTGATAACGTGTTATAAAATAAAGACTATGAAGTAAATATACAAGAGAGAAGTATATAGAGAAGAATTGATTGTATATATAACTTCTACAAATGAACTCCTATTTATAGGAGGAAATAAGTTAACAACTTGGTGGGTGGAAATGAGTTAACAACTTGATGGCCACACATACTTGGTGCCCAAGTTCATGTGATGGGCATTCACTTTACAAGGTGCCCAAGTTCATGTGATGGGCATCCAACTTCCAACAATTCGTTTCTTTTTCTTCTATAAAGGAGAGAAGCACCTTCAATAAAAGAAACTGATCCCACACACTTATATACACGATCATTATAGAGGGTGTGGGTGGTTACTTTGTGGTAACTTCCCTCCACTTTTTTCTTTTAATGAGGTAGGGTTAGTTCATATCGGCGACTCATGATTCAATTTCCTATAGATATTTAAGAGAGAAAAATCATACGTATTCAATGTTTATATTAATCCAATTGATATAGGACATGTATTTACATGCACTCTTATCACTAATTCATAATTATTTAATGCACATTTTTATCTTAATTTATCACTTACTATGATAAATTAGTATAATTTGATGTAAATAACGGATTTGAATAAGTTTTTACCGATATCTAAATGGCGAATGTAAGGTCAACATACTAAATCATTTACAACAAACCACGTTATTAGGACATGACGAAGAAGGTCCAACCCATTGTTGCACGATTGCCCTTTTTTGGGGGTGGTCTTTAATTTTTGCCCCTCAAATTGCTGGTCTTTAATTTTTACCCTTCACCTAAAATACCCTGAGGTTCTGGGTTAGAACCCCGGCATAGTCATAAAAAAAAATTAAAAAAAAAAAATCGCAAAGCAAGGCTTTGCAAAAAGTCTGACGCATAACTAAAAGTCTGCCGAATACGACAGACTAATTTGCCTTATAAGGCAAACTTTTAGTTATGCTTTAACCAAAGTCTACCGCACAAGGCAGATTTTTTGCAAAGCCTTGCCTTGCGATTTTTTTTTTGTTTGACTGAGCGGGGGGTTCGAAACCAGAACCTCGGGATATTTTTGGCCATAGTTTTAAGCGAAGGGCAAAAATTAAAGACCAGCCCAAAAAAAAGGGCAACCTGCGCAAAAAAAATGTTGCTTGGATAGTATATATAAACTTAAACAATTTAACATATATATATTCGTTCTTAATGACACAAAAGAATAGTGAGTGCAATGGTACTTCACACAAAAGAATAGTGAGTGCAATGATACTTCTCATTTGTTTGCACGTAATGGAAGTTTGAATTTGAATAGTTCAGACCTTAAGTCATTAAGTATATTTGTTTACATTAAAATCTAAGCATTTATTTGATCTGAATAAGAGTCTTAATCATTAAGATCTTGAACAAAGTCTTAATATCATTAAGAAATACTTTTTTATGGATAAGTTTTACCACCACTCTATCCACCCCCACGGCCCCACCCTCACCAGTACCACCCACTCCAACCCCCATCCTCACCACCACAACCCCACTCCAACCCCCACCCTCACCGCCACAACCACCCCTTCCTAACCCCCACCCCTTTCCGCTCCTCACCCCACCAACCACCTCTGCTATCATAACCACCACTATCAACACCCTCCCAACCCCCAAAATCCACCCCTACCCCCACCCACGCACTACCATCCACCCATCCGACCACCACTAACCACCTTTGCTATCACAACCACCACCACCGTCGCTAACCACCGGCCATGACCACCAACCTCTATCATCATAACTAGCACAGCTGCCAAATACAACCAGCACCATGCCAATCACCACACATTCTTTAGCCATCACCATCAATTACTAACATCAACCAACCCCACCATCACAACGACTACCAACCGCCATCATCCCACCAGTCACTACAACACCAACCACCTCCACCATCACAACTATCACCGTACCACCACACAAAGCATCTCCACCATCACTAACGAACATATATATCTCTTTCTCTTAATCAAAAAATAATTTTATTTTAATATATTTATATTTATTTTCTAATATTTAGTTACTTTTTTATTCGTTGTATATTTATTATGTAAGTAAATACATTATGCACATTCAAATGTTGAAAAACAAACAGTTGTAACCATTTAGTGTTTAGATCTAGGACAACATCTTAATCATTCAGATTAGCATTCAGATTCAGAAGTCTTAATCTTAATGAAAACAAATGAGGCCTAAGTCTCCGACCAATTATGTTTCGCTTTCGGCAAAAGAGAAGGTATATATCGTTTTCAAGTTGGCAAATGATGCAAAGGGAAGAAGAAGGAAAAAAAAAATACATTAATAGGATTGTAGAATGTGATCTTATATTAGTTCTCACAATAGAACAACAAGACAACGATGGTTGCATTGCATATAGGATAAGGGCTTTTTTGCTACGTTATAAGCCATACATTTTGGTTGAAATTTGACTAAAGCTGCAAACGTAGAATAGACTTCGTAGAAAATAGGTTCTTGTCGATACCCGCTTTGGAGTTCGACGAATTTGGATTTGCACAAAAAAATTCACAATTTGGAATCCGCTTTTGAACCTGACTAATTGGGTGTCATGTCGGGAAGTTTCACTTTAGGGGTAAAGCGAGTCCTACCAAAAGCAATTACATTACAAGGGTACCGAGAATTGAAACTGAGATCTCTAATTAAGGATAGAGACGTACTTGTCATTCCACCGTAACCTTTTATAGTGAAAATGGGTTTGTTGAATCATCATATGAAGAATTGAACATCAAGTTGGAACTCTATTTTTATTGCTTTCTTCTCCCTTTGAGAAGGCAATAGAATAATCTAGCTGGTCATTTTAGCAAAATCAATTTTTAATATATGTTTCTTAAAATTTTTATTCCAAACGTTCAAGTTGTCACACCATAGGGGAAAATGCAAAATAGGTGCCATGGGGAAAAATAATTGCAATGTATAATTAAAATCCTTTTCTTACAAAAAAATAAGGCAACTTTCATGATATATTTTCTTAACTAATATTAAACCCTAACCCTAGGGAACAAGTATCTTCCACATCAAAAGCAGCAGCTCAAGCCAAAAATCATTTTTGATATCAAGAATGTCTGATCACTTTCCCCATGATATCCTCATCCATATACTCAAACAAATTTCGATACAATCCCTTGTACGGTTCAAACACGTTTGCAAATCATGGCGTTCTCTAATTGATGATCGTCAATTCATCGATCTTCATGACAAAACGTGTACTATAAATCGACAAAAAATCCTCGTGGCTTGTAAAGAACACTTCTACTACTCCGTAGGCGCCCCGCTACAACACGATTCACGTGTCTCTCGTATTGGGCCTCCCCCGGGAATCAATTATTCGTTGAGTAGAAGATCCATGAGTTATTGCACCGATTTTTTTTCTTATAGCTTTATCTTTCGATAGAATTATCTTTTTGTGGAATCCTGCCACCAGAGAATCAAGAAAAATCTTTCCTCCAATCCCCGTTAAGGAGGAGGAGGAGATCTTTTCCGCTTTGTATGGTTTAGGCTACATTTCTTCTCTTGACGATTACAAAATTATTCGAGTAGTGCCTCAAGTTCGTGCAAGTGGTCATAATGTTCATGTGTTCTCGACGAAAAGCAATACTTGGAAAGTGATTGGCAATATACCTATAGATGATTACCATCTATGAGCCAAACACACGGAAATTTTTTATCCTATGTTTGTGTCTAAAAAATGAAAATTTTAAGGAAATATTACTGCCATAGGTAACGAAGGACTATCCATTTATTCTGTTTACCCTAGGAGAGTGCATTTTTTGTGCTGAATCTTTTACTTGTGAAATTTGGTGTATGAATAAGATTAACGGTTCATGGAGTAAAATGTTGGGAACTAAAATTCCACATAGCTCATATGACAATTTTTGGGTACAACATGTGCCTGTGGGATTTGTTAAGGATGGAGAAATGTTGTTTGTAAGGGATGAATTTCAGGTTTATGATTTGCAGACAAGAAAGTTGAGAGAATTTAAAGTTGCTGAGCTTGAAGAATAAGTATGCCTCAGTTGGGCAATAACATATGTGGAGACTTTAATATCTCCTCCTAATGCTATATAGGATTTCATTAGTGAGTTTGTTGTTTTTGACTTTTTGTTTCAAATAGATTAAATACAAGTTTATTTTTTTATTTTTTTTAATTCATTCTATGTCTATTCTTCTTTTTCCACGGTGAGAAGTACTTTGAATTTAGAAAGAATTGTAAAAATCCAGGGGAGCACCTTCTTGGGACACCATTATTTAATGTGTATCTAGTCTTTTTTAAAATATTTTTGCATGTCTATCTATTTCGAAACAACTTAAGACATGCATTTCATATGGCTGAAGTTTTCAAATAAAAATGACTTATTGGAACTCAGCCATATGAAACTTCAATGTGAAGTTATTCTGAAGTAGTAGACTTGCGAGTTTTTAGAGTAACATCAGAACTTACTTTGCAAAGAGCTCTATTCATATAGTATAAGAAGTTGGAAAATTCATTCTTTTATTTAACAATTCGGTGTCTGAACCTTAACAACCCGATTATTTCATATTTGTATCAATAAACTCATTATAATTGTTAAAAACGCTTTCTAACAAGGAGTTTTTTTTTTCTTTTTCGAACCTGAGACCTTTTATTAAGTATGAAGAAATCCTAATCATCTCATCAGGCCTTTTGGTTGTGGAAAATTTGTAAAAAGTTGTGACCAAAAGTCAAATTATTTAATTTTATGTAGATATCAAATACGAATAAGTTCTTACTAGCAAAATAACCTCCTAACATATATTTTTTTAATTGTCCACATAAATGAAATGTTGGCCTCTACCAAAATGTTTGACACTTTTTCTGTTTTTTATAAGGAGTAATAGCCTGTTTGGCCAAACTTGTTTTTCTCCGACAGTGCTTATTTTTTTTTCAAAAGTATTTATTTTTAAAAAGTGAGGTGTTTGGCCAAACTTCTAGGAAAAAATAAGTACTTTTAAAAAGTTGCAGAAGTTATTTTTCTGAAGCTAAAAATAATAGTTGTTGTCCAAAAATACTTTTTTAAAAGCGCTTTTGAGAAAAATATGTTTAGAAGCACTTATTAAAAATTTGGCTAAACACTAATTCTTTGTTTAAAAGTGCTTTTTAAATTAATTAGCCAAATACAAATTTATTTCGTCCAAATTATTATTTTTTTAAATAAATTAATTTTAAAAGCTTGTTGTCGCTGCCCACCGACCAAACTACCTACCAAGGACAGACATTAAATTATTTCATTTTCTTCTTCAAACTTCTCTCTCTTTTGCAAAAATAACAAACCAATCATGTCAGCTCTCAACAATTTTGCTACTACCAATATCCTCTCTTTTCCCTCAAACTCTCTTCAAGAACCAAGAATAACTCAAACTTTCTCAATCAACTTTTCTCCACCCTTGACTATTCAAAATTCACTAAAAACCCCATCAAGAATTAGTCTTGTTTGTCCAATAAATGCTGTCACAGAAGATAGGGAAGCAGAGACCAGTCAAGAAAATGAAAAGAAAGATACAGATGGAACTGAATTTGATGAAACCAAGAATAGTTTATTGTCCATTTTGTTGGATAAAGATAGATTCTTTAATGCTTCAATTGTACTTGGTGCTGGTACACTTGCTATCACAAGGTTACTCACCATAGATCATGAATATTGGCATGTAAGTCTTTTTATAGCTATCTTTTTTTGCTTTTGGATATTTCATATCAGAAAGGGAAAAAAAAAGGTTTTAAAGTAATATTTTTCAATTACCCTCTTGTGATCATTAGTTACCGAGCTAGTATTTGAAGTTTATGGGTTCTGAATTTTCCACCAAACTCGTAGCTAGTGTTAGTTACTGGATTTGCAATTAAATATTTATGCATATTTAATAGATTTACTATATAAGCAAAAGTTATTGGGTTCGTCCGAACCTATACATAAGTATGGTAGCTCTGCCCCTGGTGATCATAAAGGTTACTAGGATTGGAATTTTCAGAGGGCTAAATGAAGGCAAAAGGAATGAACTAAGTTGGATAGCCATTGTTGAAGTGATGATTAGGTAAATTAAAGTATACACTTTCCAGTGGTTTAAGCTTTTAGATGAAATAGTCACAAAATTTGACATGGTAACAAGGCCAGGTTGAGGTCCAAATCTTACCGCCACCCTTTATCAAAAACAACTTTCACGAGGGCGTGTGTTGAAGATATGTGAATAAAAATGTATCCTCTCTAATAGCTTAATCATTTAGATAAGCTTATCACATAATTCCACATATTGCAGCCTGCTTTTCTTCCCCCCTTGTGTGGATTTAATTTTCTTGATTGTATACTCAGGGGTGGACCCTTTACGAGATACTGAGATATGCCCCGGAGCACAACTGGACTGCATATGAAGAAGCGCTGAAAGCAAATCCTGTTTTAGCTAAAATGGCAATTAGTGGTATTGTCTACGCTCTAGGAGACTGGATCGCTCAAGTAAGTAATGTCTGAATAGTTACTTGTTAGTTATTTTTGTACTGTCAGTTTATGGAAGTTAAACTCTTCCGAAATATTGTGAGCTGTTTTAATTGGTCTAATTTGTTTTATTTTGTTGTGTGGTTTCACAGTGCTATGAAGGGAAGCCTCTTCTTGAATTTGATCGAACTCGGATGTTTAGATCTGGTCTTGTTGGATTTTCACTTCATGGTTCCCTTTCCCACTACTATTACCAATTTTGTGAGGTGATGCTTTGTGGCTTGTATATATCTCAATTGATCAACCGTATTTTTTAACATATTTGGTGAAAGCTAAAAGGTTCAACTCTTAACTTACAGGCTCTTTTCCCTTCCAATGATTGGTGGGTAGTTCCTGCTAAAGTTGCTTTTGACCAAACCATTTGGGCAGCAATTTGGAATAGCACCTATTTTGTGGTCCTTGGGTTCTTGCGTCTTGAATCTGCAGCCAATATTTTCGGCGAGCTCAAAACCACGTTTTGGCCCATGTTAACAGTAAGGAATAATCTATCTTTAAGTACTTACATTAGAGACGGATCCAAAATTTAGATCGGATGGTTCAACCTTTAAATTCTTACCATCGGACCAATTGTACTCTGGAAATTATGGGTTCACAATTTGATATTTGTAAAGTTGTACTAATTTTGACATATATTTATACTCCGTGTCAAAATTACTGAGTTCAGTTGAACCCAATAAATAAGGCTGCATCCACTTCTGCTTCCGTCGAGGTTAGATCGTCCATCATATTCGGAGTATCCTATGTATTTTCTGAAGTTGAATATAACCAACAGAGTAGTATTCGCTCAAGATTTAAGTTGGTTTATGCTGATTCAGCGGAAGTTAGTCTAAGTTGACTGTTTGGTTTGCTTAAATAAAGCTTAACATATCTTCAAACCTAATGTACTTTATTTATTTTCTTTTAGTTATATTAGAGTGCAGTTATGTGATACTCTGAAAATGTGGTGTCCTTCAATGTCTATGCCGTCTTCCTTGAACGGTTAATGAACTCTGCGTGGCTTGGTTTTGCTTATTTACTTATTTCTGAAAAATACATTATGAAAAACTGACATTTGTGCACAAGCTGGCCCGTGCAACACAGTCATTTAGAAAAAGAGAGAGAGAGAGATTTGTATTCGTTTACTCGAAGAGGTTGTAGAGTGGCTACACGTAGAACCTTTATCAAGTTCAACTCTTTCACTAACTAATCTTGAATGTCTTTTTTTGATACAACTCTTTGTTGTTCTGGTATTTATCAATTCTAATTTTGCAGAGATGATGTCTTTGAGAATACTGAATCAGTTCTTAATTCTTTCAGGCAGGGTGGAAACTTTGGCCATTTGCTCACCTAATAACTTACGGCGTTATTCCTCTCGAGCAAAGACTCCTTTGGGTTGACTGCGTCGAACTGGTTTGGGTTACTATTCTCTCAACGTGAGTTTCTGATTGGATTTACTATTGCTTTCATATAACCGGTAACAATAGTATGTGGAAATTGTTTGTATTCTCACCCTTACCAATTTTAAGGACGAATTTACGAGACATTCTGTCGTCATGCCACGGATGTTTCCTTATGGACTAAACGACACTCGTCTGAGAAAACTACGGATTATTTTATTTGTCTTCTCTGCCTTATGAATAAACCATCCTTTAACTGTTATAAACCTTTCAATAGCTGTGGCTGTGCTTTTGCATTTTATGTTACCTGTCCTAACGCCTTACATTTGATTTTGGCTTCGAGCTCCGCATTGTTGAGATTTTGCAATCCAAAGTTTCTGTTCATGTCGTATTATGTACACTAGAACGTCATAGAAAAGGTGTAGTATCTTTGTGACGCTTGACAATGCATTTTTGCAGTTTTTCAAATGAGAAATCAGAGGCACGAATGTCTGAAGAATTACCGGAAGCTAAATTTGATTCATCATCGAGTAAATTGCCTGAGGTACTAGTCCAAAATAAGCTGCCTTTTTCAATCTATTGTGTTTTCTCACTTTTAAAGCACTAAAAACTTATTCTTGTTTGCATTTGCAGGATTAATCAAGTAAACAACTTCAGAGATTCTATGAGTTCTTTGATCAAGTTATAATTAAAATTAGCCAGTTTGTAAAGAAGCTATTTAGGAAATTAAATATATCTAGTCAACAATGATATTCTTCTTCTATAGTTATATTATTACTTGCTCTCCTAGTCCCCCTACACCTTGATGAATGGGGGAGAGATGTAGAAAAAGTCAAATTAGAAAAGAAGAGTTTACTGTGGAGGTTATTTACATGTATATATATATATTTTTTTTTTGGGCAAATAATTTGACTTTTTATTCACCAAGTAAGCTTTACAAACCAGGAAAAAAAAACAAACAGCATATCTGAGCTTACTCAGCCTCAGACGTGCTAGCTACTTCAACTTCCTATACATTTGCTTCTCATCAAACAGTGCTTTAGTGTCACCATACTACTTCATACTTCTGTACATCTGTCACTTCTAACTACGGATAGAAGTTCAAACTTGCTAGTCTCATACACAATCTGCTACTGGTACTTCCTCTGTGGTGCACTTCCTGGACTATGGTCTTCACTATCTGATCTTCACTTCCGTGCTTCTGTTGGAAAATTCTGCAATTCCTCTCTTGCCATATCTGTTAGACTGCACAAGCCAAAGTCACCCTATATATCTCAGCTTCCGGATTTTTTCCTTTGTAATGTGCACTTGCCCAGTTCACCTCTTCCTGCCATTCAAATATTTGTCTGGTGATCCCTTGCCAACTCAACATTCTTCTCCAGACCCCTGAAAATATGGGGCAGGCAAACAATAGGTGAGCTACTGTTTCAGTAGTTGTAGGGCAGCATAAGCATGTAGCATCGTCAATTATTCCCCATTTCACTAGTTTCTCCTTGGTGAGCAGCCTTTCATAGATAGCTAGTCTGAGTATGAATGTCCATTTGGGTGAACCCATGTTGTTACACACCAACCTCTTCCAAGACACTTTCTGGAAGTTACTTCTCAGTAGTTTATACATTTTCTGTATTGAAAAGTTTGTCATCTGTACAATATCCATCTCAAGGTAACCTGCTGCTGCAAATTTATCCTTAGTTTTCAGAATCTTTTTGATTAGCCAGGATGCAGTATTTGCTACTATGTTCCATACATTCCTCCCTTTCCCATAGTATGCATGCACCCATTGAACCCACAACTTATCCTTCTTTGAGCATAGATTCCATAACAGCTTGCAAATGGCTGCTTTGTTCCATGTTATAGTATCCAAAATATGTATATTTTTGTACCTATTCGGAGAAACAATGTGTAAAATTTATGAGTTGAATAAGTAATTCAACCACAACATACATCCTGTGTACTTTTAAGATACCCAAAGGGATGGAGTGTTTTGTATGCTTCTCATTTGCCCAAGTTTTGATACACAGAGTTATCGGTAAATGATGAACAGGCAGTAGATTCATACAGAAATAGTTGCATGCAAGCTGGCTCGAAATCTCGGTTATTTGAAAGGGAAAAAAAAAAAAAAAAAGCTATAGTGTTTTGTTATTTTCAATTACAGTGGACTACTTTTAAGAGGAGAAAAATAACTTCTTTTGCAATGATACTGTGATGACAAGAGATTGCAATTTAAATGGCAGTATCACGAGTTCATTTTGTAGAACTGTTAACCCAATTGGCATTTCCTTTTTTCTTATTATCCTTTTTATAAAAAAATAAAAAAAAACTCGTTATGTTGATTAAGAAAATAAGAAATAAAGCATCCCAGAAATTAGGAAAAAAAAATTGTTTCGTGTTAGTAATTTGTTACCCCCTCTTGTCTCAAATTACCTATGTGTTTTAGGAGGAGATTTTCACTATTTTACCGTTGTTTAAGATGTTTATGTCTTAAGATATACATGTACCATTTTTAGGTGTTTGTAATTTTTAAAAACAATTACTACTAACGATAAAATGAAAAGAAAAATTAATTTAATTTTAAATTTCTAAAATGAAATATTTTGACACAACTATTTTAGAAATCACGACACATAATTTGAGACTAAGGAGGTGTATTTAAGTGATAAATTGAGGGAATGACACATTAAATACATGATTAAATTATTAAATTTACTGAAAAGACCCTTTGATAAATTGACTATTTTCTCTTCTTCCTGCTGCACCAAAAACAATAAGTCCTCCTAATAGAATAAACATAATCCAAGATAGATCTATTGGTACATTTGCCTTTTGAAGTTCTTGATCTGCTCTTCTGATTCCATTATAATGGCTAAGCTGAAATCAATTGAAGACAACACATCAAAGAATATGGCAAAGAGGAACCATGGATCCACCAAATTCTTTGTCATTTTAGATTATCTTTACCTCTTCATATTCTTCTGTTTCCTTTGCTTCTTTCTTGTCAAAATGGTTGGAATTTGATCCATCCAGGTTATTTCCTTCAACCCTTTTTGTTAATTTTCATATTAATTTATTTTCCTTGATTTATCCATGACTTCCTCCGTTTTAATTTGTTTGTCTGGTTTTGACTTGCCATAGAGTTTAAAGTTTGTCTGGTTTTAACTTGGCATAGAGTTTAAAAAGGTAAAAAAATACTTTTGAATCTCGTGGTCTTAAACTAACAGATATGTAGAATGCATTAAACTATACTTTAATATTGTGGTCTTAAACATGTCATGTGGAAAGTTGAAATAAAAAAGGTGTCAAAAAAAGAAAGAGACATGCTTTTTTAAATAGACTTAAAAGAAAAGTAAGACAAACGAATTGAGATAGATGAGTATTTATTAATGCCTATTTGAATCCAATTTATGCAATTTTGTGTCTGAGCTAGTAAATTTGTATTTATGGATGTTGGGATTTGAAAAAAATTTGGAGATTGATGATGTCAGAGCCCTTTGGGAAGATAAAAGACAACCTTTAGATCCTTGGAGAAGTTTATTTGTACTCAGATGTTTGTTGAAGAAAAATGTTGCTTCATAAAACTGAGCATTGTGTGGATGAATGCCAGATGAATCCTTTTAAATTAAATCAGCAAACTTTAACTTGGGAAAAAGAAAAAGTCAAGCACAATCACTGTTTACTATGTCTTGGAACTATTAGGCCTGTTGAATACTTAAGAAAAAACCTTTTAACCTCTTATACTAGGTGTTTTAATATCATTTCAATTAGTGATAACATATTGATCTTTATAACTTATCAAAAGAAAATTCGGATAGGATATTGAAGTAGTGGTTGCTACACATGGTTACTTAGGACTGGAGATCTATTGACATGTTTGATGGAACAAAGGGCTTGGGGAAGATTGGTGAATGTGGAGCAACCTTGTATTCCTTTATGCAAAGTTTAGTGTGTTTGGCATAAGCTGGTTGATATCTGTCATGATCTGGTATTAGCACTGAAAGAGAGAGTTACATTATCCAAGTATTGGTGGATATAGTTACCTGGTATTTGTGTTGGTGGGAGGTAGCCGGTACCCCGTGAAATTAATCGAGGTGTGCGCAAACTAGCCCGGACTTACACTGCTAGAAATAAAGAAAGCATCGAACAATAAAGAGAAGGGGGATGAGAGGCACAAACTCAGTAATATAGAAAAGAGGGAGGAAACTAAAGAATAAGGGAGATTACTAGATGAGAAAGATCAGAGCCAATACAATACCAATGCCTGCCTTCTCTATGCTACTACTACGCAATACATAATTAATCCCTATCCTTTACGTTTTCACGGATCAAAGCCCTGGGTCCCAATTATTTGTAACTTTCCGAACTTGCTTTCCACATTGGCTCTTTGGCACATTTCATGCATACCAATATCTATAAGCATGAACTCAAAACTTCCTAAATGATAGAGGACCTAGGTAGATCCACTGGTCAAAGATCAAAGCATGGACCATGATATTATTGATGTTATTTGTTTATATGCACAGTGAGTTTTTGTTGGCTAACTTATCTACTAGGGTAAAGTTTGGAATGATGTTGAGTCTTCACAACATATATTTGGTTTGTGTATGTCATCAGAAAGCTTAATATTTATATTGGCACCAAGTTATACATACTGGTCTCTTTAGAGCTAGATTCCGTTATATACTGAGGCCAGTTACTTTGAGTTTTATCTTATATTTACTTTGATGCATTAGGAAGCATAAACATGTCCCAACATTGTACACTTCCCAATTCTGAGCTTCTTAATATTTCAAGGTTAGTGGGTAGCTGAGTGTTCTTCTATTTAGTAGTTTTAGTTAGTAACTGCGTAGTTTCTTTTTGCCATTGTGTTATTACTACATGTTGCATTTGCTCTATCTTATTATTGTCTTGCCATAATTTTCTTGATACCATGCTTCAAATTCTTTTTTTCTTTTCTTTCGAGCCGAGGGTCTATCGGAAACATCCTCTCTACCAAGGTAGGGGTAAAGTCTGCGTTCACCCTACTCTCCCCAGACCTCACTTGTGGGACTACACTGGTTATGTTGCTGTTGTTGATGTGTCTGCCATCTGAGATGAAATTTGAGACCTTGTAAGACTAAAGTACCCTGAAGTGTCCATGTTCTATTTGTGAAACATAGTGGGATTTGCGTAGTTTTATCAAACGGAAAATGTTTATGTGGAATCACATAGCCGATGAAATGGCATATAGAGGGTTTTCATCCTCTATAATGAATCAGAAGCCTTTCCTTTTTTCTAGTGGATTATTCTTGTTTACCTGAAAATTTGTCTTAATTTTCATCCATTTAAAAAAACTTCTTATTTTTCAGGTGATAGTAAGCTTGTCTGCAGATCAAAAGAATGCTGAATTCGATAACTTCATTTGGTTGACTCCAATTCAATGTTTATTTTCTTCACCATTTGGCTAGTGAGATTTGGAGAGGAATGAAGTTGTAAATGTTCAGTGGTGAGTGAACAATGCAAATTACATGTAAACGTTCTTTATATATGCAAATTCCAGTAGATCTCCAGGTGGACTTGATTATCCTTTTACTGTGATATGGCTCTGAAATTTTGAACCTCAATTTAGAACCACTATTATCATCTTATCTTAGTAATGATAACCAAATATGAAGGATTGATATTATATCAAATATTTGACAAAGTACAACCATTGATGAAAAGTACATAAGACCATACATGTTCTTGCTTTATTTTATTTATTGGACATAAATGGTTAAACCAAAGAAAAATAAGAAGACCACACATGTAATGAAGGGATTGAAATGAGAGTTTTTCATTAGGAAGGATGGCCATCAGGGGTGGATGCAGTGACTCGGATCAGGTTCAACCAAACTCAGTATTTTTACAGTGGAGTGTAGATTTATACATAAAATTCCTGTAATTTTTTAAATTACAACGAGTTCAGTATTAAGGACCTTTAAAGGTCGAATTTATCAAGTTAAAATCTTGAATTTGCCTTTGATGAATATGCAACCAAAGCCTGGAATCAGGACCGAGTAAATGCACCATTTTCTTGGTTCTATTTGTATCGTCGCACTAGAGTAACTTGCATAAATCACTTGAATTTGTATTTATGGAATTGTTGACTAAAACTTGTGTTGTCCCTTATGTATGGGTTTAGAACTACTTTGGTCCTTATGTCCACTTTTTCGCAAACATTAAGGACCAATTATGTTAAACATAATATATTTAGGACCAAAGTAATTCTAAACCTAAATAAGGGACCATTTGGATTTTTTAGAGATCAGCTTGTGCCTGGGGGGCAGGGGCAGCGCTAGAGAGAAAGCTATGGATTCGGCAATTTTTTTTAGAATTCAAAACCCATAAATTCAAAACTTTGATTCTGCCTCTGCTTGCACCTTTGAATGAGGCGTTGGTGACCGACGAAGAACACATACATATAATTCATTTTAAGATGTTCCAAAATGTGTTCACACTAACCCAGAAAAAGAGGGGAAAATCCATTATTTCTATGTATATATATAGAGAGAGAGAGAGTACATGATCATTTCAGTAGTTTACATCAATTCATAACATTATTCATAAATCTTTCACTCTCAAATATTCGTAGTCGTTTAACGAAGCAAATTTTAAATTTTGAGGGTGATATTTTGTCTCAATCTAGATTTTTCCCTATTGCAATGGATATAACTTATATAATATACTATTTTTCATTACACTAGTTAAACCGTCTTGCGGCGGCTGAATATAAAAGTAGATATTTTAATTAAAGAAAATAAAATAAGTTTGTAGTTCCCAAGTGGATAATTACGTTAGTTAATTTTTTTAAGTATATTTTCAATATATGAAAGTAAAACTTTCGTTCCACTCCTTTAATATTTTAACTTCCATTTTTATAAAATTATTTACTTCAAATCAAATGCGGAGTTAACATTTATAAGTTATGTATCCTAATTTTCTAAAGTTATTTTTAAATAAATAATCTATACATAGTTATTTTAAGCACAAATTAGGGATCGGGGGTTTGAATATGGATATGGAAAAATCTTTGGAGGGAGCGCTTTAACTTTTTAACGCGAATTATACGGATTAATTGGCTCGAATGCGGATATCGGACCAAATAGAAAACATGAAAAATGAGGTAGGAGGTACAATAGCTTTTGAAAAGTAGGCCTTAAAAATTAAAAAAAAAATTAAAAAATTTGACTTAAATAAATAAGATTAGGACCTAATATTTTTTCAACTACTATTGCAATCTTTCTTCTACTATAACTTATATAATATACTATATATCATTCACATAATAATATACTATATATCATTAACATTTGAAACTTCCGAATCAGGGGTAACTTAGTGCACAAAGTATCTCACATTCATATAGGGTCTGGGAAAGGGCCGCATCCCAAGGGGGTGTAATGTAAATAAACAATTTACCTTTCACCTTAGAGATTAGGATGCACCTTTTATCCCAGCACAAATTAATTTTTGGATATCTCTAGAAAAATAATTTCTGAAGAACTGTCCAAATGCCATTTAGATCACAAATCACAGGCTAATCTCTCATCAGACTGTAAATTACACATAAACATAAACTGTGATGATATGTCATTCCTAAGATGGGAACATCTTAAAGAAAAACAACAATTTACAGTTGAGATTGAATCAGATGAATGCATTTAACTTAGTGAACAAACAAAACCCGAAAAAAGATAAACACATAAATACGCTAAGATAGCTGTGTATGAAAGTGCTCTCTCTATCCATGCAGGAGATGGGGGAGGGTGGACATATACACGGTCTAGTATACAATAAATACGCTTCAATCCCAAATAAGTTGGATCGGCTATATGAATCCTCATGGTCTAGAACGCTGCAACAAAAATATATTTGCACGGGGACGTAGAGGATGGCACCGATCGCACTTTCTCTATTTCACTTTGACAAGAAAAAATTTGTATAGCAATCATAATTGAATAACAAGGTTTAAGGTCCTCGCCTCTCGTCGGAAAATCTTGGAAGCTGAACCAGAGAGTTGACTCGAGTAACGCCTTCCAATCCTGACCATTCCTGATCATCCGTTACCACGGTTTCTTGATTTGCTTCTGCTTCCACTACTACTCGTTTATAGACATCGTTCTCTTCAGCTGATCTAACAGTAGTATTTCTTTGCAGAGATGGCTCGGAGTAATGCCCATCATCCGATTCAGCAGCATTACCCTGAAGTGCAGCAGAAGAGATACATTGATCCTCCTCATTGTCAGATTCCACGTCCATCTTTCCATCCAAGAATAAGCAAACAACAGCACAATCGTCCATTTTTGAAGTCGGATATTTGATTTTCCATTCACGTGCAGCGGAGTCAACTAGGATTCTGGCAGCTGATGATCGTGTAGGCGCTGATGACACTATATTGACCACTTCTTCATTAGTCAAGACATCCCAAACCTGCAATCAAGAATAAAAATTTAATTTAGAAACTTTAGTTCATTACACAGTCAAACAGCATATGCCAAATCCGAATTCTAGCCTTTTGAGTAAAAGCCTTTCCAAAGAATAAGCTGCAGTAAAGCAATATGCGAAATTTAATCCACCAGGGGTTTTTTCCATGATAATCTTTGTTTCCTCAACTACAACAACAATAACTATGTGTCATTCTTAACCAAGCTGGCTCAGCTATATGTATCTTCATTGATCATGTCGTTCCATTTAAGTTCATCTCGGACCAATATTATACAAAATAAAAATTTAAAAAGTACTAGAAGTTTCTATATTTTCGACCACCATATAAATCACTGACAAAACTATAACTCTTATAAAACACAAAACCTAAAGTAAATTTACCAACATGACTAAAACATACTTCAAGCTAATTAATATCTTCTATGAAGATATTTTCCGTTCATTTGACCCTATTATTCGCTATAGATTTCAAGAGCTTGTAGGTCCTTCCATGTGATTTTAGGTCTATCTCACGCTTTTTAACACCTTCACTCAACATGGTTTCACACCTATTGACCAGATCTGAAAGTCGACGCAGCACATGACCAAACCATCTCAAGCGACCTTCTCTCATTTTATTCTCGATGTGTGCTACTTGCACCTTCTTTGGAATGTGGTCATTTTAATCTCTTTGTTCCCTCAACTAAAGTTTGAATTTCACTATTGAAACGACGTCTTGCTTGACGGAGCAGAAGAGTGAACACATCCTATAAGGAGAGATAGGCTCTCCAAACCTACTCTACCAATATAAAGTTCCCAGTTATATTTCTCAAATCCAGACAGCTTTCAAGCTTGAGAGCTGTTATATTTTGTGCAATTTGTAGATGACTTCACCCATTTATCAGAATCAGGAAAACATCTGAAAGGGAGCCTCTTGCAGAAATGCAGGGTAAGGCTGTGTACAATAGGCCATTGTGGTCCAACCCTTCCCCGGACCCCGCGCATAGCGGGAGCTTAGTGCACCGGGCTGCCCCTTTAGGAAAACATCTGAAAGGTCCAGTGAATTGCCTTGATCTCTTTCTAGAGAAATATGAAAGTTTTTAAGATACACGATAATCTCATGCAAATGAAGGTGGTGCAGACAACCAAACAAAGATAAATACTCACTCTCTGTTTCAATTTATGTGTCTTACTTTCATTTTTAGTTTGTTTAAAAAAGAATG
The DNA here is from genome assembly GCF_029784015.1 of Lycium ferocissimum. NCBI lineage: Eukaryota > Viridiplantae > Streptophyta > Magnoliopsida > Solanales > Solanaceae > Lycium > Lycium ferocissimum. Next base: position 47,698,265 of record NC_081345.1, on the reverse strand, counting down.
TCACTTTCTACATTTAGTAACTCTTTTAACTTCAACATCCCACATGGCATTTTTAAGACCACATGATTTAAGGGCTTTTTGGTACATTACACACATCTTTAGTTTAAGACCATATGATTCAAAAGTATTTCTTTCCTTATTTTTTAAAATAGAAGTGTTTCTTACTTGCATTAAACTCCTGATCCGTCAAATTAAGACACATAAAATGAAACAGAGGGAGTAGTAGGTTTTTCTTTTACAAAAAAATAATTTTCCTTTTATTTCCCAAAGAGCCAGCTGATAGAACATTGTCGGATAGAAGACCGAGCCCTTAGTCATGCTATCAAGACTTGGCACCCCAAATTGTTTCAAGCTAGATTCAGTTTGTAGCTCTTGTTAAGTATTAAAACAATGTTATTGATTTTAGGATCAACTACAATAGCAAGACTAGAGATGCAGAAAGTAGGCATTGGTCTCAAAATCACAATTAAATTGATTTCAGATTTGACTAAAACATATTTTGCAGTTATATGAACAAATGAAATTAACACATTAAAAGAGTCATTAAATTTTGTTCCACAGTTCACAACAAACAGAGAAACACACTTCTAGGTCGTGAATTCTGTAGCAGAAAGCATGCACGGAACAAAGGTATAAAAGGTTTTTAAAATTAGAAAAAAGGAAGGAAGACAATAAATGATTAATGACATGCCTAGAAACTTTCAGTTGCCTTCATCTAAGATTAAACTGTCCAGCAGTCAGAGAACTGTTAAAACATCAAGAGTTATAAGAAAATCGCTGTTAAGGGGTATGAGCTCAATGACAGACCACCCTGAAAGAAATAGTTGCGAATCTTATGCTAAAACTGATTGCAAGTTCCTCCCTCCTAGGATTTCATTGCAAATAACTGCAGTCAAAGCTGCTTCTTCAAAGATAGTAACAGTTTTCAAAGATGGCACTTCAAAGATCACCAATTTCAATTTTCTTTCCTCAACACCATAAAGCCATAGAATACTAAAGTGATAGCTACTTCCCTAACCTGATTCAAAAACTAGTTATTATCTTTTCCTCCAAGGTACAGATCTAAACGCATATGTTGTTGAACCTTCTGGATTCAAAGACAACATAATATGTTCCTCTCTTCCCCCTAACCCAGAAAGCTACATGATAGAAAACCAACCATGATAGCCAGACCAAATACCTTTAATGTCTTACAAACAAAAGATTCTACCCACCAATGATAATGTTTCACCAGTGAGATAGCCAAATGCCTTAGTTATGTAGGTGCCAATCAATGGTGATGCTTCGGACTAGCTTTGGTGGATCATAGCTAATGGGTATACAATCTCCAAAGCCTTAACAATTGACATAGGAAGCTATATCGGTCACTGTATATAGAGAATCAGCTTTTCTATAATTATGAAATGACAAGGAAATTGAACTTTCAACTTTATAATGCCTTCACTTCTCAATTCCCTCTTTTTCCCAGGACATGATATGTGCTCTATTTCACTTATCCAACGTACTTACACGTGTGCACACAAACACATACAATATTGATTATAGGGAAAAGTTCCAAATTTGTCGCTAAACCTTGCGAAATGGTTTAGATTTGCCCTCTATAGTTGGGGTCAGATCTACCCATGCCGTTACAAAAATGGGCTAGATTTGCCCTTATTGACTAAGGGCGAAGACTTCCCAACACATGGGTGTGTTGCTTTACAAAGGAAAAGGGGTCAAATTTGCCCTTAAACCATATGAAATGATTCAGATTTCCCCCTGAACTTTGTAAAATGGTCCACTCGATCTCTCTCATACCTTTATCTTTACTACTTTTACCCGTCACCATTTTACCTCCTCTAGAAGACTACCACCCTCAACCATTATAACACCACCTTGACCTCCACAATACTTGGTAACAAATGATTTAGGAGCTGAATGTTGCAGATCTGAGTTTCGTTTAGCATTGGGAGGTCGATACGGAGCTATGGCATCGCTATTGGTTATGGAGTAGTGTCGATGACATTCTGACAGATATGTTAGAAATTAACTTGGTGGTACAATTGATCATTGTTTGAGTTCCTTTTGGACTGATTTGAGGCTTGAGGGTGATAATTTGATCTTGGGAAATAGAGACTTAGCTGTTAGAGGTTATGAGTGGTGAAGAAGAGTGTGTTGCTGCCGCCGGAACAGTGATCCTATTCTTCAAAGTTCAGGGGCAAATATGTACCATTTCAAATAATTCAAAGACTAATTTGATCCTTTTTCCTTTGTAAAAGTGCCACGGGTTCGAAAGCTTTCGTTGTTAGTCAATAAGGGCAAATTTAGCCCATTTTTGTAATGGCAGGGATAGATCTGACCCCAACTATTAACAGATGGAAAATTTAGACCATTTCGCAAAGTTCAAGGGCAAATTTGGACCTTTTCCCTTGATTATATAGCTCATTTTATCTAATTCAAATGCAGGACACAGGAAGGTTACGTTCATCAAAAAGTAATCCTAGTCTGCCGAAAGTTCAGTGCTAAAATTAATTCCAAATCTTTCCTAGGATTGCATGTAAATAATTGCTGTCAGATCTACCGGTTCAAATATCAAATAACTGCCGTCAGAGCTGATATTTCGAACATCAGCAATCTCTATTTTCTTTGTTCAACACCAAAGCTACAGAATATACTACCTACAAAAGTAGATGAGCTAATAATACCTTTTAAAATACTAAAGTGATAGCTACCTAGCCTTATGAGGAGACTTAGCACATCTGACTCAAACACTAATCAAATCCTTTTTTACTAGGTACAAATTTATGCATATCACCAGTCACCATTTTCTTTCTTCAACACGAAAAGCCATAGAATATTCAACCCACTACAGTAGATGAGCTAATACCTTTTTAGTTAAATACTAAATTGGTAGCTACTTAGCGTATGAGGAGTGTCTTGGCACATCTGATTCAAACTTTAACCAAATCCTTTCCTTCTAAGTGCAGACATAACCACTTGTAGTTAAACCTTCCATATTAATAACAACCTAAATGTCTCTTTCTTACCCCAAAAGCTACATGATATACTAATCAATAAACAACTATTTCCCACCTACTCATTATATTTCACCAGTGAAATCACACCAAATACTTAAATATGTAGTTACCAATCAAAATTGATGCTTGCAACTTACATTGACAGATTTTCTTTGATAAGATGTAATCTCTAAAATCTTAACAAATGACACAGGAAGCTACAATAGGTGACCGTATATAAAGCACCAACTTTCCCGTTTATTTGTGCAATTACAAAATTAAAAGAAAATGAAATTCCTTTTGAAAAATATAGAAAATCAAATCAACTTTATAATGCATCATTTACAATTCACTCTTTTTCCTAAGTTGTAATGCATCCCTCCATTTAACTTATCAAACACATACCCATACCCAGAGAACATATTATTAAACTATATATAACGCCAATTCAACCATGCCAAGAAACAGAATTACTAGGACGTTCGAAGTTGCAATATTTACCATAATACAAGTATTAGAGTCAGCCAAAAGGATCAATATGTCACTGAATTCTCATTGAGGCTTTTACTTAAATATGTACAACACCCTAACAAATACTCTACCATTTCAGGCTGCCAGAAAATGATTAAGCTAACAAATTATAACGAGATTCAGAAAGCGTAACATACCCCATCTGAAGCAAGAACAATGAACTTGTCCCTCTCTGTAAGAACCCGGTGAGAAAATTCTGGTACAGATATTACCCCATATTCTTTCACACAAAAATCACCAAATGCTCGAGCCATCGCCAATCCAGGGGCATTATCAAATGGCAACCAAACTCTGTGCACTTCTGGCTCATCTTGCAATGCAAAAACCCGACCTTTACACTGTTTTATTCTCTCTGCTTCCTCTGGAACCAGAAATACTAGATTATCTAATAGGAATTCAGAAATGGTTATACACCATGAAAGATTCACTATAAAAGAGACATACTAGGTAAATCAGGCTTCAGATCGACAGTCAACTGGACTGCGACCATTGAATCACTTCCATCCTTTGATGCCAAGATTGCCCGAGAATCACCAATATAGCCCATATAAAGATTTGAACCCTTAAAACATAAAAGAACAAATATAAGCTCAGAAATAAAGAAAACAAGACGACAGAAATAGCATAAGGAAAATATAACTCCCTCTGTTTCAATTTGTTGGTCTTACTTTCCTTTTTAGTCTGTTTCCAAAAGAATGCCTCTTCCTAATTTGGCAACTCCTTAATCTCAACATTCCACATGACATGTTTGAGACCACATGACTAACAGGCATTTTGGTACATTATCCATATCTTTAGTCTAAGACCACAAGATTCAATTCTTCTTTACTTTCTTAAACTTCGTGCCAAGTCAAATTAAGATATTCATAGTAAAATGGGGGATTAACAAATGACTCATCTTACCTGTTTTACTAGTGTAATAGCAGTGCTGCCACTGCAAAAGCAATCTAAATTAGGTTGGGACCTCAATTCTTTGTCCATCGCCTTGTATGATTGAAGAAAAGCTTCTTTCCACTGGGTGTCCACTTTATCAGCCACCATTTGATCCTTATCAAGATCCACAACTTCCGCTTGCGGATCCTGATAAGTATCAGAACCGTTGCCCTTTGATTCAAATGACTGCAACAGCTTCAGGGGCAGTGCATCCCTTACTTTGCGAGCAACAAGATGGCCATGTGGACCATGGCCATCGAATACCCCACAAAAGGTCACATCTTCCGCCATGAAATCCTACATATGCACATTCATGTTAAAAATGAGATAATTACAGTCCAATGCCTTTCGGTGATCTAATTTACAAAATAGCCAACAAATGTATAGGTTAAGCATATTAAGTATAAATATACATATTGTACACATAAATATACATAATCAGTGTACATGTTTTGTATATTTTGGCTAGAGCCCGTAATTAATTTCAGCCGGCGGGCCAAAAATGAAAAAAAAAAAAAAAAAAACCGTTAAAAATTAGATTCTGAAAGATGCCAGAGGTAGTTCTATGCATAAAAGCACGACTTACTTCCCACACGATCATGGCATCCTGGTTAATCCCTTTACGTCCTTGTTGCGTGAATATGCAAGAAGTTCGGCTCTTTCCATTTGTAATGATCCGATTAGGTATTGAACTCAGATGCTGCAATGCAATGGCATGATCAGAAAAAGTCCTTCTAGTCCTCTTTCGTCCGAACATGTTTATTCCCAAACATTCAGGTGAAACTTTTTCTCCATTACTCCTGCTACTACAAGAACTAGTGCTTGTTGACACACAACCCCCCATTTTCCTCAGACCAACAAAGTGACCATCTGATTGACAGCAAAGAAAATGGATCTCACACGGCTCAAGCAAGCAAAACAATGTTGAAATGACAAGATTCCAGCACAGCAAGAAAAGGTGTTTTTGGGCTTAATGGAGATATAATTAAGGTCTCTTTCTCCTTAGTCAAATGTCGATTCAGTCAACTGATGAATCAGCTAAACAAAAGAAGAAGAAAAGATTAATTAATGGAATTGTTTATTTAAAAGTACATAAGAAGATGGAAATGCCAGCAAGTATAGAAACTGGACTATTCAACCAAAACATAGTTTAAAGGATATTGCATGTGACCTATGAATATAATATAAATCTTGGACTGTCTTAAGCTGTTGCCTTTTATGGGAATCTCAATTATAGAAGTCAAATTGATAGAATATATGTACTCATTCATCAATAAAAGACAATGAAGCTAAGAAAACATAAAGCATGGAACTTTGGAAAACATAAAAAAAGACAGGAAAAACAGGAAACAAGATACTCCCATAAGTTGTCAAAGCTTCATCTTTTATCAAAAAAATTGAAGTCTTTAAATTTCAAAGTTATCCACAAATCTGATATGTTACCTAACAAGGTAAAATTAGTCCTTTTGGTTGCAATGTGAAACTAAATAAAAGGCATATGTAGAGATAAAGCAAAGATAAAGTTAAAAAAGGAAAAAAAGTTAGTAGCTTTGTGAACACAAAAATGTCAACATCTCCAAAAGTAAAACTGCATTAAATCAAGCACAATAACTTTGAAAATGAAGAAAGCAATTACTACTTTAAACAAATCTAATCTCAACTACACATCACCAAAACCAAGTGGCTAAAAACAACAAAGCTACATCATTCTCATAAAAATAAAAATAAAACACACACACACACACACAAAACAACATGAATTAAGCAAAAGACTGACACCCAAATTGTAAAAACTGGAAATCAGAGGATATAAAAGAGAAAAAAAGGCAAAAACAAGGGATTTTCAAGAAAAAAAAAATGAGATCTTTAAAACTAAAAGATCCTCTTTTTGGAAGCTTTAGAATCCAAGAAATATAGAAAAACTATGGAATATAGTCATATAGTAGTAGTTACCTTTCAACTTGTTTCACTGAAAATTTTCAAGATTTGTGAAACTTGGGATTAACAAATGTGTAGTTCCAACTAGATGAATTCTCTCTTCTTTTTTATAATATATAGTACTTAGTAATATTTTTCAAGAAAGAATGGAGAACAGTAATGAGAAGCAAAGAATAATGGGGAAGGAAAAAAGCTGGCACATTAATTGTAGAAAGTATGAAAAAGGAAAGTAAGGAGAAATTTTTTAGTTGTGAAATTTGGTTTCAACTTTCCAAAATGAACACCTTTTTTGACTTCACTTACCTTATGGCTGCTATGTTAAAATTACGAGATAACGGTCAAAAGTATACTCCATGCGTTCTCAGTTCACTTTTATTTGTCCACTTTTAACTATATACATTTCTTAAAAAATAATAAATAAAATACATAATTTACTAATATACCCATAGTAAATGGTGCATATTTTTATTAGATTTGAAAAATAATTTGAAGTGAGTAATTAATATTATGGGTAAAATAGGAAAAAAAAACTATTTTGTCTTGATATGCTAAAAGTGACAAGTAAAAGTGAAAATCTATTTTTGGAATACTAGACAAGTAAAAGTGAATGGAGGAAGTAGTTTTCTATGTGAACTATTAATTGTTTACATTTTGTATCTAAATTATCATAAAATATTTATCAAAACACAACTCGACTAGAATTTGAAGGTGTGTGGAGTATATTCTCTTTTTTTGTTTGTTTAAAAATGATGTCAGATGGCTCCCACGCAGATAATTAAAGGAATTAATTGGGAAATTTTAAAAAAAAATGGTCAAAAACACATCTAAAGATACTAGTTGAGGTGTGTTTTGATAAATAGTTGGTGATAGTTCAGGTAGGAAATATAAGCACTTGATAGTTCAGGTGTGTTTTGATAAATAGTTGTTGATAATTTAGGTAGAAAGCGCAAACACCTGATACTTCATGTACGAAACTCACAAAAAAATGATACTTGAGGTGTATTTTTGACCATTATCTCTAAAATTATTGGAAAATTAACATTATTTTGATGAGTTTGAATTACCAATTTCATTACTGTAACATATTGTAATTCAACACGTAAATGTTACCAGTTTGAATCTTACTAGTAAAATATTTTCGAGAAGATGACAAAAATGTTTTCTTATGCTTGTGGGTAAGTTTAAATAGTCTCTTAAATATATTTTTAAGCAATTATGATCCTTTGAATTTGTATTTAAAAGAAAAGGAGTATTTTTGTCTTCATCAAATATTTAATAAACTCTGATTGTTAGATTCTACAACAAATGTGAATTTTAATGAAAACTCACAATTAGATGTGTTCTTTTATGCTATTTTGATGTTTGCTGCAGTTTTTTATATATAGTTTCTGCTATTTTTATCTATTTTCGATGTGCAGTTTTTGGTGTTGTATTTTTTCAAATTTAGCAGGACTTCTTGATGTTTATAGTTAAATTTGGCACTATGTATTTCAACTACAATTTAAGCAAGTCCCTGAGGGTGTGAGTGTGTGTATATATATTGAGACTTATATGTCCTTTGTCAATAGTTGTGTGTACATATATATTGAGACTATATGTCCTTTGTCAATAGTCACATTTGTCAATAGGATTTTCTGTGTCACTTTTAGTGTTCTCTTGTGTGAAGAATCATATTGTAACTAAAATAACTTTTGTTTTTAGGGTAAGTAACTAAAATAACATTATAATGGACTAAAAAACCAAATATCATATCTGCCCCTCGTGTACTGTATGTCTTATATTTGGACTTGCATATAACTTGGCCAAAACACTTTAAAAAAATCAGCATTTATTGTAATGTCAAAAAGAATTATTATAAATAATACTCCCTCCGGATCAAAAAAAAAGTAAACTTACACCATTCACCCTTGAAAATACTAACTCCTAGACAAAAATAGGTAATTTGATTAAACTACCCCTAATTAAATAGACATTGGGATTTGATCATATAACACTTAATAGGGGCAAATATGAAAAAATAAGGTTAATTCTTTCTTGATTTGTTAAGTAAACTTTTTTTAATCCAAGAAAAAAAGGCTAAGTGAACTTTTTTTTTTTATCCGGAGGGAGTAGCGGATATGTTGAGTTAATTTTGTCATGGGTGTAAGCAATGATGTCCTTCACAAGTATATTGTTATCCAACCAATGTCCTTCACAAGTATATTGTTATCCAACCACAAACAATTGAACTACTCCCTATGTATGAGTTGTCGTATTAATTTTGAGTTTTATGCATTGAAATTGGAAAAAAATATTTATACCGTTAAATTACTTAAAGATAAATAAAATTAATCACACATATTAAACAAGATTATTAGTAACGTAAAAATAAGTCTAGTACACTATGTTAATGTTCGTTGATAATGATAGTGATTTTTTTTTTATAATTTTAGTATATACAGTATAATTTAAATTTAATACTTTTATGAAGAATCAACTACCACAAAGTTAAATTTAACGGAAAGGTCTTTCTGACACAAATCTTTAAATTTCAAAGCTATCCACAAATCTAAGAAGGTAAAATTAGTCCTTTTGGGTGCAATGTAAAACTACTCCATCAGTTCATTTTTACTTGTCCACTTTTAACTATGCATATACCTTAAGAAATAATAAATTAAGTGCATAATTTACCAATATACCATATTAATTGGTGCATATTTTTATTGGATTTAAAAAATAATTTGAAGTGAGTATTTAATACTATGGGTAAAATAAAATAAAAAATTAGCTTGTCTTGATATGCTAAAAGTGACAAATAAAAGTAAAATTTATTTTTAAAATACTGAACAAGTAAAAGTGAACGAATAGAGTAGTAAATAAAAGGTACTCATGTAGAGCTCAATTACCAAAAATGAAAGGCCAAAAAGCCTGAATATAAGTAGATGCTGCACACAAATGCATAATTTCCGCCCTTTTAGATTGGGTACAAACTAAAGAAAGTGAACACAAAAATGTCAACAGCTCCAAAAGTAAAACTACATTAAAAATCAAACATTATAACTTTGGAAAAGAAGAAAGCAATACAAATCTAATCTCAACTACACATCACCAAAACCAAGTGGCTAAAAACCACAAAGCAACATCATTTTCAAAAAGGAATGAGCTTTTTGAAAGCTTTAGAATCCAAGAAACAAAGATAAAATGTAGATATAGTATTAGTAGTACCTTTTAAATTTGGTTCACTGAAATTTTCAAGATTTCTGAAACTTGGGATTAACAATGTGTAGTTCCAACTAGATGAATTCTCTCTCTCACTACAAAAAAAAAAAAAATTGGCAACAAAAAAAATTTCGTTGTCATAAATTGATTATTGTTGCAAAAATCTTTTTAGCAAAAAAAAAATTGTTGCGATAAACTTTTTCAAGTACATTATTATCAAGCAACGACGTGCAACAACTTTTTTTTTGTCTCCAAAAGTACTTTTTGCAACAATAATCAATACTATAGCGACAAAATTAAATTGTTTGACAACAAATAAGTTCATTTGCCAACAATAAAACCAAGTTGTTGCCAAATATTAAATTTTTGTTGCCATTTGTATACTTTCTTGTAGTGTCTTTTTTTTTTCTTTTAAAATTTTTTCAATAAAGAATGGAGACAATAATAAGAGAAGGAAAAATGCTGGCACATTAATTATAGATGTATGAAAAAGGAAAGTAAGGAGAGATTTTTAGCTGTGAAATTTGGTTTTCACTTTCCAGTTGGAAATTATGGTCGTGGGGATAGAAATTGTAAAGTGAACAGTACTTGTTTGACTTCTCTTACCTTATGGCTGCTATGTTAAAATTATTGGGAAATTAACATATTTTCACGAGTTCGAATTACATGTTACGTTAATAAAATATTGTAATTCAACAAGTAATGCTATCAGTTTGAATCTTACTAGTAAAATTAAAATGATTTCTTATGTTTATGGGTTAGTTCAAAATAGTTCCTTAAATATATTGTTTAGCAATTATAATCCTTTGAATTTGTAAAAAAAAAAAGAGTATTTTTGTCTTCATCAACCATTTACAACTCGTGATTGTTAGATTTTGTAAAGACTGAATTTTATCAGAAACTCGATATGCTATTTTGTGCCATTTTTGGTGTTTGGTGCGGTTTTTCATGTGTAATTTTTGTCCGTGAGGGTGTGTATATACACATACTCTCTTTGTCCCAATTTATGTGACACCGTTTGAATTTCAAGAATCAATTTTTTATTTTATTTTGACCTTGAATTTAGACATACCGTCTTTAAGTTTTTTTTTTTTTTTTAAATCATTTATATATTTAGAAACAATATAAAAAAAGACTATAAGTCACATAATTAACAATTTAAAATATTTAAAAGTATTTGAATAAATCACGGTAAAATAATTTCTTGTTTGACTCTTGAGAAGAGAAAAGTGCCACATAAATTGTGAAAGTGGAGTATATATATTAAGACTATTTGTCCTTTATCAATAGTCACATTTAGAACGTCTGGAATCTCTCTCTTTCTCAATCTTTCTTATCTTCCTCTCAATCAAGCATCATTAGAAATTTACTTTACAATAATTTACGCACTAATTGATCGTAGGTCTCTTACGCCGTTAAGTGCATTTGTTCACATTAAAATTTAAATACTTATTTGGTCTGAGTAGGTCTTAATCAATAAGATCTTGAATAAAATCTTAATATCATTAAGAGGTATTTTGTATAAATAATTTTACATCGGCTCCAGCCCGCCACCGCCCACTCCCACCCATCCTAACCCTACCCCTACCCCCGCACCCATCACCACCCCAACCCCTCACCCCAACCCCCCATCACTACCCAACCCGCCACTCACCCCAACCCCCTACCCCCAACCCCTACCCCCCTCACTCACAACCACCACTACCACCACCCCAAACCCCCACCCCCACCTACCCACTACCCACCCAAGAAACACCACCCAACTACCTTACCCCTTACCCACCCCCCAAACCCACCGCACCACCGCACTACCACCCTCCCACCACCACCCACGCCCACCCTACACACCACTAATACAAACATCTCCATGATTACTAGCAAACATAAATGTTTCATTTTTTTATCAAATAATGTTTTTATTTTGTTAAATTTGTATTATTTTCTAACATTTAGTTATTTTTTTATTTGAAGAGTATATTATTATGTTTAAATAAATATATTATGCACACGTACATTTAGATGTTAAAAAACAAAAGTCTTAATCATTCAGTATTCAGATCTAGAGACAATATCTTAATCATTTAGATATGCATTCAGATTCAGATGTTTTAATCTTAGTGAAAACAAATGAGGCCTTAGTTAGATACTAGTTCATCCCAATATTTCAACTCACTTTCTAAATATCATTTGTCGATATGCTGAAAGAGCGTGTTCTTGTCCCTCGCCTTGTTAGAAGATGTTAAACAGACCTCACTGTGAGATTATAATGGGTATGTTTTAATCACAAGCTAACCATTTGAGTTTGTTAATGAAGTTTTGTAAATCTTTTGAGGAGCCTTAAAAAAAAAAAAAAAAGTTAGATACTAATTCATCTATATGATTCCAATATTTCAATCATTTTCACTACTATCTAAATAAAAGAAAATGATTGTACAAATATCTTCAGTGTTTTATTTACAATTTTTTTCTGTTCTCTTGTGTAAAGAATCATATAGTAACTATAATAATTTTTTTTTCCGGCAAGTAACTAACATTTATACTATATATAAGCATGGGTTGGAGGATGGATCGTCGTCCGTCCCCAACTCATGCTTAAAAAAAAAAAAAAAAAAAAAAAAAAAAAGTGGACCCCATGTTAAATAAAATTAAAAATATATTAAAAAAATTCTCCAAACTCATGTAAAAAAAAAAGGTGGATCTCATATTAAAAAAATTAAGCAATATCAAAAAAAAAAAAGTGGACCCCATATTAAAAAGAAGAAAAGCAATATCCAAAAAAAAAAACGTTTATATTAAAAAATCAAATAATATTCATGTAATTAAAAGTATTCCCATTAAGTCAATAATGGTGAATTCATTACCACATGCGTATCAACCCATTATGGGAAAGCAAATGAAATTATTATACAAAGAAAACGTGGACCCATATTATTGCTTTTCTTCAAAAGATTAAGTAGTCAAACCATACAATTTCCTTTCTTTTCTTATATTAGCCTGAGATCTAATCTATATATTTAACTAGATATTTTACTTGTATTTGCTATTCCGCCATGTCATTTATTTGTTATGTTTACTAAAATAAATAGAGTTAAAATATTTCTATTTAATTTTTATTCTTACCATAAATTGAGATTAATGTCATAAAAGAAAAATAATATTAAATGGAGATCAAATAATAAATGTAAATCAAATTATTTTAATTAACGTTTCCTTAAAAAAAAAAAAAAAAATCCCAAGTAAAAACTACCAAAAATACAGTTCTTATATATATAAATATAAAATCATGTTAGTTACTTTGTTTCGTTTTTTAAACATGTAAAATTAAAAAAAATTATTACAAATTAAAGTTTGATAAAAATAATGATTCTTTACATCTACATACATTAACAATAAATATTTTACACCTTTAAATTAAAAACACTGATAGATATTTTTGTACAATCATTTTCTTTTATTTATATATATTGGTTTACTATCTAAATAAAAGAAAATGATTGTACAAATGTGTGTGTGTGTTTTATTTACAATATAAAATATATATATTTGTGCTACTTTTTTAGTGTTCTCTTGTGTAAAGAATCATATCATATTAAAAAAAAAAAAAAAAGCAATAAAAAATAATTTATCAAGAACATTAAAATATTTTTTTTTCCAGCAAGTAACTAACATAACATTTATAATGGACTAAAAAACCAAATCTCATATCTGCCCCTCGTGTGTGTCTTAGACTGGCATACAACTTGGCCAAAACCCTAAAAAAATAAAAAAAAATCAGCATTTATTGAAATGTCCAACATTTATTGAGTAGTGGATATGTTGAGTTAAGTTTGTCATGGGTGTAAGCAATGATGTCCTTCCTTCACAAGTATATTGTTCTCCAACCACAAACGCTGGAACTACTCCCTATGTATGAGTTTTATTAATTTTGAGTTTTATGCATTGAAAATTGGAAAAAAAATATTTATACTGTTAATTACTTAAAGAAAGATAAGTAAAATTAATCATACATATTAAACAAGATTATTAGTAACATAAAAATAAGGCTAGTACACTATGTTAATGCTCGTTGATAATGATAGTGAAAAAATAATTTATAATTTTAGTATATACAATATAATTTAAATTTAGTACTTTTATGAAGAATCAACAACTTTTTCAACAAGTTGCATTATAACCATAAAACAATGATCACAATTCACAAGATCTTGGGTCGATATATAATAATAGTATTAATATTGACACAAAATAGAAGACAGCCATGGACAACTTGTAGCTGTGGCCATTTTCTTAATTGTGTGGCCAAAAAACAAGACACGTGTATATGCACATAAATTTTGTCACTTAATTATAATTAATTGATTTTTTTACTTTATTAAATTACTTAAGCATAATAAATTAATATAAATTTATATAAAAATTGAGTGTGAAGAAGTATTTATGTATTTATTAACATGCAATTGCATGTGTCCACTTCATTTTGCTTTTCCAGTTTGTTTTCTGGCACATGTCTCTTGGGATCAAACAAATGTTTTTTTTTTTTCCTTAAAACAAATAATGTATTTCCACTTCATTTGGCTTTTAATTAACAGCTAATATTGTATTTCCAAATTTAGCTTTCCATACCTTAATTGCCTAGTGCATTCTTAGTCTATACTGTTAATCTCACATGTTAAAAAATAAAAATAATTCCTTGTACAGTTCATACGATTCACAAATTATCCATCAATCACTATAAGAAAAAATAAAAAACCACGGAGGCCCCACAAAAAGAAAAGCACTCCTCCGTCACATAATACTTGTCATGTTTTTCTATTTTAGATTTAAATTACACTAACTTTGACCACATTTAAAAATATATTTTTCACTATTGATATGAAAAAAATTACAACGTATTGTATTTTTTGTATATTTTTTTATCTAAATTATAATTTTAAAATATTGAATTAATTTAATCCAATCTAGTTCCGAAGATATGTCAAATAAACCCTCAAAAACCGAAACATGAAAATATGAGATGGGAGCAACTTAATAAAGGAAAGGGAACTGAATTTTGGGCTTGCTCGTAACATGTTGGACTGGACCAAGTTTTCATTATTGGTTTCCACTATTTCGACATTTTGTTGACAGAGGGTCAGAGGGTATGGACCCTTGCTCGTTATTAACATTCAGAATTGAGAGGGAATTTCGACAGACAGCTACCGGATCCAGGATTTTAAGCCCCTTGCTTGTATTTATCCCGTTGAAGAATTTTATTTTTATTATTAATAAAAGGCCCTAGATACGTTGTCTAGCGCTATACATTCACCCAAAAAAATCATTATTAGACCACAAGGTTGAAAAGTCATTCTTTCTCAAATGCGACCGCACCACATAAATTGAAATGAAGGAATACTGTTCTCTTTTATTCATATTCAGTGTTCACACCAAATCATGTAAAATTATAAATTAACTATAATTAAGTGATTTAATGATGTAAAAATGCATGTTAAGTAATCAATATTACGTTCTAAGGGGTTGTTTGGTACGATGGATAAGGAAAAATAGTTATAAAATTTTTGTATTGTCTTATCCCTTGTTTGGTTACTAATTCTGAGATAAGTTATCCCACGATTAAAATTAGTACCGGGATAAGTTGTTCCTGGCAGAGGGTTGAATAACACTCCCAGGATTAGTTATCCCAGGATAAAACAATGGAAATGACAAAAATAGCCCTGAGGTCCCTCAAACCATTTTTCTACTAAATAAGGCGGAGGACATTTTTGTAAACAAACATATTTTTTTAAAAATTATGTAATGCATGTTACTTTTAATACAACAAACCAAATAATTAATAAGAAATAATACCAGGATAACTAATCCCAACATAACTAATTCCAGTATAGCTAATCACAACATAACTAATCCCAACATAACTTGCCTTCAAACCAAACGACCCCTAAAAGTCTTAAGTGCAAACACATGCCATGCATCTATTGACTTGGTATAAAAACACTAGATGCGGAGCGGGAAAAATATATAAAACGGGCAAACCTTGGCTTTACTGTTCAATTATTCACAAGTTTTGCCATACGGCCACAATTTGCCATGTTGCCAGAATTGTGCCGGCTGGAGTTTTGGTAAGCATTTGAAGAAGCAAATATTTTAAAACCAAACCGGCCCAAAGTGGAGAGTCAAATTTGCGAAAACTTTGACCCTCTCTTTTATATTTTCTTTATAACGGTAAACCTTCTTTTTTCAGTAGCATATCCCAAACATATAGAATTGTGTGGGAATGCCTCTAGTTTGCAAAATTACTCTAGTGTATAGAATCACTCAATTCTATCAACTTATGAGAAGAGATAGTAAAATAACAGAACAATTTATCTCTCTTGAAAATAACTTTTTTGTTTTCTAAAGCAACCACTAATTGCTATTGCTATTATTTTCCAAACACCAATGTGGAATCAAATATGTCTTCCATAACCAGAACTTTCAACACAAACAAAACTAATCCCCTGTCTCAATTTATGTGATACACTTTCCTTTTTTGTCTGTCAAAAAAAGAATGATACATTTTCTTATTTGACAACATTAACTTTAAACTTTACCTTTTACGTTTAACGACATGATTTATAATCACACAAATATTTTTAGTTTTTTTTAGACCATAAGATTCAAAAGTGTTCCTTTATTTCTTCAATTTTGTGTCCAGTCAAATTATATCACATAAATTGAGACGGAGGGAGTAATTATTTCAAAATTCTGTTAAAACACGCACGTCAATTTCAAAAAACATAAAACGTATTGGGACTTCCCTCTTGGTCCAGGTCATTACGGGGCAAGCGGATCATTTTTGGCAATACAAACGCCAACTAAATCTTTGGCACTTTCCTGAGACCTTTCACGACATTTGAGGATAGCTTGTATATAGCATCTTGGAATCTTTCCATTGCTGTTGGAGGCAAGCTTATTGTTGTAAGAATGCCCTTCTGCCCTTTGTTACTTTTACAAGGTACAAAGTAGCTAATAAAAGAATGAGCCTTAGCAACCCCACCATACTTTGGTTCTCCCCATCCAAAATCAACTTTATCAAAACCTACTTGAGCAATGTTTGAAATAACAAAAGTCCATGTTCGTGTTATGTCAGGTCTCCCTTTAATAACATTAAGATCTGCTAGAGATCTAAAATACTCTTCATTCACTTGATTCTTCGCTTTCTTGATTAACTCAAGAGCATATGTCAATGGATATGTACCAACAAGTCCTGCTTTCGATAAAGCTTGTGGAAAAGCAAAAGCATTACCATAATATCCATGTGGTATTTTCAAATTTTCAAGTCTACCACGTGCTGTTACAGGATATGCCATACCTACAATTTCTTCAGAGTTCAGATCGAGTGAAATTGTTCGACTTTACCACAAAAATGAGGTTAATAACTCGAATCGTCCACTTGAATGATGGCTTGGTGAAACTTGATTACGGATAGCTTTTATCTCCTCTGCACCAAAGAAGAATGATCGTTGGATCAACTCGTTTTCCATTCTAGACCATGCATTATTTGATTCAATTTCCTCATCATACTGGTGATGCTTGCACGTAATGCATGGTGGTGTCCTCGCACTTAGGATATCCCTTTGCCAGACAGGTATAATGGGAGTGGAAGCTTTGAATTTCACAAAATCACTTACTGCATTTAGAAATAAAACTAAGCCAAAGGCATCAACCATGGTATGATTAACTCTTACTGCTACTGTAAATCCACCACAGGTAAAACGGGTAACCTGTTCGAATAACACACATTCTCACACATTCTTATTAGAAGTGGATGAAGCTGATAAACGAAGGAATATGACAGCTTTGCTACGCTAGGGAAATTGAGATTTGTGTCTTCTTTTACTTGTAACAAGGCTTATTTTTCGACCTCTCAAGGCATAGATGAAGCTTAAAGGATAGAATACCAAACAACGTAACGGACAACTATGTTAAGGTTACTCTTTCCTGTACATTTTTACTAAAATGTTTAGTGTTTTAGTCACTATCTTTTCCTTTAGTTTACATAGAAACTAGCTCCCATCATTTGGATATTCACCAGCAATAAGATAGTTTAACCACCCCCCCCCCCCACCCACCACGCCACTTAATCTTTTCATTTTGCATTTAACCTTGCCTGAACCTGCTCCAAATGAGCGTTACATCCTTGTTTTTTAGATTATACCTTTTCTTTTTATTGTTTACCCAACTCCATGAAAGTCATATGCAAACTGTTAATCTTAAAGAATGTTATATTAGTTGTTTACCCTTGTGCAACTTGTAATGTTTTTTTGATGAAATAATTGGTTTCAGTGGAGGCATCAAGAAGATGCAAGATTACAAGTAAAGGTAAAGCCACGTAATAGCATCAAAAAGCAAAAAATAACTCCATAGACATACTAGCTTAGATACAAGGAGCCAACAAAGTCCAAATAGCAAGCGCACATAGAGTATTAATTATGAAAAATAGGGTAAGCATGATGTCTTAACCTGAGATGAACAACAACTACACCTCAGTTCCAAATAAGTTTGCGTCGCCTATATGAATCTTCACTGACCATGTCATCTCATGCAATATTATACAAAATAAAAATAAAAATGGAAAGTATTATAAGTTCTCTACTTTTCCTACTGACATAAGAATCTCTATTAATAGAGCTAAAGACTCCTACAAGCATGAAACAAAAAGTAAACGTGATTAACAAATCATCCTAGAAGGCATAGGACTAAAAGTAAACGTAGTTAAATTGAAAGATAAAATAGTACTTATAATTCTGTTGTTAAGGACTGAGGAGTACGTAAAATACCTGAATCAACATAAGAGGGGAATCAACGATCCCATCAGAACCAGGTACATTGCAGAGCAGATCCTCCAAGAATGGACATGGAGGTTTTATGGATTCTTCTAACATCTCAAGCTCCACATCTGCATTGGCTTCTGTAAACAAGATTCCTTCACCATTGCAATTCACCATAAGCTTTCCATTAGGCCCTTCAATGAGCCTACCAGCTAATGGATAGTAAAACACTAGTGTTTTGGACAATGCATCTTTAATCACCTTAGCAGGATCTATCCCTTCCATTGAAGTGTTGCGTTCGTAAAACATTAAAATAGATGTATGATAACGCAAACATCTTTGATCATCTATGTCTGAAAGGTACTTTATTTCTCGAGAAGTAGCTGTTGTTGGAACGATTAATTCAGATTCACGTCTTGTCACCGAGAGAGATGAAGGGGAAGGAAGTTGTTCCATTGTAAAGCAAGCAATATGTTTCAGCTGGGCAAAAAAGGAAATGCTTGTACAATTTGGTATACAAGCGACTTTAATCTAAGTACCTATTTATTGTTTAGAAGTCAACTCTATTAGTAATTCTTTTGTGATTCATATGTCATATTATATAATTTGGTTTACTTTAGCAGCCCCAAAGGGCAATTAATTAGGATTTAGGACAAAGGATGTGCACATAAGTCCTAAATAAATGCCTTTATTTTCGCAAGTTTCAGAGTCTTAAGGTCTACTATATGCAACATGTGACAGCCATCACGTATGTTTAAAGCAAATGTCTGCATGGCCCTATGGCTAAAGTTTCAACTCTTAAAGAAGCATGGAGTACTTTAACATGTCTGATATCCTGAAGTAGACTATGAAACAGATATGAAGCACAATGATCCAGTTCGTAATGTCCCACTGTTCAAATGTATATAAATACAAAAAAAAAAAAAAAATCAAATTAAAAGACTTAGAAAACAATCTTTCAGATATCAGAGTTATATGGTAATTTGCAGAACAAAGGTGAAAGGGAAAAGGAGGGAAGGATGTTACACCCCAAATTTTTTTGCACGTTAAAGTCGCATCATGAGTTAGTCGACGCAAGTTCAAAAGAAATTATTTTGAGGATAAAAGGGATTGATTTTTTTAATAAAAATGGTTATATATTAGTAAGTGGCAGAAGATTAAGAGGGTAAATGAATCAAAAAAGCATGAGTTTCGTTAAAAGTCGGCAAGTTGGGAATACGATAACTTGTATTTTTGGGTGAGACTAGGAGTGCTCCACATGCTAAGCAAGTAATGACATGAATTATTTGAATTGTATAATGGTCTCTTGTTAAGTTTGGAAGTCAAACGAGTTGTAATACGAAAGTCGACAAAGGGCGTCGCAAGTTAAGTTTGTAAATTTCATTGAAATTTGGGTCAGATGTCTCGGAGCTTTTCTCTCAATATACTTGGAGTTACGGGGTGATCCACCTATCAAATCGAAGGTCTACGAGTCTAGTTTCCAGAGAATTTTACCGTTTGTCGATACGACATCGGAGTAGAGAGATATTCGCATTTCCGTCCAGGGACATAAACTGTCACGGGAACAGTGCTCTAGGTCGGTGGCTGCACTTTTGCCTTGTATATATATAAGGCCTTTCACGATTTTTCCCTTCATTTTATCATCTTCAAGACCTGGAAAACCCTCAAACCCTCTCAAATTAATCCTCCATCAATCTCAATCCAAACGAAGAGCAAATCTATCAACTTTAACATGAAGAACAACATGGCAACTTCGAAATTGTGATTTTTTCACTATTTCGCCATTCGGAGGAAAACCTTGCTTTGAAGTAGCTTGGGGTTTGAAGTGATTTTCATGATCTAAGGTATATTTTAACTTCCTTTGATCTCTTTGAACTTCTACAAGTAATTAAACCTAGAAATTTGGTGAAAACCCCATAGAATAAGCTTTGACAATTCTTGTGAACTCTTATGGACTTGGCTTGATAGTTGGGCTGTTTTATATGGTTTTAACGTGTTTTTTGGAGCTGTGTTGATATGGATTGGATCGTATTGACGAGGAGGAGTAGAAAAGTAGAATTTGGTAGTGTTTTACGAGGAAATTACACTACAAAAAGTCGGAGGAGTAGAAAAGTAGAATTTGGTAGTGTTTTAGGAAATTACACTACAAAAAGTCCTATAAATTCACGCCCATGAGTTGCTCGATTAAATGTCTAAATGAAGATTTCTATAAGCTATGACCTTGGTTTTGATCTTGAATAGTCTGTATTATGTAGGAAATCATTTGTAAGACGTTCGAGGACTCGGGTAAATGTATATAACTCCATCGACGAGGTATGTAGGGCTTTCTCTTCTCTTTTGTGGCATGACTAGAACTCGACCAACGTTTCATTGATACATTCATTCTGTGAAAACATAAGTCGATCATATTCTTTTACTTGAGCAGCCCTGTACTTCATACATGACTTATATTAAAGTGCTGTCCATATTTCCATGTTTCTTTGGTTATTGATTGAAACGTTTCGTAAAACTTGAGTCGAGCGTATCCCGAAATGGTTAAGCTTACCTCTTCTCCGAAACAGCTTGTATTAAAGTGTATTCCCACATCCTTATCTTTCTTGTCCATCACTTAAAGATGACGGACCTTCCATTGATATAAGTTTCCACTAAATATGAGATGAATACGCTTCCTTGTGATTGACTAATCTTTATTTCATATATGATTGCATCAAACGCCTTTCATGCTTCCATATCTCTTTTGGCCTCCGAATTGGAATGTTTCTGCTAAACTTGGATTGATCATATACCATCCGAATGGGTTGAACTCTACTTCATGTGTAACTTATACCAAGTATCTTACATGTTCTCCATGTTGTTGTCTCTTGAATTGAAAGGTAAAGAATGTAGCGACAATAACGATAGTCGGAGGGTGACGACGATAGGTCACTCCGACTCTTCTTATGGTATTTCTTTTGAGGTCAGTCTTTCATTGCACTTATAAATATGTATTTATTTTCATTATCGAGCCGCGCTATAGTCGGCTGGGTAGGCACTTATATGTGCACCTAGACATGTTTCTTTCTTTACCGAGTCGTGTTGTAGGCGGCCGGGTAGGCACGTAGCTGTGCACCTAGATGTATTTCTTTCTTTACCGAGCCGTGTTGTAGGCGCCGGGTAGGCACGTGGTCGTGCATTGCACCAGAGAGAGAGAGAGAGAGAGAGAGAGTTGAGAGAGAGAGAGATGATGTTATGATGATGAGCTCACCCCACGATTGGAATTTATTATTGTTATATGATATGATATATGCCTCCACAGTGAGGAATGATTTTACGGGCATGCATTTACATTTATGTTATGATTATGGTCGCCCTCAGTGGCCTCGATCAGAGTTTCAGGTTGTCTCTACATCTTTTCCCAAGTTATCTGTATCTCTTATGCTTATGTTATGTTTATGCTTACTGCCTTACATACTCGGTACATATTTCGTACTGACGCATTTTGTGCGCTGTGATCATGCCCACAGGTACGATAGATAGATTGGTGTACCTTTCTCAGTAGGCTAACAGAGTTCAGCAGGGATGTTCGCACTCCATTCTCCGGAGTTGCTGGTCAGAGTCATCGAATAGGATGCGTATATATATATATATATATATATATATATATATATATATATATATATATATATATATATATATATATATGAGAATGGCTATGGCTACGTCGGGGCCCCGTCCCGATCGATTGATGCATATTAGTGCTCTTAGAGGCTTATAGACTATCGGTCGGTGTACGTATTATGTTTGGCCTTGCCGCCATCCGACCGGGTTGTCTTTCTTGGTTGTGGCCTTGTCGGCCCTAGTTATGCATATATGTGTTGTTGGGCCTTTTCTGCTTGCAGGTTGTCATGATATACTTCTTACTATTGTTATTCAGCGGCCTCGTCGGCCTATAATTCACGTTATAGAGTTTAAATATCACAGTTGGTTCACTCGGCCCCTTCGGGTGTCGGGTGCCGACCACACCCCCAAGGTTGGGGTGTGACACAAATATACCCCTCAACTATGTGATTTAGAGCAGATATACCTCTCGTTAATGAAGTGGTGCATATATACCCTTGCCGTTACAGAAATGGTGCAAATATACCCCTCCCATTACACAAATATATCCTTTTCGCTGCCAGAATTTTTTTGAAAAAATTATTTAGCTTATCTTTTAATTAAGAAAATGCCATGTGGCGTTAAAAAAAAATAAGTCTAAACATTGTTTTTAGTAGTCTTATTTTTTTAAAGCCACGAGACAATTTTTTTCCTAGTGGGTTGTCTTGTTCGTTTAGAAAAAAATATTTTTTTGGCTTTAAAAAAAATAGGTCTACCCATTTTTTTAAACGAGCTAGATTCGACCCACCAGAAAAAAAATTACCATGTGGCTTTAAAAAATTAAGTCTACTAAAAAATAGGTAGATTTTTATTTTTATTTTTTAAAGCCACTTGATATTTTTTAATTAAAAAATAAGCTAAATAATTTTTAAAACAATTTTGTCAACGAGAAGGGTATATTTGCATCATTTGTGTAACAACAGGGGTATATATGCACCACTTCTTTAGCAAGGCGCATATCTGCTCTAAATTACAAAGTCGAGGGGTATATTTGCACCTTTTCTCAAGATGAAATAAAATACTGATAGCTTTATAAGGTCCTTCAAGGCAGAGGCGGATGGAGCTCTATAACTTGGGGTTCAATTGAACCCCAAACTCTTGATGCGGGGTATAAATTTATGTGTAAAAATTTACTAAAATGATAATAAATAGTAGATATGAATCCATAACTTTAGAAATATAATGATTTAGTGCTAAATATTTAAGATGTTGAACCCCTAAAATTTAAATCCTAGATCCGCCTCTGCTTCGAGGTATACTTGATGCATTTCAGATCAAAAGAAAACATAAAAGACGAAATGAGGAGTGCTATCATTATGCAGTACACTACTAAAAAATCTCTATCTTCTTACTTATTTTCCATTGAAAATGTTAAGTGGTTATTCCCCACTGAATATCGGTGGAAAAAACTTAAATAGTAGTGTTTTCACACGGAAAAAGTATGAAGTTTCTCG
The DNA here is from genome assembly GCF_029784015.1 of Lycium ferocissimum. Classification (NCBI taxonomy): domain Eukaryota; kingdom Viridiplantae; phylum Streptophyta; class Magnoliopsida; order Solanales; family Solanaceae; genus Lycium; species Lycium ferocissimum. Next base: position 47,674,772 of record NC_081345.1, on the reverse strand, counting down.
ACGTTTCAGTGGGAACCTGTTTCCCACCATGAATTCTCCCATTGAGCTGGTTCGGTGGGAATGAGGTGGAAAAATCATGTTTTACAGCACAAATTTTCCACTGAATGTCGGTGGGAAAAACATTTTTTTTCCAGTAGCAGTATCAATTTAATCAGAAAGTGAAATCATTCCTAACCTTAACATTTCACTCAATAGACTACTGGCAAATTGTAATCAAGGGATGCCTTCTTTATAAATCAGATGAAAGTCTAGTTTATATTTGATCGTTCCTCTCGTTACAGGTAAGCAATTATAATTATAAAAGAAGAAATGAAAATGATATAACCTATGAATCCACCAAACAATCTAAGGGACCAGGTCCCTGAACTGCTTTCAGAAATAAAAACAGAAAGTGAATAAGACAAGATATTTACGTGGAAATTCCTTGCTCTCCGTAAGACGCAATCGTCAAACACTATTCTTCAGCATTCTTTGTCATTGATCACAAAACATTGAATAAGAATTTATCTTTTGTTACTCAATTCTACAAATATTGTTTACTATTTCGTTCATTATTTCACTTGCTATTTCGTTTACAGCTTTCTATTTCAATCATTTAATCAAGAATTTTATATTATTTGGATTAATTCGTTGTTATAGACCTCTTTTGAACAAATTTAACTGATTTTAATTCCTAATTAACGAATTTTAGGTTAAATAGCCACAAAAGTTGGGGTAAGGTCTGCGGCTCTGCGTACAACGTATCCTCTGTTACGGTTCACTTTTACGCGGGCGCATAAAAGCTACTAAGAGGTTGTTGGTGCTCTAATTGGATTTTAGTATTTTTTAGAGTCGCCACCTAATTTATTGGTAAACTAGGAAAACCAAGTTTAAAGAGTTTTTTCAAACACGAGAAAAAATCTTTTGGACCAGAGTTCGAAGTAAGGGTCTTGGTGATCCCCTAGGGAAGGTTTTAAGCACCCCAATAAAATCCTCATCATTTATTAAGGATGAAAATAGAATACGGTTGACCTAATTCTTTGCTTCAATATGTGATTTTTTGTATTTTTATTTGCTTAAATTGTTTAAGTTTCCGCAAAAATATCATTCTCATTCATATCATAATTTTCGAAAAAAATTGGCAAATAGTCCCCTTATAAAAGGGGTTTTGGTTTAGAAAATCCACGTAAGTGTTCAACTCACTTTATTGCCGGACTATGACACACCCGGGATTTCTCTCTAGGAAGGTTGTAAGTCGCTACTATTCTAGTCCTAATAAAATGAGTTTAGTCCTTACGGGTTTTATATATATATATATATATATATATATATATATATATATATATATATATACATATATATATATATATATGAAAGTATGGAGTATATCTCCGTTTTATACATATATATAAGAAAAATCACAAGTTATATCGAGTTAAGTCAAATTTTAGTCATTAAAGCCCATAGGTCAAATATTCTAAGTCCAAATCCATCTCACATCATACTCGGTCCAATAGTGCCCTTTTTCGGTTCGTAATAGTTTGTGGGCTTCCAGGCCCAATACAGTCCTTTTTTCTAGAAATTGCTTAAGTCCAAATCTAGTATTTTTCTCCAAAATGGTCCGTTCGTTTTAGCCCAAAATTTCCCAAGTGCAAAGTCCATTTTTTACTTCCTAAAAATGTCCAGATCTTGTTCACCTCAACAGGTCCGTTACACAATCATTTCTTGTTATATAAAAAACGGGTTTCAACTCTTTTCAACTTAATTCCAGTTTTCCAAAGCAAAGTTTATCACAAGAATCCATTGTTTATTATCAGCACATAATCCAAAGTTTATTTGTTTCATTGGAAGACTATTTCTTATTATATATAAAAAAGACCGGTTTTAAGCAAAAATCCTATTAAGTGTTAGTTCACACAATTCCAAAATTTGACCGATTTTTAAAAGTGTTTTTAGGCAGGAATAGAGTGTAAAAGACTAAAACACTTAACCCAAACTTCATGTAAAGGCAGGAATAAAATAAGAACACACACACCACATCCAAATATAGATTTTAACACCACATAAAAACAAAAGCAGTCTCACACAGGTTCTCTATTTCATTTACTTGCTTCAAACTTACTCCTCATACCAAATTTAGAGTCAAGCAGTCATACTAATTGGCATACAAAGAAGGAGATGAAGAGAAGACAGTACTCATACTAATCAAGCATAGGCAAACCTAGTATACATGGGCATAACATGCATTTTTTGTTGTTCTTTTCAGTAATTAGCAAGATATAGCAATCCCATTTTTTTATATAAGTTCAAACAGACATTACACTAGGTGATATATTCATTTGACTTGTTAAATAGGCATGAATAGGTTTCAGTTAACAACATGATCAAACAACACATTCAGCAGGTTTATCTCGTAGGGAACTTCAAATATTTATTACAAAGCTTCAACAGAATACTAAAGTAGGCTCAGAGATGCAGCAGATTAAACTCAAAATCCTTTTAACACATTCTAAGGCTTATGACACTAGATTAACAGTAGAACCAAGTAGTATAAGCCTTATAGCTTGGCACAAAATGATTCAGGAAGCATACAGAGGTCTTGGATACTACCCAGTTAAGCAATAGGTCATTTTAATTTCAAATATGCTATTTCAGGTCCAATAAACATAGGGTTTCATTTTTTTTACCCTTAAATACATTGTGAGGACATAGTTTGATTCAAAACAAAACACAGTACAGAGGAAACAGTCCAGTGCATCAAAATTTGAGTCATAAATGGCTAAGTTTAAACATTGAACAAGTATAAGCATTTGTCAAGGGTCAATCATTAATACAAGTTAGTCCAGAATCAAAGAGGTGGTTTAGTATGTTAATCTTGTTGCTAACAAAGGGACTTAGGAACCAATTTAACATGCATTTAGATTAGGGAAGTTAGGTCCAATATTCACATAGGAGCAACTATCACAAACAATCAACAATACCATTAGGCATATATCAGTCATGCTTAGCAGATTTATACATCAAACCAAGTTCAGTTTTCACCAATGACACAACAGCAGGTCACACAGACTCACATTCAGAGAATAGGCAAAGACAGGATGATCTTTAGTGCACAGATTTTGGAGGCATATAGGCATATCATTAATCTAATATTGGACACTTAGTAGGCGTTTGGCCATGCGTTTTCAAACCATGGTTTGAAACCAGCGTTTGGACATGCGTTTTCACTCATGGTTTGAAACCATGGTTTCAAACCCTAAATCATCCAAAAAGGCATGATTTGGGATTTGAAACCATGGTTTCAAATTTTTTAAATATAAAATTTAACCCATAAGTTTATATTTTGTAAAAAAAGACCCATAAGTTGGTAGATATTTTTAACAATTACTCCCATCAATCATTTACCAATCTCATTAACTTCCACCAACCTTTATTTATGTCTACCAACCTTTATTTTATGTGGGAGGATTATATTAAAGAGTAGTTACATTACAATTCATGTTAAATTTTCATTTTTATTGAACTAAAGTTTGATTAATTGATGTTGTATTTTTTAAAAAGGCCTTCTAGTAGTGTACTAATTTTGTTATGAACTATGACTTGCTCATTTGGTAAGATTGTATAAGAATTGAGAATGTTTTGTTAGTTTTCACAATTTGTGGGGTTTTTATGTCTATAAAAGAAAATACAACTTAAAATATCTAAATTGCATGTCTAAACATGGTTTGAAACCATGGTTTCTAACCATGTCCAAACGGGGCATTAGTTCCACAGAGATTCCAGTTATGCAAGACACGAGGCATGAAAAAGACCAAGCACTTTGGGTAAAGAACATGATCCAAAACAAGCTAGCATTTGACCATTAAGATGTTTAAAACCTCTTGGTGTCATTTCCCTTCTTAATATATCTAGTATGGACTAAACAAGGCTATAACAAGACTGCACTATGTATTAAAGGGACAAACAAACAGGGATCAGATCATTATGTACTTCACAACATGTTTTAAAACTAAGCATTATTACATAAGGATTAATCTGATCAAGCTTGGTCAAGATAATGTACAAACATGCTTTGTTGAAACAAACTAACAATATAAGAACATGCTTTAGTATAGGCTAAGTTAATCTAAATTAACACATGAGGCATATTAAAACAAACTAGGCTAAAGCTAAATAAAAACTAAACCAGCTAAACCAATATTGACATACAAACACATACTCTACTGCCTAAACTAAACTAACATGGCACAGGAACATATTTAGCTAAAAATTAAACTAAAACCAGCACATAAACACAATACAAACAATTAAGAAACTGAATTAAAATGCAGAAAAATAAAGGGGAAGGAAGATTACCTCTTTGATGCGCAGCCTTGAAGAGATTTGGACTTGGAAGCTTTGTTGTTCCCCCCAAATGCTCAAAAATCACACAAAAGACCACACAAACACAGAATTAAACCTTTAAAAATTGAACTTAACCAAAAGTTAAAGGTCTAAAGCAAATAATGCTAGAAACCCTAAGTATTCGGTTTTGCAAGTGAAATATCAAGTGCAAGGTCTTGAATAATGAAAATTGGGGCCCTATTTATAGAATCCCCAAATCCTTAAAACCCTAATGTAGCCGATGTGGGACAAATCCCAAATTTGAGATTTCTTCCTCACAATTCACCATTGTGACGAGCGCAAAACACAATATAAATTAAGCGCTTCGCTAGTCAAAGATAGTATAGTTTAAGATCGTCTCCACAGGGATTGGTACAAATAATTACTCAAACGGAACCTTGCTCAGTATTATTCGGGAAATAAAAACTTGATTTTGTTGTGGTTATAAACCACGATTATCGACTACAATGTAATTAAAGACAATTGACAACGAAAGCAAAGGTTACTATTAATATGAGAAGTAAGGGTAGTAGACAAGACAGATGCAAGATTTTAGCAATTAGATTCAATTCGTTTTATCATTCTCCTCTAAATTTTATTGAGTCTCCCAAATTCAATAAATAATTAGTTTACTCTAGAATCTGATAAACATCTTCCGATTATTTATACAGATTTCACAAATTAAACTAATGCAAGCCCTGAGAATGTTCAAAAATTATGGATAGAAATAGATCTTCAGACAACTTCTCACGAATATCATCAGCTTATAACCCAAGATAAATTATTCAAGAGTCTCTTCCGATTACTCAATAAAATCATTCAATCATGAGTTAAATCAAATTTATATTAAGATAATTCATAAAACACTTTCTCTTACGATTAAAGCATCCAAAAATATCTCAATAATCAAATAAAACTACTATCCATGAGTTCAAGACTGATGAAAAGCCTGTGAACATATGCAAGAAAACATTAAGGGTTTAGTCTCAAGGAAAACGTCTCTCGAATATTTTCCTCTCTTGGTTCAACCAATAATTCAAGAAGCTCTTTCGATTACTTAGAAGAATCACCAATTAAAACCAAACAAAATAATGCAAAGATACTCACCAAACTATTCATCTTTCGATTAAATAAAATAGTAGATAACTCTGCAATTCAATTCAAAACCCTGTTAATGAATTCAAGCAATAAAACAAGAATCGAATCTAAAAACGTCAATCAATACATCATGTCTGTCAAAACCCTACAAGAAACTACTCCATAAAAGAATAAAAGAACATAGAAGAAATAGAAGTAGAAAACATTACAACCGACGATTGATCCAAACTTTCGTATTGAATCGAATCGTAATGAAAGTAACGAATTCGGCCGTCAAATCCTATTCTATCCTCCAATGCCTTCTAGGTCAAAAGTCCCCTTCAAAAACGTGTATTTGATGTATTTATAGAATACCGCAAAGTGCCCGGACGAAATTACCCTTAAGGCAACGGACTGGAAAACTGATCGAACAAATTAGCCTAGCACGTAGCGCCAAGGCAAATGTTCAGCAGCTTCTTTTTTTCCTCGTCCAAATTGGTATAGTTACGCCACTGTTGCCTTCAGTTGCTATGTATTCTCATAGTGCCTCATGCCTAACTTTTTTTCTTTTCAGGTGCCTACTTCCCTTCAAGTCAGGTACGTATACACAATTCTTCACTTTGTTTTCGTCTTTTGCACAATTTGATGTGTTCCTCTATTTCTTTATTTTCTTCAATCATTGCAGTATTATATCTTTTGTCTCCAATCATTAGTGATCATCTCCTCATGATATTGCTCCATCCAAATTAGTTTGATCCCAAATTTCATCTTCACATACCGCTTTAGTCTTCTACTCAGAGTCTCAGACTTCGAAGATTTAAAGTATCCTTTTTAGCTCCAAAATTCTTCTTAGTCAGAATCAAGTCCTACACAATAAAATTCGCTTAATAAGTATAAAAGTCTAACATTATAGCTCAAACACGATTAAAGCGAAGTAATTAAAAGGTGAAATATAGCTAAAAATCTGTGTTTCTAGACTACCATCACATTGTAGGGCTAAGATTTCATCAAATAATATATCAATGGTCGGATTTTAACCACAAAGGTCAAATCTCAAAAGTTCATCAAGAACCAATCAGGATGCGATATTTAAAATCAAGAACAAATAAGAACCATTAAAGATTCACACTGTTGACCGTTTGATTTTGCAGGAAAGTAAGAAAGAAATTGAAAACAAATAATACTAATACCTCGTTTGGGGTTGCGTTTGGTGAAAAGTGGAGGAAATATTAAATACGTTGCCATTTTTGGCCACACAGACCTAGCAATCGCTTTTTGGGACTGAAATATTGCCATAACCGTCTAAGGTTACGAGGAGAGAGAAGATAAAGCGGTGCTAGGGTTTGCCTTTTGGGTGAGAGAGAAGATGGAGGGTCTGTTTGGATGAGGGAATGAGGAAGGGAGCAAGGGGTATTACCCCTTTAAGTCCATGTTGGGCCGGGTCAAGTCCCATGGGATTGGGATTGGGCCTGGTCTGTTAGAAAGAGAGAGGAGATAGGCTGGTGCGCGTGTATACATATATACATGGGATATTCATGTATATTACATGTATATCCATGTGTATATGTGTATACACGTCGGTTTTTGGCACTTGTTTTAATAAGTAACCAAAATTAGGAAAAGACTTAATTAATTTAGACTCTCAATCACGATTAAATGGAAGCTAATTAAGCAAACAAAGGATAATTTTGCAAATATGTCCTTTAACTGACTTGGTCTTAAGACCAGGCTATTTCAATTATAGCCTCATTTGATCCAATTAGCCATTTTAAAGCAACTTTTGCGAGAATGACCTTAATTAGTCAGACCAATGAGTTTGGCCTTTCATGTGAGGTCACAATTAGACTAAATAACAATTAACAAGGCTAATTTTGCAATAATGACCTCAATTCATGGAATTGACTTTCAATTGGGTCATAATTTGGACTATTAATTGATCATTTCAATTGTAACCATTCAATGGGCAATTTTCAGAATTTATCACAATTATATACTCAATTAATTATGGTAAATTTCTAATAAATTGATTAAACAAGAATTGAGAGGTAAAATGATTAATTTATTTAATTAACCAGATTCCTTGCATAAAATAGAGTAAAATCCTTGCAAATTGACATTTTAGCAATTTAGACAATTAAGTAAATAATTGTGGTAAATTTATGAAATGTGTAAATTAATTTATAAATGATTTACAATATTTATAGAAATTATCTTACTAATTAAGAATGGTAAAATATTGTCTGAACAATTTTATAAAATCATTTTGGCTTCTAAAAATACATATTTCACTCTGTTTGATATCCAAGGACTCTGAGTGACTAAAATAAATTACGGGAGGTCAAAAATTAGGTGTCAACACCCTCCCCAGACTCCACTTGTGAATCACACTGGACTTCTTGTTGTTTTTAACTACAAAGTAGGATTGGGCATGTGGCAGTTTTAGCTTGAAATATTATGAAACTTGAGTTTGAATTTTATATATTCTTTTTAAAAAATTTATAATCCAAATTCAAACCAAATAAGTTCGGATTGGGTCGATAATTTTTTAAGTTCAATTTTGAATGAACTATGAGTTCAATTCATCTCATCTAGTAGAACAACGAATACTCCTTGATCATTTTTTTTTTTTTTAAATACTTGCTTCACAAATTTCGTACGAGAAAAACAGTTTTCATTCTCCATCTTTCGAAAAATCTTTTTTTGTTCGGCTTAGCTTTATCCCTCTAAAGATATTTTAGTAACAGATTCTATACAAGCCAAAAGATCATATCTAGTCAAATAACTAGTCGCATATTCCTATGTTCCTTTCATTACATTATTTTGTGCAGCCAGTATGGAGTTAGCTGCTACACATACCTAACTAGAGATAAGGGAAAAACAAAAAAATTGGTCAAAAGGATGATCAGATCATTATGATTACGTGCTCAAATTATAAAAGCAGCCCCTATATTGGAACCCAACAATTGTAAATTGGACTGGGTCTACAGACCAAAATTGATATCTAAAGTCCAAACCATTACCTAACTTAATCTGTAAGACCACTTCCTCTTAAAAGCGCGAATAATATAAGTTCAATCCATCTTGTTTAGCAAAAGTATGAATATTCGTTACTTATTTCATAGAAATTACTTACTCACAAACTTTATATGGAGAAATAATTTCTATTTTCCAGCTCAGAAATAACCATTTTCACCGCTTAACATTGTTCCTTCTACACATATTTTAGTAACAGGTTTTATAGGAATTAAACGATCGATCAAATATACCTAGCGACGAGCTCCTATATCCTTTTCATTACAGTATTTATGCATAGATTCTATTCAAAAACAAGTGTCTCAGCCAGCATGGAGTTAGCTGTTACACAGAACTAAATAAATTGAGAAAATGGAGAATAGAAAAATTGGTCAAAATTATTCTAATTTTGTTCTTGAATTATCACATACACCCATACATTGGAACCTATACCCATACATTGGAACCTAACATTTGTAAATTGGACTGATTCCACAGTCAAAAGTTGATATCCAAACCATTGCCTAGCATAATCTCTAAGACCACTTTCTCTTGACTGGGAAACCTTCTCAACACAACATTTAAAAAAATAAAAACAAAGGAGAATAAATAGAATGAGAATCCCATTCCTTTGTCTGGTCAAGAATTTAATCTTTTTCTTCGACTTTTTATAGCAAGAGTATTCCTGTTTTAATACTCTTGCGTATCAATTTATACAGCATATTTTTCGTCTTAGTCGACTCCAAAAAAATGTTATATTACCTTTAGAATCCATTTAACTTTTAACCAAATAGCTATATCGTTACACAAATATCAAGGACTTGTTTTAGCTCAGAGTTTCATTTTTTGTTTTTTTTTAACTTCATATCAATCAGATACCGTCACATTAAATTAGGGGAGAATATGTAAACTATCGAAGACATAAACGGTTTAAGATGTCTGACTTGTTAGAATTGCGACGTAATCAGAATAATAGTTGTTCTTGTTGTTCTCATTCTGTAGTGGGGTGAGGAGTTCATCCGAATACCCTTCATTAGAAAATTACATTGTATATATAAAGTTAAAAAAATATTTATATATAATCGATGATGAATCTCTTAATGAAAATCCTGATTCCATCACTGAATTTTCGTTGATTCAAATATTAATCTGTTGATAGTTTTCTATGGTGACAAGTATTCTAACGAAAACTTTATTCTTTACTTTTCTTTTTACGACCTCTCATTTGTTTGGCCATATTATAAAAAAGCTTCACTCAGAATAGATATTTCGTAGGGGGCAATCATGACATTATCTCCTAGTTATTCATATATTATTTTAGGGATAAGGCATCATTATCCCTCGAACTATCACTTAGAGATTCTTCATACGCAACTTATTTTTTTAAGGTCCTATTACTTCCCTATTTTTTTTTAAAACAAAGTAATTACCCTCCTAAACGCTAATGTCCACTCTTATATGGGAGAGTGACATACACTCTCCTCTTATACGTATATTTATTTGTTTTTTTTTTTTTGCTTACATGTCAATTTTTTTAAAAAAAACTGAAAAACTGAATTTTCTTCAAAAATAAATAAATGAAAAATGGATATTTAAAAGATCTGAAAATTTGATTTTTTTAAAACCCGTTTTTAAAAAAAAAAAAAAAAACTGAAAACATGGATTTTTTAAATGTCTTAAAAAATCTTAATTTTCAATTTCTTAAGACTCTTTTATTTTTCAAATAAAATCCGGATTATTAAAAAAAACTGAAAAAGTGTTTTTCTTGTCAAAATGTGAAAAAACTGAATTTTATAAAAAATTAATTATTTTTTTAAAATCTGGAAAACCCATTTTTTAAACTAAATTTGGAAAATTAGATTTCTAAAAAAATTGATTTTTCATATTTTTTAAAAACAATTCAGTTTCCATATTTTAAGAAAGGGAAAAGGGTCAAAAATACGCGTCTACTTTGAAAAAAAGGCTAAAATATCCTTCGAACTTATTTTGGGTCAAAAATACCCCTCCCATCCTTAAAGTTTTCAAATATACCCCTGTTTTGATGGAAATTATCCCCCAAAATAACCCCAAATCATTTTTTTAGACTCGCTCAATCATTTAAACCCGACGCAACTAAATAATAACCCATAAGATCCCCCAATTCCCTCAAGCTTCATGCCTACGTATTGGGGGAATAAGGGGATCTTATGGGTTATTATTCAATTGGGTGTGGTTTAAATGATGGAGCGGGTTTAAAAAATAATTTTGGGTTATTTTGGCGGATAATTTCCGTCAAGGCAGGAGTATATTTGAAAATTTTAAGGACAAGAGGGGTATTTTTGACCCAAAATAAGTTTAGAGGATATTTTTAACTCTTTTTCCAAAGTCAAGGGGTATTTTTGACCCTTTTCCCTTTAAGAAAATACAGATTTTTAAGAAAAAAAATAAGTTTTCCACATTTATACTTCTCACTCTCTCAAAGAGAGTGAAACACACTCTCCTTGCCACGTTAGCGCGCTCTCTTGCCACGTTAGCGCGCTCTCTTGCCACATCAACGTTTAGGAGGGTAATTATTTCGTTTTTAAAAAAGTTTAGGAGGGGTAATAGAACCCAGGAAAAGATAAGGTGCGTCGTAGCAAATTCAAGCATAGTTCAAGGCGGTAATGATGCCTTATCTAGGATCTATGTTTACGAGTTAGAACCATCAGAATATGAGATGCGTGCAAATTGACCTAAATACTACCTATATAAAAGGAAATTTATGCGGCGATTTTAAAATTTAAAATGTATGGGCAGGGCGGATCTAGGGCCCCGAGGGTGCTCACCCGAGCACCCTTGGTAAAAGTCACATTGTATATATAAGGTTTCTGGTATATTTTTTATGAATATATATAGATTTTGAATATCATGAATACAAGAGTGGTGGTTGGCTTAGTGGTTTAGGGAATTCAAAATTCCCCTTTAGGTTCCAAGTTCAAATCTCAAGCACTATATTTTTATTTTTCGAACCACCTCAGTGAAAATTTCGGATCGGCCACTGTATATGGGTTCAACATTCTAGCCTTTTGAGTAAATTATATGTATTAAATTACTAATTTGAGTATATAACATAGAAATTTTAAAACAAATATAAATTTTAGACCAAAATATATTCGGCCAGAACTATAAATCCGCCAAAGATATCAATTTCAGTTTTATGACAAAACTGTTGAGTCATGTGTGCTATAAGATGGTTATCAGTCGAACCAAATTTTTATTTTAATCCAAATTTTTATTTTAATATTGAATTTCTTTTCTTGTTTTTGTATGTGTGTGTGTGGAGAAAATTGAAAAAGTGAACTCATGCTCATTAATGACGTTTCTATTTTTCTACATACCTATATTCTTCTTTCTCGAGTAGGATTTGAGTGGATTGCTTAAGACATTTAGCACTAATAAATGATACAAGATATGATAAACAATCTATCAAGTGGCATGTTGGTTAGGTTTAATAGTATAATTATTAGCAATTAAATTTAATAGATGAATGGGATTGGGACATCACCACACATTTTACATGTTCATTCCATATTGGTCGAGTGAACGAATTTTTGTCTTTATTTTCTTACATACGATATCGAGCAACTTTCATCCATTATATTAAAAAAAAAAAAAAAAAAAAAAAAAAAAGATAGTTACGAAATTCATCGTTTAATAATCCATAGCTAACAAGATTTTTTACTAATTCATCGTCAAATTACATTAATGAAAATTTTTACTATTTAGGGTGTGTTCGGTATGAAGGAAAATGTTTTTCAAGGAAAATATTTTCCTGAAAAATGTGTTTTTGGAAAATAAGTGAATTTCTACTTATTTTCTCATGTTCATTTGGGCAGCGGAAAATAAGTGAATTTCTTACTTATTTTTTACGTATTCGTTGGTTGGTAGAAAACATTTTTAGGAAAATGCCCACCCAAGCCCCACAACTCTACCCCAACCCCACGCCCCACCCTCAATTTTTTTTGGAGGGGGTGGCGGGGTGTTGGGAAAGGGGGGTGGGGGTGTGGCAAAAAACCAAAAAAAAAAAAAAATTCAAAACTTTTTTTTCAAAACAAAATTAATTTTTTTGGGGGGAGGGGTGGCGCGAGGGGGTGGGGTGGTTCAAAAAACCAAAAAAAAAAAAAAAATTCAAAACTTTTTTTTTCAAAACAAAATTAATTTTTTTTTGGAGGGGGTGGGGGTGGAGCAGGGGTAGGGTGGTGCAAAAAACCAAAAAAAAAAAACTTTTTTTGCAAAACAAACTTAATTTGGGAGAGGGTGGGGCAAGCGTGGGGTGGGATGGTGCAAAAAAAAAAAAAAAAAAATTCAAAACTTTTTTTTTCAAAACAAAATTATTTTTTCGGGGGCGGGGGGTGGGGGGCCAAGGGTGGAGTGGTGCAAAGAACAAAAAAAAAATTCAAAACTTTTTTTTCAAAACAAAATTAATTTTTTTTTGGGTGGGGTGGGCGGCGGCGAGGGGTGGGTGGGGTGAGGGTGGGGCGGGGAGTGGGGTGGGGTGGTGCAAAATACAAAAAAAAAGAAAAAATTCAAAACTTTTTTCAGAACAAAATTAATTTTTTTTGGAGGGGGGGTTGGGGGTGGGGGGTGAGGATGGAGTGGGGGTGGGGGTGGTGCAAAAAATAATAAAAAATTTTTTTGCCAGGGGGTGGGGCAGGAGTGGGTGGGGTAGGCGTGGGCGAAGGGGTGGGGTGGTGGGAGTGGTTGGGGGGTGGGTTGGGTGGTTGGTGGAATGCACTTATAGACTTGTTTTCCCTACTTTTATTAGGGAAGTCATTTTCCCCATTTTTGAGGAACTTGTTTTCCTAAAGAAAATGTTTTCCAAAATTTTTGACCAAACGAACATGGAAAAATTGGAAAACATTTTCCGAAAAATGTTTTCCTCCATACCGAACACACCCTTAGTATAAAAATTGTCCCTGCTAATCCCTATTTTTGTTATAGGAATCTTATGGCTAAACTTTGGAGTTGAGTTAGGTTTGATGTTTATTTCTTAATATGTTAGCGAACTTAGACCTGTCTTTATTCTTGATTTATCTAATATTAGGCCTTCATTTTATATTCGCTATGCATATAGATTTTTGGTCTTGGGTGTAAGAAGTGTAAGAAATGTTTTAATTAAGTTCCGTGATCCCAGCATCAATTAAATGAATAAATTATTATCTCCTTATATATTCTTTGATAAGCTTAGCCGAAGGTCTTTGAAATAGCATTTCTACCTTTATAAGATATAGGCAAGGTCTTTGTACATACTATTTTTTCTCAGGTCTCATTTGTGGGATTGAATTACACTAGATTTGTTGTAATCCTGACGCCATTAGCCAGTTTTTAGGTTTAAGTTATGTTACAACATCATGACTGTGGTTACTCTATTTTCATTAGCATACTTATCTTTTGTCTTTTCCTTGTAATTCAATGTGGACAACGTATTCAAGTGGTAGTCGAGTAACCTTGGTCTGAAACTAAACATCAAAACGAAAAAATTAGTGCTGAAGCTAGAATTTTTTTTTTTTAAAAAAAGGAATTTCAAAATTAGAAGTATTATAATTAAAAAAAATCTTACGTCAAGAAGATTCAAATAGTTTATATATACTGTAATTGTGAAAAAAGTATCTTTACATTTTCCAATCATGGGAGATTCAATTAAACTCCCTTTCCTAATTGTAAATCTGTCATGGGTTATGAAGGCCGTGGCCTGATTCCCTTGTAAAAATGACACAAGACAAATTGAGAAAGGATCTTGAAGGTAATAAGGGCGGAGGTAGTATATAACATGTGAGTTCAGCAGAACTCAGTAACTTTAGTCTAAACAGTATATTTGTGTTTAAAAATCATTAAATATATACGAAATAAATTCACAACTCAATTACTAACACTTGAATTTGTGACCTAATATCTGGAACTCATAATGTTCAAATTCTGGCTCCGCTTATATAAAAATTGTTGTCAATGCAAAACGAAACTATCACAAATTAAAGAAGAAAACTGAGCCGGAAGATAAATCGAGATGTCATAGTGAGCAGTGGCAGATACAAAGGTTAACTTAGGATTCACGGGACCTAATAATTCTTGCTCATATCCTATACATGCAATAAAAAATAACTAAATACTTTTAAAAGTAATTAGATTCATGTGAATTCAATTAGTAATAGTGTAAACTAATTTAAGATTAATATAGGAACAACTTTAGTATATCCGAATGCGACGTTGTTAATGAGTACTGAGTAGTGACTTACTTGTCTTAGTTAAACTGCAAAATATAAAAGCAGCCCTTGCCTGGTCAAGATTTTTTATCTTTTACTATCTTTTTGCTGCAATTATCTACTACTTCGTTCTTCTTCTTCTTATTTATTTATTTATTTTTTTGTTTCTTGTCTTGTGTTCGGTATCTGTATTTGAGCCCGATTAAATTTGAATTCGCACCGCGCCCGATTAAATCAGGATTCGCAAGGGCCAATTCGAGAAGCGCTCCCTATCAAAAGATTTTTCTATATACAAGACTTCTGATTAAGAAAATAACAGCTCAATCTGCTACACCACATCTTTTGGTGCTCTTGTTCCAGTAGTGTTTCAAGTGTCACAAGTATTTAAAAGATGCTAGGCCGGCACCTATAAATTCAATTGCCGTGGATGGAGGATTGATTCTTTTGTTTGTTCTTTATTTTTTGTTTTCTGATAATATAAGTGACGTAAATAATTGACAAAACTTAAAGCAGATCATTAAACAACAAAATCGACCATTCAATTATTGATAGATTTAAAGAAGCTCATCACTCTCTACGGGTCAAAAAGAGTGTCCACTTAGCCATTTATACACCCCTTAAGAAAATACTAGCTCCTAAAAAATTTTTTGGTAATTTGACTAAACTGCTCCTAATTAAATAGGTATTGAGATTTGATCACGTAGACTTAATAGGGGTGAATCTGAAAAAATAAGATTAATTCTTTCTTGATTTGATAAGTGGACACTCTTTTTGATCCAAGAAAAAAATGTTAAGTGGACAAGCTTTTTTATCCGGAGGGAGTATTAAACAACGGAATTGATCATGGTGATTCAATTCCTAAAAAGTCTTGCGAGGAAAAAAAAATTAATGCATACAAAAAGAAGAAAGCTCCCAAAAACAATTGAAAGACTTACGATTCCCAAGAACCACACGAGTTCAATTAAGGGGCATATTAGGATAAGAGGTTAGCTTATTTACGCTTTATGGGGGCGTTTGGTTTAGAGACAAGTGTTAGCATGACTCAGGGTGGAGCTAGGTAGGCACCAGGAGGTTTATGCCGACCTCCTCGGTGAAAAATTATACTGTATATACAAGATTAGAATTATTTTTCATGTAAATTCTGGTTCCGTCACTGTCCTAATTCCACCTATGATTGTAGCCCCCAAGCGTTAATCAACTTGTTCTGAAATCAATTATTATACATTTAACATAAAATCACTACTCAAAAGATTAATATATTGAGTGAGAGAGTCCTCGGAAATTATAAACTCATTATCAATACTTTATGCAATCAACTCATTATAAATATTCTTTACAATCAATGAGTGACTCAATTCATTTAGAACGTACATTTAACAAAATACTGACAAAGTTTTTTTTTTTTTTTTTTTTTCCTGTTTCATCAGTCACAGAAAGATACAAACTTATATTAGAAAGCTACCCGGATGCAAAAGTAAAGATAGCAAATAATGTAAGCCTACCCAGATGCATTGTACCAAAAGTTAGCTTTTAATCTTCTGTTCACCCGTACTCCTTTTCTCTTTGAGGCAAATGGACTCTTCCATTTTATTTTGGAAACAACATATAAGTGCAAATTATGCCCATCTTTAGTGCATTTGGATAAATAACTTCTGCGTTTTTTTTCTCTACTCTAGTTATCTTATAATCATCCGGATTAAATATCTCCAAATGGATAATAATCTCATCATGCTTAAACATCACTGCGCTTAACTTTCTTGGGTTTTAACACCTTTGAATTTGCATTTATTGGGCTTATATACCTTTCAAATTTGATTTTCTTGGCCGGGAATGATACTTCCGACTCCATTTTCTTTTCATGAATAAGGCCTTATAACTATGCTGATGAATTAGACGTCTCTAATTCATTTGGGCATTATTTGCTTAGATGCAAACTTATAATTTGTGTATAACTAGAGTATGCATAACTCTCAATCACAATTTTTTTTTTGGAGAGAAAAAGTCTATTTGACTGATACATTTCTCTTTCATTGCAACATCAAACTTTTAGGAAATAAATCCATCAAACTTGTACAGTTTTTGGTATGGCTTATAACTTGGCTAACGTTGAGCGAAAAAACGTATCACACTTTTGATTTAAAAGCTTTGATTTCCTATGACATTTTCTTCGTCGGTCCCCAGTATCTTGTCTTGACTCCTCCTTTCAAAAACCTTTTGAATCATTCTTGATTCCCGGTGGCCTCTGACATTGGACCAATCCAATTAAAAACGTTTGTTGTTGCCTCATTAAAAATCTTGCCGGAAAAACCCTTTCCTTGTTTTCAGGGATAAAAACCGGTCGAAGGAAAAAAGAGTGCAGTACGTGCTTTCTCTGGGTAATCTTGTAATCTTCCTTTGCCTCCGAACTTATTTCTTGCTGAAACCCGCTTTTCCTTTTGATCCGGTAATAAGTTTGAATTTTTCTTAGAAAAAGCTTTCAAAAAAATTTAAAACTTACCTCGAATGATTTTGACATTCAATCATTTGGTATGAATTTCTTCCCTGTAATCTTGATCAAATACTCTTTTGCTTTTCTACTCTTCTTACCTAGGCTGCTACCAGACATCCCATTCGTCGAAGCTTTTCACTGGGACAAACTCTACTCCCTCCGGCGTTTGAAATTCTAACCTTCTGAATGGAGTTGCTATCACAACGTTTGTATCTTGAATCCAAGGTCTTCCCAAGATAACCTTGAAATCCGTGCCTCCATTTACTACTTGAGACTTTGTACTCCACTCTTCGCCTCCGGTGACAACTAATAACTCTATAACTTCTTTCTCAATTCCTCTGGGTAACTATATTTCACCTAACATTGGTAATTGTTCTATGACTCCCCACTGAATAATGTTCATCTCACTTTTCGGTACAACTGCGACTCCTGAACCTACGCAACTATTAATCTAAGCAGAAATCACCAAATCACTAGGTTAAGATGAAATTTCCTATTCACTTCTGTTGCCAATCGACAAAGCTTTCTTTTGTTTATGATCAAGGATTCTGAACT
>NC_081345.1:47519083-47656960 GCF_029784015.1 Lycium ferocissimum | reverse complement strand
TGTCCGGTCTTTACCGTATACAACATGCATGTCACACATAGCGCGAAGATCAGTTTTTATGGCTCATTACAACAATTTTTTTTAGTTATACGTAGCGGTGAAGCCAGGATTTCAACTTTATAAGTTCTAAATTTTAAAATAACAATTTCAAGTGTTAATAATTGGGTTCTAAATTTAATATGTATACATATTTAATGAACTTCTTAACACAAATATATTATTTGAATAAAAATTATAGGATTCGGCCGGCCCGGCGGCCCATATCCGAATATCTACCTCTATCCTCATTATATGATCTTTTTCATAGGAGATCAACAAGAATAACGTAAAAGATCGATAAATTTATATAACTCAAATTGTAACTGATTATATGAAATAAATTTCGAGTTAGCTACAAATACAGAGCTCAAGAAAATGTTTGGGGCCAAAACATGTGAATAGCATGTACTCTGTTTCTTCTCTCTAGTCGCTTTCTTCTCTTCATTATTTAATTAATTAATCTTGTTTGTTGCCAGTTTTTTGGAATCTCTGTTTTTCTATTGTAAAGATATCACAGTGTATTTTTGTTTCGCCGGATTTTCTGATTGTATTTTTCAGATTTGGTCGGATTTGAGTGTATCCTTCTTTTTTTAGTGTAAATACAGTGTAATGTTTGTATTTTCGTATGTATTTGTGTATTTCAAAGGAGAAATTTTGGCAAATTCCTATATTTTTTGAATTTTTATTGTTTGTATCCTTGTATACATTGTATTTTGCCTTGAACTATATTCATGGATACAACCGAATTGCTATCATGAACACACTAATCGTTTTGCCATAAATATGACATAATTGAATATAGCCAAATTGAATACAGTGTAAAAATAGCTACAAATGGTAAATAGCAAAAGTATAGCTACGACCTGCAATAACCTAACAAACTATTGTCATTTATGAAAATTTCTCTTAAATGGGTTCAATTTATAAAATTCTCAACATGTACATTGTACTGTTAAAATACATACTCCGTATGGAAACTTATGGGTTCAGATGAACCCATAGCCAAATGCTACATTCTCCGTCTAAGTGTTCCCTATCAAGATTTTAATAGCTAGTACTTGAACTCAAGACATCCGATTAAGAATAACAATATCATATTCATCTGATCACAACCCTCGATGGCTATCAATCATGATGATGATATTAATTCAACCAATGTCCAAAGAGTTTTGTTAGAGTCCATCTTAATCTTGATTTATCTGTGGATAATGTGGATTTTTTATGATGATTATCGGGCAGATATTGTTCTTGACTTATTATGAAAACATTGTTTCGGAATTCGGACAATGATCCTGAAAATATCGTGCAAACAACAGCTTAATGAAGTGCTTAATCAACTCAACATTGATTCTCCGATAATTTAACACACCACTTAGAGGGACGATATATATGTGTATGTGTGTGTGTGTGTGTGTGTCAAGAAATTGACTACAGTAGATTAAACTTCATGAATTGTAATTACATTACATATAATTAATGATCATATAGAGACTAACCAAGGTATTAATTAGCCTGGTACTTATTATACCCGGACACACTTGGTCCTTCAATTTGATTTTCTCTTTATATACTTATTAGGTTTAGAATTTATAACCTTTTTCATATTCAGTTATATATATAACATTCTATGTTTTGAATTCACTTTTTTATTGTTATACATGCATAGATATGTGATAATTATTCTTATATATTTATCTACTGGATCTTACGTTCTTGCTATCAGATCCTGAGACCCCTAAAACACTTTACTTTGGATTTCATGTCTGCTATGTTTTTACTTGTTAATTGCATTAACTGAAAGCTACTGCATATAGATAGAAAAAAAGTTTTATAAAATAAATTTTAAAAAAAATGAAGGGTTGGCCGTCCTAGCCCGTGGACTGCTTACGGTTGATAAATGATGGGCTGACCCGTCCTAGCACATGAAGTTCTGTGATCGGTTGGTTCGTTTTGAACAGTTCTACTCACCCACAACCATCAAGGATTAGGGTGGGATAGATATATAGGACCCTTCACTCCTAAGTCCTAACCAGAGGTCGTGGATTCGAGCAATACTGAAAATGGATAATGTCTGGTACGTGGAGAACGTCTCCTCCTTTAATGAGCCTTACACGACATGAATCCGAATTAGTCGAGGCTTTAAAGCAGTATCAAACACCGATTGAAAACAAAAGAACCTCACTCACTACCCCATCCTCCCCCCAACCCCCCCAAAAAAAAAAAAAAAAAAAAACAGAAAAAAGGACACAAATTAGAGAATTATTTGCTGCAATCATTCAATGAGTTCTTTGGTTTTTGGCAAGACTTGAAGAATCGAAAGAACCCTCAAAAGGAAAGAATTCTAAATTGGAAGAATCAAGAGTAAAAAGCTATTCCAAATTATGCTCCATTACAAACAATTCTTTGTACAATTGATAATATTTTTGTGTGGTAAAAAATGTTATGATTTATAACAGTTAGCTCAAAAACCACTTTAATGAGATAATAATCCAGCTCTTGAAACATACTACTACAATTTTAGGTGACGAAAACTCAATAAGAAGATTAATTTATTCTCCTCAGAGTAACTTTTATCTGTTGAGCGACACTCATCTCACACTCACCGTCGGATCACCAAGGCTAAATGTGCCACAAAAATACAAAGACTAAACACGTATCGGAAAAATGAGAATAATGAAAGTGCCGCGATTGAACAGCAAAATAGCAAAATGCCCCAATGAAATAGCCCCAAGTTTATAGTACAATTCACATTACTTTTTATGCAACTATCTATTAGTACAATATTCATACACCAAATATCCATAAATAAATTTAACCATTGTTTGGGCATATTAAAAGAAAAATCACAAAAAAAATATTACTACCGATTAATTTATATATCTACACAAAGTCTTAGGAGTCGTTCAAAGTAATCTTTAGCATAGTTTTTCAGCATTTTTTTTTCCAGTGTTGCATCAACGCGGTTTACCAGATGACAAGCTATTGTTGACTTCTTATCTTGCCTTGGCAGGAAACTAACGAATTACTGTAGCAAATAGTTACAAAGAAATTACAATGAGCAGTGTATTTGTTACAGATAGAGAAAAAGAAGAGGAAGATCGTATTTGTTTCGAAGAAAATTAAAAGATTATGTATTTGTTACATGCTTCACGTTTTCTTGTCTCGTGTTAAGTGTTTAATCAGCCTTGATTGTCGAGTTAACCAATTTTAAAAGTAAACATTTTTAATTAAGATGAAAAATGTTTTTTAAAAGGGGAACGTGAAATTAATGTGTTGTATACGGATAAGCACGATGAGTTTTTAATTTATGGTATTCTAAGAATAAAATAAAAAATACACGTTTCAATTAATTAAAATTTAAGTGTATGTCATTAAATATTACTCTTTCCGTCCATTTTTACTTGTCCTGTATACTAAAAATAAGTGTCCGGTTTTACTTATCTAGTTTGATAAACCAAGAGATAATTTACCAGTTCATACCTATTTTACCCTTATTATTAATTTATTGAGTAAGAAAGTTCAAGGAATTCTTAGGCTGCACAACTTTTAAAGTATATTTTATTGATTTCAATCATTATGTTACTTAGCAATAATTTGGAATAATATAGTAAAATTTGCATTCTATTTTTGGCTCCTTAATATACGTGTTAAGTCAATACATGACAAGTAAAAATAGACAGAGGGGGCTAAAACTAAAATTTATTAATAATTGAAGGACTAAAGTGACTATAAGCCGTTTATTAAAAGTCTAAAAGAAGTAATGTAGTGGCCAGACCGCCAAAATCAATTAAACAATTCACTTAGTCTTAGTATAGTTTAACAGGACCGTCATCAATATACTACACTCCATTAAATTAGCCTCTAATTATCATTGCAGGGGGGAAGAATATATATATGCATGGTGTTCGAAGATATTGAAAGAAGAAAATGATGTCAATTACGAAATATTTCGTAAAAAGAAAAAAAGATTTTCTACTTTATGTTAAAGAGACTTCTTTTCTGTTAAATCTTAAAAGTTCTCAAAAGCAAACGAAACTAACCATAATTGAAGAAAAAAGTGTACCAACAAAAAGTACAAAACAAAACTTTTAATGGTAAGTGTGTTGAAACAGACATGCACTCATTAATGATAAAATCTTCCAAACCCATGTCATATTTACACACCACCACCCTCCTTTCTCTCTCTCTCTCACACACACACATAGTAAACAAAAAATCTTGTGGGCAAGCACATTTAATTCAACAAATTAACAAGTGATAATAGCACTTTTGGTTTGTCCCAATTTATGTGATACAGTTTAAATTTCAAGAATTAATTTTTTTTATTTTGATCGTGGATTTGGACCTACAATCTTTAAGTTATTTGAAAAATAGTTTACATATTTAGAAATTACATAAATATTGTAAGTCATAATAATTAACAATTTATAATATTTAAAGGGCATAAGAATAAATCACGGCCAAAATTTTCTTGTTTGACTCTCGAAATCTGAATTGTATCACATAAAGGTGGGATAGAGGGAGTAATAAATCTAACTTTGATCATTATGATATGTGATCTAACACATCTAATCTTTATGCGTGTCTTTGATTTCTTTATGTAATATTGTATTTGAACTATTTTGAAAAGTATATTACTCCCAAATATGGAGTAAAAGTTCAAGTTTTACATAATACATATGCATTAAACAGTTGATATTTCTAGCATTTATGAATATTCATTAAAATGATTAAAAAAGGCGTACATTTCAAATAATTGAAGGTTAAATGTGCAATCGAATATTGCCCGAGGAAAAAAAATGGCATAACCCATTAAAAAACACTAATACTAACAAGTGGGTTATTTGTAGTACTATGTGAAGATATAACATTTCATTTTATTTTTCCTAAAAGAAGACATTGTTTTATGAAGAAAGGAAGACTTCTTACCCTTAAAAGACGTGGTGGAATGAATGAATTTTTTCATCTTTAATTCAAAGTTTTGAGTTCGAATTTTAAAAATGAAAAAAATTGAAAAAATTGCTCGGATGGACCTAGCGTGTGACTGATCTTTAAACATAGTCATCGTTTATTTTATTTTTTAAAAATTTATTGTGAAAATGGGCTCTATCAATTTACTATGCAAATCATGATATGTGTGGCCAGATAATAGAAGTCGGCATATTACAAGCTTTCGAACAAGTTATGGTCCGAGGTAATAAAGTAATCGTGACGATGCAGTATGGTTGTAAGTTGATAAGTTGGTAGTTTACCAACGTAGCTCTTCTTTAAGCTTAGATTTTTGCTATGTTTGATTGAGAAAATAGTGCATTTAATATTGTTTACTTCCATTCTACAGGTTTTATGTGATTTAAAATTATTCGGGAAGAAACCAAGTGAAAACGAGGCAAAAATGAGCCAAATTGAAGAAAATGACAAAAGTGGCTAGAGGCGCAAAACTAGCCAGATCTGCAATTCCAAATTTCTTTGGTTATTTTGGTCATATTTTGACATGGGAAAATAGGAATTTATAAAAGCAAATATTTCTCATCTTTGGCCAACTCTTCCAAGCTTGGGAGCAAGGAACACCAACCACACCTAGGGTTTGAAGATTTGGAGGCACACAATGAAAAATTCTTTACCCATTTCCTCAACTCTTGCTATGTATTAAATATTTTAGTGTGCAATATTTCATTTCAATACTTGAACCTTGTTTATGGAAGTATACATTGTTAAAGTTTGGATTGAATCTCTTGTTTTGCTTATGTATTAAACGGTTTTTATTTCTAATGAAGTGGGTTAATATTTCTCTATTTACTCTTCAAACTTTAATGTCATTTAGCGGTTGCAAACATTAAGTGTGCCTTTTTACCTTGGCTTTGCTTGGAAAAAAAAGTTAGGGTGAGAAAAAGAGTAGATAGCAAGGATTTGGGGCTTTAAACCTCATCTAATTATTTGAGCTAGGAATAGGATAGTTAACTTGAGGTTAATTGATTGTGCCTAATATCACATCCTAAGGTTTGAAAAAGCTTAGTTGTGAAATTCATTGATTTGGTTGAAAGGCTTTCAATGAGATTTTAGAAATCATTATCTATTAACATAAACTCGCTCTTAGTTGTAAAATCGTAAAATACATTGGATCGTTACTTGAGAGTAAATTCTCTTGTATCCTTGCTTGTGGCCATTGCTCATTTTACTTGCTTTCTAGGTTAGTTTTATCTTTGTTAGATTTTAAATCAAAAATCACTATTGAAAAAGTGTTTGGCTTAGCTTAGTTGTTGATAATTTCGTACTTGCTTGATCGCCTAGTATATTGTTCCCTGTAGATTCGACTCCGACTCATAGTTGGTCAAAATTATATTGCATACGACTGTGTACACTTTCTCTTTGAGGGTGAATTTGGACGTTATCATAAGTAACCCAAGTATCCAACAAGATCATAACTGTGTTAAGTATATCATGAAGTCCTATCGATTTGTCATGATTCGCATGTCCTAGTTATTGACTTTTGTGTAGCATTTATGATGCTCAACTTAAGGATATTTTAGTTCGGAACTTTTTATTAAACTTAATAAGATCAGTTATCAAAATAGGGACAATTTTTAACTACTGATACATCACCCAAAAATCCTATTAATAGAAATTTTGTTCCTTTCTAAATTTTTTTGGGTTTCCTATTCGATATTCGCATTAGGACCGACTGAATTCAGAATCGTGCCGAGAAGTCATGCATTAAGAGATAAAACAACCCCTAATAAAGATAATTTCATTTTCGGACTCCGAATTCAGAATATCTGATTGAAAATAAAAAAGTACTCCATCCGTCCAACTTGTTTGAAGATTGACCAGTTTGGGATCAAACAACCTTTTCTTTGACTATAATTTTTTCCAACTCTTATAATATATTGTGAATTATTAATTATACAAACTTATAGTACTTTTTATGTATTTTTCAAATATGTAAATTTTATTATAAAATATTTAAAGAATCAATATTTAAAATTAAATAAAAAAAATATTTGACTCCCCAAATTGATCTGCCTTCTAAATTGGGACGGACCCATAATCGTGGATCCTTCCTTCCAATTGAGTCCTACGCGCCACGTGAATTATTGTCTACTTGCATGTCCTAGTTATTGACTTTGTTGTACCATCCATGATGCTCGACATAAGGACATTTAGTTCGGAACTTTTTATTAGACAAAAAGATCAGTTATCAAAATAGGGACAATTTTTAACTACCGATACCTCACCCAAAAATCGTATTAATAGAAATTTCGTTCCTTTCTAATTTTTTTTGTTTTAGATTTTCTATTCGATATTCGCATTAGGACCGACTGAATTCAGAATCGCACCGAGAAGTCACGCATTAAGAGATAAAACACCCCCTAACAAAGACAATTTCATTTTCGGACTCCGAATCCAAAATAGTCGAAAATAAAAAGCAATTTGTTTGAAGGAGAGTCAAACAATTTTTTCTTTGACTACGATTTTCTCCAACACTTTTCATACTTTTTCTGTATTTTTCAAAAATAGAAATTTTATTATAAAATATTGAAAGAATCTATGTTTAAAATCATTTTTTTGCGCTGAGTGCCCTTCTTTTGGGGTGGTCTTTAAATTTTGCCCCTCATATTTGTGGTCTTTAAATTATGCCCCTCATATTCATTGGTCTTTAATTTTTGCCCTTCGCATTGCAAAAGTTTTAGGGCCGAAATCAAGTTCGAACCTCGCTTTAAAGCATAAATTAAAAAAAAAATCGCAAGAAAAGGTTTGGGTCCAACGCATACTTTTGTTAAGGAATTACAAAAGACCTAAATATTGACTTGGCATAAGTATCTGGTCCGTTATAACTTTGATAATTCCTTCACAAAGTTATGCCGGGGGCATACTTTTAATGGGAAAAACTTTATCTTGGGACGGCGTAACTGCCGGGAAGGAATTATCAAAGTTATGCGGGACGCAGATACTTACGCCAAGTTCCTTAACAAAGTTATCAGGGGGCAACTTTGATAATTTTCATGAGATTATGCCGGTGGGGCATACTTTTAATGGGCAAACTTTTATCTGATATTTTTTAAATATGTATTATAAAAGGCATAAGTATCCGGTCCGTATAACTTTAGTAATTCCGACAAAAGTATAGCGAAATTTAAAAAATTTTTTTTAAAATTTTAAATGGTTCGAACTGGAACTATGGGTGTTAGCGAAGAAAAATTTAAAGATTTCAAATGAGGAGGCAAAATTTAAAGACCACCTCAAAGAAGGCGAACAGTGCACTGCGCAAAAAATCGCCCTTTAAAATTAAGTAAAAAAACTGTTTGACTCCCTAAACTAATCTACCTTCCAAATTGGGACGGGCCCATAATCGTGGATCCTTCCCTTCCAATTGAGTCCTACGCGCCACGTGAATTATTTTTAAAAAAAAAAAATTGGACAAACTCCCTTATATTAGAAACCATTGAATTCCATTTGATAATGAGTAAAAAAGAAGAATTATCTCAACACCCTCATTTCCGCTACTTTCTTCGCGTCACACAAATTTCTTCCCAAAGTCCAAACTTTTTCTCATTTTCTTCTCTTAAAATATCTCTTTCTTTTTTCTCACAAACACACAGATTACCCGAAACTGGCGGGTAATACTTTCTTGGTTTATTTTTCCTTTGTGGGTCAGTTTTAATTTCCATCAAAAATCAAAGAAAAGTCTCCAATTTTTCTTGGTTTTGAGTAATCTTGAAGTTTGGCTGAAAGTTTTATTCTCTTTATCTTGTGGGTTTTGACTAGCAGAAAATTTCGCCGGAAACTTTATGTTTATCTTTTAACTCTTGTTTAAATTTTCCATAAATAATACTACTGTCGTTTTAAAAGACGTGGTATTCTTGTCCTTTCATTCTATTTTAAAATAAGTGATCTTTTACCAAATCAAGAAAATATCAATTAGTATTTTCTTTCAAATTTACTCTTAGTTAAATAAATGGAGTTTTTGGTAATCTTGTTAAAGAGCTACTCCCTGTGTTTATAAATAAATAGCGCTTTAGGCTTAAGAAATCGATCTTATTCTTTCAAAACTATCCTTATTTACATAATCAAGAATCATTAAGTAGTTTTTTTTTTTCTAGATATTTAATTAGAGGTAAGTTAGTAAAAACACTTTTAATTTTTTAAGAGTAAATAATTTCTTAAGAGGCGTGTATAAGCTAAAAAATTATTTATCATGAAACAGAAGAGCTCTTTTCTTTTTTAAGACATTTAATTAAGAGTAAGTTAGGTGAAAACAATTCTTAGTTTCTACGCGAGAGCATTTTTCTTTATGCCAAGGTAAAAATACAACTTATTATGAAACGAAAGAAATAAATAAATAAACTAATTGATCTTGTTCTTTTAAAATTACTCTTATTTATATAAATCATTAAGTAACTTTTTTTTTCTAGACATTTAATTAGTGGTAACTTATTAAAAACACTTTTAATTTTTCAGGAGTGAATAATTTCTTAAGGGTTGTGTATAAGTTAAAAAAATCACTTATCATGAAACACATAAATTCTTTTCTTTTTCAAGACATTTGATTAAGAATAAGTTAGCTGAAAACAACATTTATTTTATATAAGTGAGTAGTTTTCTTATATTACGCTAAAAACATCAATTATTATGAAACGGGACGAAGTAAAATTTTAAATAAACTAGTTGTCAAAACGTCAAAAAATGGAGTTCATGTATGCGGACCGACCACTTCATATTCTTACCTCAACACACATGCTATAAAGAAGGAATATAGAATCCCGTTTATATCTCTCATCTTCTCTTCTCCTTACCCTGTTTTATATTTCTTGTTTTTTTCCTCTCTTCTCCTTCTTTGGTTGTCCATTATTCACAGAGTTTAGAGAGAGAGAATCATTTTTTTCCTCTTCTTTTATCTCTCTCTATTTCTCTCAATCTTTGTCTTTTTTTTTTTTGTTTTGTTTATATTTTGCATATAATTAATGAACATGGACAAGGGATCAATGCAATCAAATCTTGATTGTTTCCTTAACTACACAACCCCATTTGTCCAATCTCAGTGTTTAGCCAAGGTTTGTAAATTTTGTTTGCCAAATTTCATTTCTTGATTTGTGTCTATAATTTGTGTTATAAAGCCTCTCTAAGGTAACGTTTGCGTACATTCTACCCTCCCCCGACCGCACTTGTGAGATTACACTGCGTATGTTGTTGTCGTTATTGTTGTAATTTGTGTTATATGATTCTTTTTTTGTTTTTGTTTGTTGCGTAGAGTGAGATTAAAAATTTGAATAAGCTATGGCATCCATGGGAAAGGGAGAAGGTGGAATATTTCAAGTTGGCTGATCTTTGGAATTGTTATGATGAATGGAGTGCTTATGGGGCTGGAATACCAATTAGATTGGATACAGGAGAAACTTTGGTCCAATATTATGTTCCTTATCTTTCAGCTATTCAAATCTTTACCAGCACTTCACCTGCAAATATTTTAAGGTATTCCCCTTTTGTATACATTCTTGTTTATCTCAATTTGATCATAGCACTAGAGTTTGGTTGTTGTTTGGGGCCTTGGGGTGGGGGTTGGGGGGTGGGGTGGGGTGTTAGGGAGTTCTTGCTTTTTAAATGTATTTGTGAAAATTAGAAAGCTGAATGCTTATGCACTATGTTGGAGAAAATGCAAAAATGGTTTCTTATGTTTGAGGGTAGGTTAAAAATAGCCCCTTAAGTATGCACTTAACAGTTTTGGTCCTTTAAGTTTGCTAAAAGTTATCACTTCTAGTCTCCGTAACATATTTACCGAACTCTGTCCGGTAGATTTGATGGGAACTATGAAAAAAAAAAAATTAGCAGGAACTCACATTTAGAGATACAATTTTCGTAGTTTTTGCTATTTTTAATTATTTCTAGAGTCTGGTGTTGCTTTTTGAGGTGTAATTTTTGCTACTTTTTAGTATCTAGTGTAGTTTTTTGTTGCATATTTTAGGAATTGATGGAACTTTCTTGGTTTTTTATAGTTAAAGTCCTTTTTTTCCATTATTTCCATCACATCTAACAAATAGGTGTTTGGTAAAGATTTTATGGAGACTAAAAATGTTATCACTTGGAAAACTTAAAGGATCAAAACTGTTAAGTGCATACTTAAGAGACTATTTCAATTCTACCATCAAACATAAGTGACCTTTATTTTTTAATCATTTTCTCCACTATGTTGAACTGGTCAAAACTTGTAAGGGTAGTTTCTTGCTTTCTGTTGAAGTTACACTAGTTTTAGAATTGTTGCTTATTTTGGTGATCATGTGTTTCCTGAAGTTTAGTCCTTCATAAGCTTGTTAATTACTCAGTAAACCAACTAGGGTCAATAACGGTTATGCAGAAGGATGAACAAGTGACCCGTTATAACATGTTAAACTACAATGATTGTGTAAAATGTAAAATGTTTGTTCTTTAGGGAGGAGGCCGAATCTGTTTGCGAGACGAGGGATTCTTTCAGCGATTCTTTAAGTGATGAGAGTGAGAGCGAAAAACTATCGAGGTGGGATGGATGTTCCTCTGAGGAAGGTGTAGTTGAACAAGATAGCTTAAGCAGAACGAACGATAGATTGGGATACCTTTATTTTCAGTATTTCGAGAGATGTACTCCATATGGAAGAGTTCCTCTGATGGATAAGGTATCATCATCTTTACCAAATCATCTCATTTTTGTGCACTAAAAAAATCTAGATAGAATTATGTAGTGTTACCATGTTAGTTTAGTTGCTTTTTCCTGCTTCTTACAATCTTCTTATAACCCACAAGTTATGCTAATGACATGCACTTTGGGAAATTAGGTGTAGAATTAGATAAGTTTAGTTGTAGGCCTACAATTCATAGGAGTAAAATGGAATATTTGTTTTAATTGGTATAATATACTCATATACACCATATTATACAGTTTTATTCAGAAACCATCAGTAGCATAATATCATATCATATGATATAATTAGAAGCCTATGTTCTTTCTTTATGCAGTTAGATTTATGTAATGCCACCTTATGATGATACAGTATTGATTCCATGTGAAATTCAGTCAGACCTCTCTATAACAGCCATCCTCTATAATAGCATTTCACTATAACAACCATGTTTCTTGTGGAACCGATCTTTCATGTTATGGTACATTATATGTTCTCTGTAACAACATTTCGCTATAGCAGCTAAAAAATATAGGAACAATCAACGTTGTTATAGAGAGGTTTGACTACATGTGGTTTGGATTTTTAAGTCTTTTTTCTTTTGATTTATGTGAATCTAACACCAGCTCATGTCGCCTTTCAGATTAATAGCTTGGCTGAAAGGTACCCTGGATTAATGTCATTGAGAAGTGTCGATCTTTCGCCTGCTAGTTGGATGGCAGTTGCTTGGTATATCAGCCTTTAGTCTCAGTCTCTGTTTGCAACTTATATCAAATTCAAGTAATTTAGATGCATTAAACTGTGTTTCCTTCCAAGTACTTATATAAGGTGAATTAAAATTTTATATTTACCTTCCACTAGTGGTCAAGGAGAATCAGGAGATCTTGTTTTCTCTGTAGCATATCCTACATGATACCATGACATTGATGCTTCTTTCTTTGCAACCATCAAATATGGAAAAGGGAATAAAGGAATGATCAGGTCACTAACTTTATTGAGGTGAAAATATGTAGGTACCCGATATATCACATTCCCATGGGAAGAACCATTAAGGACTTGTCGACGTGCTTTCTCACTTTCCACACCCTTTCTTCTTCTTTTCAAGGTATTATTCCATTTGTCCTTTGAACAACTTGAAATCACCTTTGCTTATATTCCCTTTAAATTTCAAGCTTTATTCTTCATGTCTTGTCCAGATATGGACCTTGGAGATGACATGGAGAATGGTAGTAGGAAAAGAAAGGAAGGAGAAAGCATTTCTCTCCCGCCTTTTGGTTTGGCCACTTACAAGATGCAAGGTGACGTATGGGTTTCTGATAGGAGCGGAAAGGACCAAGAGAGGCTCATGTCACTTTTTAGTGTGGCCGATTCTTGGCTAAAGCAATTGGGTGTCCAGCATCATGACTTTAACTACATGAGTATTCGTCGTGGTTGATAAAAAAAAAAAACTTGACAACGATGAAATCATCTTTGCACACTAACAATGGAATTGGCCTTTGAACTGAGAATCGTCGATGCATCTTTGTAAAGGCATTTGGCTTTTTACGCAGTCTCCTCTCCTTTTCATAAAGCTGAGGATCGCAGTAATTCAGTCTTTTAAGCTTGTGACTTATGTGACTACTTTTTGTATAGGAACGAGCCTAGCTTTTAAGCGATAAAACTTGAGATGAAGCGAGAGACGAGCTGTTGTGGCTCTTTGTAACTGTTGAGTAATTGGGTACATGATCATTAGAATGTTAATGAAGCCCTTTATCTTGAATGCAGTTCTTGCACTTTTCTATGATTCTGATAGACCCTTCATTTGTTTAGTTGTTCTTGTGCTTTGTAAATATTTATCAATATGTGATCTTTATACAGAGAAAGAACTAATCTATTAGTAATTGCAAAGAAGATAAATGGCAAGAAAAGATACTACTATGAAAATCAGGGTCCATTGACAGGATCTCTAGTCGTTCGTAATGGAAAGAAAGATAGCTACCACTACTTAGCCTCTTTTAGCTACTACTACTTAGCCTCTTTGTTGGGCCGCCAGTGCGAATGTTATGGTTTCTGGCAAGAGTTGTGGTGGAATGGTAAGTACCCTTTCATCCTTAACCAAAAGTTTTGTGTTCGAGCTCCGGATATAGAGCCCCCTTTAGGATGCTTTACCACCAATGTAAGGCTTCTCGATGCGAATTTGGACTTAGTCGGGCCCCAATGTGAGTATCGGATATCAAGTGAGGAAAAAAAAAAAGGAAAAAGAAAAACCAAGGTTCAATTCCTAATAGGGACAAAACATACATTAGTTGCTTTTTCCGTATGCCTAAGCCTTGTTAGGCAATACTCGGTACATGTGTTGGTGATATGTAGCATATTCCGGTAGAATAGTTGAGACGTATGCCAGTTGGCAGAGGCGGACTCAGGATTTTGACGTAGAGGGGGCACTAATGACCAAATAGCGTAATATTGACATATCAATTGTTACTGTCAAAATTTGACGTGCAAATCTTTGAAAACTTAATCATTATGATAAGATATTAGTAAAATACTATAAAGTATAAACTTTTCAACATTGGAAGAAGGAGAATATGTTTAGAATGGGGAAAAAATTTGATTTGGGGCTTCTCCTTCTTCTTCTTCTTTTTTTTTTTTTTTTTTGGTGTGTGTGGTGGGGGGCGGGGTGTGGTTAAGGGAGGACTAGAGAATAAAAAGAAGAAGTTGTGGGCTTATTAATTTATTTGTAGAGAATCTACAAAACAAACTCAACAAAAAAATATAAACTAAACTGCGATAACCCAGGTTTCATGTAAGGACAAAAGGGGCCCAACAACCAATTGCACCAAAGTAGTGGATATATGTTAGGGTCCTTTTAAATATACATACGTTTTCTACGGTGTATACACCATATATCTACTATGTTTTTCCGAAGTTAGCGGTGGCACGTGACCCCCTCCTAGTAGGATGGATCTGCCTCTGCAAGTTGGTTCGAACACCACGATTGCAAATATATTTTAAAGAAAAAGG
Source organism: Lycium ferocissimum (assembly GCF_029784015.1). Lineage (NCBI taxonomy): Eukaryota > Viridiplantae > Streptophyta > Magnoliopsida > Solanales > Solanaceae > Lycium > Lycium ferocissimum. The sequence continues at coordinate 47,642,273 of NC_081345.1, read as the reverse complement.
CAAGAAATATTGGTCCTTACATTGAATGAGTATGATAATTTCATTAAAGCTCCCTAAAAAGGTATAAAACCTGACGTGGGCTCCTTTTGTTTGTCTAAATTCTGTTGGCCTCTTTTTACAAATTGCAAACACAAATTAAGTTTTTCTGGCTAAAGGTATGGTTTTTTTTCTTTTATTGAATGAAGTAATATAACACACGTTATGTATTCCGTAGAGTTAAACAAAGTATCTTTACTCCAAGTGAATCAATCTATAAATATAAATGACATATTTGCTTACTCCCAAGGAGAAAATTTTAATGCTAAAATACACTGTTATATGTATGAACTGAAATAAAAATCTAGAGATAATTTTGCTACGAAAGAAGGGGGTGGGGTGGTAATTGTAGTCCTTTTCGCACTTTAATCGTTACATATTTGAATTTCTTGGTATGATTAATTTAAATTCTCATCAAAAGCTTACTAAAGGGGTAAAACGCTCCTTATCAAAATTACTCGAAAGATTTGATTTTGTAATTCATCATAAATGTTATATTAGATAATTGACTTTTTTCACGAGAGATCAGTGAAAGTTAACGTAAGAGATCTTATAAATTAATACAAAATATCTTTGTTGGACATTTTCTTGGGTTCACTTGAGATTATCATTTGGTAGGAGGTACTAGAAAAAATAATGCTTGCATTAACCTTGTGTATTACTAATATCTTGTTTGGTAAACTTTTTCAATCTCATTTTGTATTATCGTATGTATAACTAATACATAGCAAACCGTGGTATTAGCAATGCAAGAATTTTTAACACTCCTACAAGCATGGCTAAAGACACAATTGCCCCTGAAATCTCTCAAAACCTTTTACAATTATTAAGTTTGAGGGTATTTTTGTAAACAATCAATTTTTTTTAAAAAAAATTATACAATGCATATTATTTTTAATACACCAAACTAAACAGTGAATAAAAAATTATCTCAACGTAACTAAAATCAGCACTACTAATGCCAGCATTATTAATACCCCTTATTCTGCCTTACTCTTTTACGCTCTACCAAATCAACCTCAAACGCAGATGCACATTGTCAACCAAACTGTCACTTCAATGATTTATTATATGAAGTAGAAGAAGCAATATACTATATCTGGTCTATTGTAAGTCTGCTTTTAGTCAAATAAATTCGGTCCAAAAGAAAATATCACTTTAGAAAATGAAGCAAGCATTAATTACTTTTTTCTCAATAATTTCTACAATTTTGTAGATATCTTCTCAACAGTTATTTCTCTTTTTTCAGAATCTTAAACGACATTTAAAATATACAGGAGGTAACATATAGTTTAATAGTACTATTCTAAACTTTGTGCTTGTACTAAATTCTTATCTATTATCATAAAATAATAGAATCAATACTTTAATATGGAAAATTTCAGAAATATACAAGTTGGTCACTTACATTGCAAAAAAATAGCTCAAAATTTACATTACAAAAAATAGCCCAAAACATACAAAAATATACAAGCATATACAGACACTTATATCAATACATACCAACATATACTTAATATATGTATGCACTTAAATTCTTATTATCTCACTACACGAGTCATGGTTGGAAGAAAGAAATTATTGTGGAAAAAGTTACAAAATGTCCGACGTGATTAGCGACGATAAAAACAGAATGGACATTTCAAAAATTTTCCCCCAAGTGACGCTAAGATTTCCTTCTAAAAGTCTAATACTTCCTATATTTTAATTTATGCGTCTTATTTTTCTTTTTAATTTCTTTAAGAAAGTCATTTTATAGGGATACTTGGATATATAGTACTTCGATTATTGATAAATTCTAATTTTGATTTTTGTACTATTTGGTTAAGCGCATTTAATCTTGAATTAACTAAAATGATTATTTTTGCTCCTTTTATATAGGAAATATATGTGATATTTAGACTATTTGTAGAACTTTTTCACCCTCAAATATGGAGTAGCAAATCAATTTTAACACAACACGTCGATAATGAAATAATTTAGTACTTAAATTTGTGAAGATTCACAAGGGATCAAAAGTGTGCATACCAATTAACTGAAGATTAAATATGCTTAACAAGAAAATAAAAGATCAAATTCAGAATTTTTCAATGTTTGAGGGGCTGAAAGCACAAAAAAAATTCCTTTAAATTATTAGTACTCATTTTTCAGTTGCAACATCCCAAATAGTATGACTAATATCTTTAAATTTGTAGCATTTTAATATATATATATATAATTTGAAATCATAAAATTCAAAAAACTTCTTTACTTTTTAAATTCCGACATTCGGTACTCAATTAAACTAAACCGCTTAAAATAAAATGAATGGGGTAATACATGCCAATATGCCATCATTAAGTCATTCAACGCCTTGAAAGGTTTAGACTTTTGGCGTCCATTACTCCATTGGAAGTACTTGTGATTCATTATCTTGGACTTTTACCTAATTTTTTGTACTTAGGATAATCTACGAAGTATTAATCAATTAGTTAATTGTCGTCTAATTTGATTTAACGTTTTAGATAATCTTGACTTCTTGGGCATAAGAAAAGTCCACTTTGGAAAACTCTAGTAACGAAATATGAATACGAATTCACAATAAGCCACTAAGGGGAGAGTTTTCAACACAGTAAATTATTATACCCTTTTTCTTCCCTTCTCCTTTCTATCAACCATACTGGTGAGAGTTTTTTGGTCCCTTTCTTTTAGTTATTCATCCGGTATTCGATATTCGATCTGAGGATCCGACTAACTCGATTCGTGTCGTGAAAGACCTATTAAAGGGGATTATTTCCTATCAAGATCTTTTTAATTCGCAGGGTTCAAATCTAAAATCTGTAGTTAAAAATAGTGAAATCCTATCCATATCATAATTTTAGTGGTGAGTTGATAATGCAGTCAACATATTATCCACTTACAAATTTCTAGCTTATAGTAAAAAATATACAATATTAATTATTATTGGAAAGGAAATGAGTCACAATAGGAGAATGGATAGGATAAGATTATATAATTTTATATACACTGTCCTCTTTGGTATAAGTAATTTTTATATCATTAGATTGTGTATACTTTTGTACAAGATAACTTATTTTATTTTTAAAATTACAAATCTTCCATTTTACGGAAGTTTACTTGCACATATCATTTGAACAATCTAATCGTGTAATTGAGGAGAATTAACTGATTGGATTTCATTTTTGAGACAAAGAACATCATGTTATCTTAAAAAGCACAACCACTAACCATATGGCAATTGGAGAAATTTTAGGCAACCCCCAACAAACAACTCCTAGCTACACATGGGGCATGTTGCTTCTTTTCCTAGTCAATTAGTAAAGGATGCAATTTGTTGTGTGGCTTTTGTATAGTTCAACTAGGAAATGGCTTATGCAATCCACTTTTTGGGAATCAAAGAAATGAGTGCATGATGAATATTTTACCTTTTCTAGTAGAATTTAATTTCTAAACACCAATAGTGTAAAAGAATTTCTAAATTATCCGGTCACTTAAAAGATATGGATAACTATCGATAATCATTCATAATAAGTGCGATTAGTAACCTAAAATAAATTAAGTTTTCTAGTACAACATTTTAAAAATACGCTAATAGTATAAAAGTTCTTTACACTCAGCGGTGGTTTTAGCACTTAAGAATTCATCTATACCCAATATTTTTGACACAAAATATATAGTTATACGTGAAAACTTACTAAAATTTCGACAAATAGTAAATTCAAATCCATAATTTTAAAAGCAAAAAAAGTTCAATATGAAAAACTTTAAGAAATCAAACCCATTAAGTTTAGATCCAGAATTCACCTCTATTTATACGAAAAGAAGCAGGGGTGAAGCCATAGTGCAAATTACGTGTTCGGCAGAACCCACTAATTTTACCTCAAACTTGGTATTTATGGTGAAAAATTTATTTAATATGTATATATAATTTATTCAGAATCCGATAAATAAAATGGATTGTAATTTAGAACAACAAATTAATAATCCACTCTGCCTGTGGTGTGTATCAGTTAAATTTTTTCAATACGTAACAATGGTGATTCAAAAGGTGGAGTAGGGAGTCACATGATTTAGTAATCGATGATTGGACAGGATCAATATTGGAGATCAATATTTCCTTAGAAAATAATTATTTTAAATGCCACTTAGGCTTGTGGTCCAATGACATAACGACGTTAAGTTTGGTATTTGATCCATCAGTAATTGCCGATTTTCCACAAAGGGTGACTTTTTGGATGTGCTAGGCTTTATGACATTGGGAAAAATATCAATGAATACCCTAAAATATAAAATATTTATCCGCTCATGCCCTTTAAACTATTTTCGATTCTATTCCCGTTGGCTAGAAATATTTACCCGACATACTCCTCGCCCAAAGCTCTTTCCGCGATACCATCGTTAAAGATATTTATATATCAAGACAGATCGGGAAGACTAGGAGAAGGACTAAAACGATGTGATCCATTGGACTCATCTCGATATTTATATATTAAATGACGGTACCATGGTCCCGAGTAAGATCTCATCAAGGATCAAGAATCCTTCCGCGATACCATACCACGGTATATGTATATAAGACGATGGTACAATGTAGAAGTTTTTTTTTTTGAGAAAAGTGTGTCATTTTTAATAAATGAACATGATCATTCATAATACCGTCTCAGGTATGTTTATATACCATGATAGTATCATGGAAGGATTAAGAAAAGGATCAAGATCTTACGATACCATCTCATTATATTTATATATGATGGTATACGTGAAGAGGGCGATCAAGAAGGGATCTAAGATCTTTCGCGTGATGCGCCATCTCATTATATTTATATACCATGTTAGTATCATAACTGGGGGGCATCTCGGGTAATTTTTTTTTCTAGGGGTACGAAAGTAAGAGGTGTGGGCGGGTAATTATTTTGATTTGAGGGGGGATAAGAGGTGTGGGCGGGTAATTATTTTGATTTGAGGGGGATCTTTCCCAAATTTTCACAATTTACTAAATTTGTGGAAGGAACTTAGAAAGGGTTCGAAGAAAGAGAATTACAAATGCAGAAACTTGGTTAGATTAGCAAACCGGTCTTTGGAGAAGGGTAAATGTATGAAACTAATCATATAATTAGAAGATTAAAATCCCAAATTGTACATTTAAATGACAAATAAGTGCGATATCAATGAACATTTAAATATCTATAAACTAGTAAAATTGTGAGCTTTTGATTCGCCTCTCTTTTTTTTCGGTTTCATGCTCGATGTAGGTACCCCTTATGTCCCCTGACAAATTTGGATTGGCACTGAAAAATTCCACTTTCGAGGCTAAAGCTATTTCTAACAAAGACAATTCCATTTGCTTAGCTCGAACTCGATATCTCTGATTAAAAACCAAGAAGTCGATAACAGTACTTATGCAAAATTCCAATTTGTTACGGAATATAAAGTTTTCAAACCATCGCAGTCCCAAATCGAAACTCGTTTACAAGCCAAATCTGACTATAGATGATAATACTATTTATGCAAATTTTTGTGTACGCCACTGCCTCTTTGTTATCGCATCTCTAAGGTGTTTGGTTAAGAAAAATTTGGAACACTTTTCTGAAAGTTGAAGTTGAACATGTTTGGGTTTGAATAACGCTTCTTTATAGATAAGTTTTTCAAAATATTTCCAAACCTAAAAAACACACTGTAGATGTGGTTGCTATCATCATCAACCACAAATATGATTATTCGAATAACTTATTCTTTGCTCATTCTATCACACAGATAGTGTTGTCTTCCTTTTCCTTGACAAAAACAAAATAGAAAGAAATTTATGGATCAAAACTAAGTTGGATAGATACAAATGATTGGTTCTATGTTATGCTTATTCAATCTTTAAAACTTATTTAACCTTATGAGTTGCACTTAATACATGTCACTAATCCAGTAACACTTCTTCTGTCTATTCGGTATGACTATGCGTCAATTCCAAGCAAGTTAGGATCGGCGAAATGAATTTCACTAGCTATGTCGCTCCATTTAAACTCGTCTCTATCCGATATTATAGAAAAACAAAATAAAAAATAAAAAATAAAAGTAAAAGAAGCGCTAGAAGTTTCCTATATTTTCTACCGGCAAACATTGTTAATCAACTCCCGACAAGATTTCCTTAGCCTATTCAGTAACATTCAGCAACTACACCTCAATCACAAGCAAGTTAAAATCGACTATATGAATCTTCATTGCCTGTGTCACTTCATTTACACTCATGTCAATCCGATATTTATATAGAAGAAAATTAAAATTAAAAATAAAGAGCATTAGAAGTCCTCTATATTTCCTACTATTAGCATTTAAATCTCAGATAGGAGTAATAGACTTCTAGAAAATTTTGGACCCATTAAGTAACATTGAGTTGCCAGAACCTCCCCCTTTTGTACAAAAAAATTTCAGGTCTGGCTATTGGATATATCTAAATCCTTTCATAACATTCTGCCTATTTTTAATAGCAGCAATTTTCTAAACCAGTAGCCAATCTGCAGATATTATGACCATCAAAGTTCTTTCTGCAGAAGAACTTCCAGCTATTATAGAGGGAGAACAAGAAGTGTGTGTGTTATATCAGGTTAAATGCTGGCAGTTCTTCTATTCTTTGTATATCTTCTAATGATAATTCCCTCTCTAACTGTGTCCTCGTCGCTTGCAAAACGTCCTGATGGAATAACACAAAACCATTTAGTAGAATATATAGAAGAGACCGTAAGCTACAAAAGTGAAACATTCCTTTCTGTTTTAGATATAACACCCTACTAGAAAATCGCTAAACTTTTACGGACGTTCCATCGGAATTTGGCTCGTTGCTAAGGAATTTCCGACAGAAAGTCGTCTGAAACATTACCGAATGAGCCAAATACCGATGGATTCTGCTGGAAATTAACGCTTTTCTGCTAGTGCCAATATATCTTCACCACTTTGTCATATTGATAACAACAGATCAAACTGCATGCTCATTTCATTTTCACATGGCTTTTTCGTCTAAGACAAATTGTTTGGAGCCCTTCTCTTTTTTCTTCTGGAAGCGGAAAAAACTTCACGAGATACATGCCTCGGGTAGTATTCCGGTGAGTGAACTTTCATCTAGAGTAATTTGCATAAATTTAATTAATGGGATAGCACCTTAAGGGAAAAGAAAGCATGCAAAGCATATGTGCTGTAGGCTAAGTTGCTCGGACTCGGGTGCGGGTGTCCGATACGGGTGAGGATCTAGAGGTCGGATCCTTCGTGATCTAAATTTTAAGATTCGGGGATAAGGATCCAATTATGGATACGGGTGCGGGGATTCGGCTAAAACAAATTCAAATATCTAAAAATAGAGTTGTAAAACCTAAATTATGAGATATTATGTGGAAAACTTGAGGAAAAAATATTGATCAAGGGGAGAATCCAGGAAGGAGATAAAAGGAAAAGGAATGACATAGAAATTTCTAGATACAAGGTATCCATTTTCTTCAATTTCGCCTTAGCTTTTGTTTTGATTTAAGAAATCATTGAATTCGTCCCCAATTTCTCCATCGATTTTGGTCAAAGTATCCAAAATCTGTTGACTAGATCGGGTACGGATCCCACACCCACACCCATGTCGTGTCGACACGGGTGCGGCACCGAAAGTGAAGAGTCCGAGTAACATAGGCTGTAGGTATATTAATTAGACTTGTGGCAATGGTAAAGTTGTCTTCATGCGGCCTATAAGTCACGGGTTCGAGCTGTGGAATCAGTCACTAATGCTTGCGTCAGGGCAGGATGCCGACACTACACTCCCTTGGGGTGCGGTTCTTCCCTGGACCCTGAGTGAACGCGGGATGCTTAGGGCACCCGGCTGCCCTTTATGTGACTGTTCTCCAGACAAACATGTAAATATTGAGCTTCAGTTTTGCCAAATTATAAAACTTCAAAGCCCTTCATCTCATAAGGGCGTGGCCAATCTAATGTGGATGCAGATCAAATTTCTATACCTGTACCATGCTTAAGAGATGAAGTCGGACAGACATGAAAGTTGCGTTTGAACTAGAGGACCTATATTTTAATGCTTTCTCCTAAGTGTTAGTCTTCAATCACAAAAACTCAGCATTAATAAACAAGTGCATTGAGATTAATCTTAAGTGATAAGCTCGTGACATATTCCACATTTGGTCAACATATGTGCAGAGGCAGAGCCAGGATTTGAACGTCCTGGGTTCAAATTTCTAGGATAACGACATCAAGTGTTACTAATTGGTTCAGAATTTAATTTTTGTTCACATACAGGGTTTGAACTAAAGCTACTGAATTTACCCAAACCCGTAAGTCAACTTCTAGCTCCACCCCCTGCACGTCTGCGAGGAAGGGCGAGTGTACGAGAGACATAGCTTATGTGTTACTTACTGAGAGAGAGAGAGAGAGAGAGAGAGAGAGAGAGAGAGAGAGAGAGAGAGAGAGAGTATATACGTTAAAATCCATATATGAAGCACGCATAGCCAGCCACTGCGCATCCATCATCGCAAATGCTATACAGTATAGAACATCAAATGCCTCATCATCTTCTGCAGTTTTTTTCAAAAAGCAAGTTCAGCCAAATAGAACAGTGATTCACAAATACTTAAAATTTATTTTCTATGAACCTTACTGGCTTACCTCCTATTAACTTAACAAAATTCAATCCTGGAAGACACCTTGGCTTTTCTGCAACAGAAAAAGAAGTATTAATGCTGGTTCATATTTTTCAGTTACTCTAAAATGTTGGAAGGTTTTTTATTCTAAGCAATAACATAATGTTTTCTAGCTGAAAGGCCATCTATAGATACTAACAGAGAAAACAAAAAATCAGAGAATAACCACCCATGACTATATCCAGTCCACAAATTAGTGCAGAAAAAAGAAGAAAATACATTAAGACTATAGTAAAAGGAGGACAAAAGGTGGCCAGGAAAATCTTAGCAAAATACTCCCTCTGTCAAATTTATGTGATACTTTCCTTTTTGGTCAGTCCCAAAAAGAAAGACATCTTTCTATATTTAGTTACAATTTAAATTTCAAATACCCGTTTTACCCCTAATGAGATGATTTCTAGCCACATAAATATCTATGACTTATTTTATTAGACTACAAGTATCAAAATTCTTCCGTTATTTCTTAAATTCTATGACTAGTGAAACACCTTCACATAAATTGGCACAAAAGGAATAATAGATAAGATGAAATATTATATTGATATTTGAATGCAGTGGAGATGGTTTTTAACAGTACGAATTAGTTAGAACATTAAAAGTATCCTCAGAAGTATTGTCAATGTTTTGCGTTTCTGTTTTTTGAAACGCATCCAATAGATTCAACGATAAGCAGTTACACAAATTTGCAGCATGCTGTCTACCTGAGTATAAGTCCAGCATCTGAATCAACATGAATGTAACATTAATCCCAGCAACTGCAAATGGGTACTCCCACGTTGCTCTCGATCCACTTTGCTTGCAAAGCAACCTATGAAAACAAGCCTTGATTTTGAATATCCACAATTAGTTATGATTATTAATTATGACAATCATACTATGAACCCTTATCCTACTGAGCAATTTAATCTCTTTGCAGAACAGCCGAACAATCATACCGGATATCTTGTTGCAAAATATAGCAAATTCTCGAGCGAAATAAATCCACAACCCCTACAACAATAAGATTTTTCAAATGAGATAAACAGCCTAGACTAAGAGCTAGAAGTGGGGAGATATTTGAGATATGCATTCAAGCACATATCTTAGTAGTCCCTCCGTCCCAATTTATGTGACTGCGTTTGACTGTGCATGGAGTTTAACAGTGAAGGAGAGACTTTTGAAACTAGTGGTTCTAAAATAAGCCATGGATATCTATGTGACTGTAAATCATCTCATTAAGGGTAAAATGAGAAGTTTAAAGTTAAATTGTTAGTACTAAATAGAGAAAGGTGTCATTCTTTTTGGGACTGACAAAAAATGAAAGAGTGTCACATAAATTAGGATGGAAGGAGTATTACAGTTGAAATACAGAAATGGATCACCTCTTTCCAAGAGGTCTTACACATTTCATCCTACGTAAAGTGACAAAAATATCGACGTGTCTTGACAAAACATTTAGCCTCTCAAAGGGCTGAACTTGACCTGAAGTCAGTTGATGGATTTGCTCCTTGCCAGCCCATTTCTTTCCATTGCTCGGAGATCAAACTTTTAAGCTTAACATTTGGAAATGCTGCATTCCATAAAGCTTGAAGAGCTTCCTGAAAATTGGAGTTAGTTATATTCTAAAATACAGGTTGTAACCAGAAAAACATAAATGAGATTATAATTCAAAAGAGATGCAGGTACAGCTGTTAGACACAAAATCCGGAAAAAAATAAAGGAAGCAGAGGTACAAGTTTTCCAACTTTTATAAAGTAAGTTACTGCTCTCATATCATAATAAAAACTAATTTATCATTGCGATTAAATGTAACAAAATAGTGATGTCGGTGTCAGAGAGACGGAATATTTGTAATATTCCCATAATGCCTGGGGCAAAACTGTTCTGCGAATATTACTAGTATAATATAATTCTTTCATTATTATTCTGATAAATACGTCTATCGAGTATAAAAGATTTTAAAACAATATGTTGTTGATAAATTGTAAAACAAAAGGTAGATAACTTGGATCAATAAATATAGCATTTCAAGTCCCTTATAAAAAATTGCCTCTACATGACGGTAGCAAGTTGCAATTTTGCTATCTCTAAGGCATTAATGTTTCATGGTAACAATGAAACAAAACTAGAATGAAATAAAAATAGAACAGGCATTTTGGAAATACTTGATGATCTAGGCGTGTTTCATCAAAAGGTACTCCTAGCCGTTCTTGAAGCCTGTGTAAGCTTTGTTCCTGGCAGAAATTAAATATATATGCAAAATTCACAATGTTAAGAAGGTGAATATTACAAAGGGAAGTAAAAAGAAAAAACTTCCATAATAGTCTCAACAAATTTCTACCAACAGAAAGAACCACTTAACAAAGGAACTGATTCTACCAGATAGGACACGAAATAAAGGTAAAGGTTAGATAAACGCAAAGGCCAATAGGGTACTCTGATTTACCTGAAGAGGAGTTAAAGGGTAGTTAAGATATTTATCGCTTCCGAACCGTTTATTGCTCGAGCGGTTGAAGATTCCTCCTATCCATGCTCGTGGTCCAACCATAGCATTAGCTGCAGCCATCAGAATATAGATAAATGAAACGAACATATTAAGTAAAGGTAACAACAGCCCCAACAAAAAAAACTAAGAGGTGCTTCTTGAAGTTTATATTTAAAGTCGTTTGTTTCAGTATGCTTTGCGTTATTCTAATTAGACCATGGTTATTAAGAAAAACAGTTTCTGTTTAGACAACAACAAAAATTGCAATGTATAAGAAACAGAGACATCACAAAAACACATATTTGTTGTACTATGAATTTAACAAAAAAGAAAGATTTGAAATATTAAAATACACTCCGGTGCACTACCTAGGAGAAACTTTTCGAACTGTAGATAAAAATAGTACAGATGCAGAGACATTTAGGTGGTAACTTAGAGAAAAAAAATTGCACTCACTAAAGCATTGAGCAAACTGTGAAATTACGTGAGGAGAATTGCATGACCATGCTGGCTCCTCATCTAGCTTCTTTCTGTGCCAATTACTTTCATCTTCATCAGCCTGAATTCATAAGTTCTGTGAGGTAAAATTAGGAATAGAAGTGTACTTGGCTTTATTATAAATTGCTAATGGAAATAAGTTACACAATGAAATGTGACAAATTCAAGCTTTGAAGTTTGAAGAAGAAATGCATGAAAGATATAACCAAATAGAGAGAGATAAACACAATCTAAGAGGCTTATAGCATGACTTCCAGATTCAAGATTATTTTCAGCTGCTGCGCGTGAAAAGGGTTTGGTTAAAGATAATTAAGTAAACTGATCACAATATGGAATGAAACATAGACACAAGCTAAATCCACTACAAAATTCTTATTTTATTTCTAAAAGTTAGTCAAATCGAAATGAAACTACTGTGTTAGGGCTCTAACTCTACTCCTTTGGTAGAGTTCACTCAGTGCAAATGATTTTGACTTAAATATCATCTATACCGAATGCACTAAAAAACAACAAATGTATCAAGTTGCATAATATAGATCATAGCAGAGTGCAGCAGAGAAATTCAAACAATGATTTCAAGAAAGTTGCAAGTTAATGCTTTTCAAGTCAACACCTACAATTAGTGACGACATTTCAATCGTCCTACCATCTAGCCTCAGATCTACGTATTATACAATCTAATAGAATGAACGAAGTTGTCCCACCGTCGAATTAGTTCAAAAGCTTTAACCATAGGAGGAACCATGGCAGATATCAAGATCAAATCTATGCTTGTTAATTAGCAGGAACTACTACACCTCAATCCCAAACTAGTTGGGGTCCGCTAATAGAAATCACTAACATCCATTTCGTTCAATTTGAGCCGTTTGAATCCACTATGTTTGCATTCAACCAAGCTATAAACAACCATACTTTCAGACAACTAAAATATTGCTAAGGACAAAAACAAGAAGAACAAGGAAGCAACAAGCATAGTTCAACTATGCGTGCATTCAGCATAGGAGGAGTCATTGCGGATATCAAGATCAAATCTTGCCTAGGATAACCAAAGCAACCCACATTGCCGAAGGATTCAAGAATGGCAGCGTGAACTAATGAAACCTATTATTCATTCCCATCATCTATGCTTGTTCATTAACAGAAACTACAAAACCTCAACCCAAATTAGTTGGGGTTCGCTAACACAGATAATCAACATCCATTTTGCTCAATTTGACCATTTCTGTTTAACTATGCTTGCATTCATTAACAGAAACTACTACACCTCAATCCTAAACTAGTTGGAGTTCGCAAACACAAATTATCAACATCAATTTTGCTCAATTTGACCTGTTCTGTTCAACTATGCTCGCATTCCCTATTGGAAACTACTACACCTCAATCCCAAACTAATTGGGGTGTGCTAATACAGATCATCAACATCCATTTTCCTCAACTTGACCCGTTCTGTCCAACAATGCTTGCATTCATTGACGGAAACTACTACACCTCAATCCCAAACTAGTTGGGGTCTGCTAACACCAATCATCAACATCCATTCCATTCAACTATGCTCGCATTAAACCAAGCTAAACAACCAAACTTTTGAGAAAATTAAAAGGAAGAAAGAAGCTTACTTTGTAGTAAGAGGCACAAGAAAGAATGCATTGGCGACGCCTTAATCTCATTAGAAAGAAAAATTTGTACGGAGATCAGATTTTTCCCACAAGTTTCATACAGAAAAGGAAAGGGCAAAGCAGAATTATAATAAACAGTTATTTGAATGATTACACCAACCCATGCTTCCTTCTTACATTTTCAAACTATCATCATTTCAATCCACACTCTTACTTCCAACCACCAAAATTATGTAACCCCAAAAAGGGAAAAAAGAAGGATAAATCTGAGATAATCACAAACAAATTGGAGATTAACACCTCAATCAAAGGGCACTTTTGTTTAATTGCCTTCATTAAAGGTGCAGTATTTTGGAAAAAAGTTCTTCTAAAAGGTGATTGAGATGCTTGCTCTTGTTTACATCCAACAAATAACATCATTACATAAGACAAAAAGGATAAAAACAAACATAAAGGTACTTTACACATTTGGAAATTGCATGTACACACATAAAAAGAAAAAGGGGCCAAAGGGGTTACCACCTTTTATTGGCATATAATAAGAGAAATTTCTGTTCTTGATTAAACTGTTCTAGGTAAAAGACATAAAGTTTGTACCTTTTATACAACAAGAGAAATTTGCATTCTTGATTCAACTGCTGTGGGTAATGGTGAAACCCAAAAAAAGACATAAAGTTTGCACCTTTATAGCATACATAATTTAAAAAAAAAAAGGGAGGGTATCGCCCTTTATATAATAAGAGAAATTTGTGTTCTTGAATCAACTGTTCTGGGCAATGGTGAACCCAAAAGACATAAAATTTGCACCTTTGCAGCATATATTAACAAAAAGTGCCACCTTTTATAAAATAAGAGAAATTTCTGTTCTTGATTCAACAGTTCTGATAATGGTGAAACCTAAAAAAGACATAAAGTTTGCACATTTACAACATACTTAAAAAAAAGGGTACCACCCTATATATAATAAGATAAAATTTATGTTCTTGATTCAACCCAAAAAAACATAAAGTTTGCACCTTTGCAGCATACATAAAAAAAAGGTCATCACCCTTTACATAATAAGATAAATTTGTGCTCTTGATTCAACAGTTCTGGCTAATGGTGTAACCTAAACAAGACATAAAGTTTGAACATTTACAACATACTTAAAAAAAGGGTACCACCCTATATACAATATTAAGATAAATTTATGTTCTTGATTCAACCCCAAAAAAACATAAAGTTTGCACCTTTGCAGCATACATAAAAAAAGGTCATCACACTATATATAATAAGATAAATTTGTGTTCTTAATTCAACCCCAAGAAACATAAAGTTTGCACATTTACAACATGCATAAAAAATGTCATCACCCTATATATAATAAGATAAATTTGTGTTCATGATTCAACCCCCAAAAAAAAAACATAAAGTTTGCACCTTTGCAGCATATATATATATATATATAAAAAAAAAAACACCCTTTATATAATAAGAGAAATTTGTGTTCTTGATTCAACTGTTTTGGGTAATTTTGAACCCAAAAAAAATAAGACATAAATTTTGCATCTTTACAGCATAAATAAAAAAGGGTATGTACCTTTTTATGGAATAGATAAAGGTAAATTCATGTTCTTGATTAAACTGTTGATTCAAGTACAAGTGATGGAGAAAAGAGGAAGAAAAATTGGAGAAATGGAGAAAAAAATATTCTTGGTTTCCTTTTTCAAAATAAATAAATATATATTCTTGGTTTCCATAACCAGCCATGTTGCTAAAACACTGCCTAATTTGTAGCCAATTTTTTTGCAGATTATAATCATTTGCACCCATTTTAGCTAAAAAAAAATTTTTTTTTTTTGGTCCGGTGTCCGGTAGCAGGATTGGTGCCCGATTAAATCCGGATTCGTCCTAGGTAGCTCCACATTGGGGGCAAAGCACTCCGTAACCAAGGGGACTTGAACTCGAGATTTCTTGGTTAAGAATGGAGTAGTACCAATCACTACACCACCTCATTTTAGCTAATCAAGAGTTGCATTCATTCTTCTTCCTTTTTTTTTTTGTTTTAAAAAAAAAAAGAATTATTAAGTTATATAGCATGAACCATGTTTGGTTTGTAGACAAGATTATATAAAAATTATTTATAATGAGATTGTAATAAATAAATTAATATTACTGAGTTCTTTAATGCAGAAAAATTGGATGTACAGTAGATAACATAAATGATCATAATTTTATCCTTAATTTAAAGTTTAAAAAGAAGAAAGTGAACATTAAGATTATTTTGATGTTTTATTTAAATAAACCACATCGATTACATTGTATAAAAAAGAATTAGATGATTATTTTAAAAAAGGGATATTAGATGACAACATAAAGAATATATGTAAATATTTAAATGAACCACATGGCTTACATTGTTTAAAGGGAAAAGGCTCAAATATAATTTTTTTTCATTGTTGATTAAGAAATTAGTGATTGGGATTTGTTCACTGAATTTTAAGGAAGTTGCATCTCAAATTTAAGCTCATTTGATTGAGAATTGAAGGAGATTGGCTCTCCTTGGAGAAGAAGATTCTTCGGGAAAGAATTGGGTAATATTTTTTAAAATCGGATAATTTAATTTACTAACGGAAGATATATTGGTTAATAAAATAAAGCTAATAAAATTGAGGGGGTATATTTGACCCTTTTCCCTCGTTTAAAAGTCCATTTATGTATGAGTTAGAAAATATAACACATTGACTTACTATTGATTCTCTTTGTTTGCACTCCTATCACACCTTACAAAAATGGAGAAGATTCAGCACAATTATGTGAAAGTACGAGGACTCAAGCTTCACTTTGCAGAGATTGGAACAGGTCCTAATTAATACTCCACGTCTGATCTGTGTTTTTTTTTTTTTTTTTTTTTTTGTGTAAATATAATTTTCTTCATCATCTTTTTGTTTTTCTTTCTGAATAATTGGTACTGAAGTAAAGTTATAATTAACTACATGTATACAGGTCCTTTTGTAGTGTTTCTTCATGGATTTCCTGAGATATGGTACTCGTGGAGGCATCAGATGATAGCAATGGCGGAGGCGGGATTTCGAGCCATAGCCCCGGATTACAGAGGCTATGGTTTGTCTGATATGCCTAAAGAACCTGAGAAAACTAAATTCAAGGACCTTGTTGATGATCTGCTTGACATGCTTGATTCATTAGGCATCCACCAGGTACAGAACCCTTTGTAGAGAATTTTTTTTTTTGTTTTTCAGACAGTATCCGGTATTCGTTTGGGGATTGACTAATCCAAATTCACACTGGAAAGTCCCACTTTGAGGTAAAACTCTCTTTGTTAGAGGCAATTGCATTATTAGAACTCTGAATATGAGATTTCATTAAGGATAAATAGGTACTTACCATCCCACCACATCGTAATTGTGGAGAAAGTTTATTCTACTACCTACATCAGCTGTCTTCTCTCTTTTTAAAAAGTAAAAAAAAATTCATTAATTACCACCAAGTCGTGTCAAAGTATGTACAAGTTGTAAATTTATCTAACACACAAGTACATCTCACTTTTCTTTTTTTTTTTTTTTTTTTTTTTTTATAAACGTGGCAGTCTGAGACTTTGAGTTAGCTCAGAGACACATCAATTATTTCATTAGATACTTGTTACCTCTTATTAGTAAAAAAGTAGGCAGAAAAGGATTCATGAATTGAGTTAATGAGTTCACCCTATAAGATTCTTACTATTAAGCTCATTTTACTTCTGAGATTTTGGTTTAAATTTTACTACAAGTTGATATTTTAATGATTTTTCGCATATATACTTAGCTAGGTACTTGTGATGAAAATGATAGATTCTATTGGACCATCAAATCTATTGTCGCGACCAGTTTGGCCCTGAGAATTTTTCACTTTTTTTTGAAAAATTATTTCACTTTATTTGGAAATCAATGTTTAGCCATGAAAATTCCAAATACAGGTTGAAGTTGTATTTGAAATTTGAAAAACACAAAAAATGTTGTTCTCACTTTTTCACTTTAATACATTCAAACAACTAAATATCTTTTGCAAAAACTATAACCGAACACAACTTCATCTTCAACTCCAACTTTAAAATTCCAAATAAAGTGAAAAATATTTGGTTTTCATGGCCAAACGCCTACTTAGAATTTTTTTTTTTCTGTCTCTGCTTAATTAGTCCATCAAATTTACTGACACAATTTTGCTATTTTATGCAGGTTATTCTTGTGGGGAAGGATTTTGGAGGTCGAGTAGCTTACCATTTTGCACTACTACACCCTGATAGAGTTTCAGCAGTTGCAACACTTGGAGTTCCATTCCTTCCCACTGGTCCAGTCACATTTCCTCGAGATCTCATTCCCAGAGGTTTCTATGTGTTGAGATGGCAGGTAATTTCATGTCTTTTATATACAAAAATTACTCGAATATAAGAGCGTGTTTATATGGCGTAATTCACTTTTTGGAAAATAGTTTTCATGAGTAAGTCATTTTCTAGTGTACAGTTGACAGAATATACTTTTCCGAACATCTATCTTTCATCAAACGAGAAAACGTCAAGTTACAGAAGCATTCTATTCTGAAAAGGCTTAAGCCTAAGCTAATTCCCTCCATGAAGTCACTCTTATTTCAAGAACGGGTGATACTCCTTTAACTGCAGATTCACTAGCGCCGGTTATGAACCCAAAAACAAGAAGAAAGATAACAGCATCTACTCAGCCACCCCGACAACGAGAGCACTAACAACAGATAGTAGAACAGAACTAACAACATACAGGCATTCAGTTAGCTTGAAAACTTTTTCATAGTTGAAAATCAGATGCTTCCTCAATAACTATCTTTAGAATGCCCTACTTCTCTCTTCAACGCTTTAAAATGAGCTAGAAAGCTTGGCCTCACTTATGGACGGAAGTGATTTTCCTTCACATTAAGCTTCATATTGCTAGCTTCGACTTACACATTATTATTAATCTTCAGTATGCAAATATAGCATGAAAAATGACTTTCTATACCAAATACACACTCAATTTTTGCAGGAACCAGGGCGAGCTGAAGCGGACTTTGGCCGATTTGATACAAAAACAGTAGTTAAGAACATATATATTCTATTCTCTGGAAGTGAACTGCCAATAGCAAAGGATGATGAGGAAATAATGGACTTGGTTGATCCTTCTACTCCATTGCCTGCCTGGTTCACTGAAGAAGATCTTGCAAACTATGCATCTCTTTATGAAAAATCAGGCTTCCAAACTGCACTGCAGGTGCCTTATAGGTCAGTCACTTCAAATTAAATGCTAATGGTGGTCAGATTTAGGGCGAGTTCCGTAGGTTTAATAGGCAGATCTTGTGTCACTCCATCTGGTCGTGTGAAACTGGCATGTATGATCTTGGTTTTCGAGACTCTTTCATGAAATTTCAACAATTTTTCCACTCAAAAGCCCATAGGAAAGGAATTAATGCTCCTACAAACCCATTATTTTTCACTCTGAAACTATGCATTACAAGAGAACTTTTGTAGTGTGTATATGCATAATAACATTACGCTTAGGGTTTGAGTAAAGGTGTTGGGACAACTAATTCCAGCATAAAATTCTACATAAGATAATATAGTGTTTGATTGGCCACACTAAGAGAAAATGGTTGCCACATAACTAATGCATCATTTGGTTGGCGATATTAATGACACCTCCTTTGAGTTGTGCGGTAATATACGTGTTATTTTATTCGAGAACGAAAATGAAGTAAGAATACGCGTATTAATAATGCAGAAACTGTTCAAACACAAAATATTCCCTTTTAAAGTATGTGATTCATATCTAACGATATCTTCATTACTCATCACGCATAAATTCATACATTATAATCTCGTATAACTAGTACGCGAACCGTTACTTCACCCACACTGGCTTTAAATCTTGAATTCATTCCCTTACTTTATAATCACTAGATCTTGAATTCAACTCTGTGGCTGAAAATATGATGTAGCTCGTCCAATAGACATTTCTTCATTTCATTTAGCACATTTTTTCTTTTAGCAGTTGTGATCTGGTAAAATATTAAGCTGGGGATTTTTGACAGGGCTTGGCTAGAAGAATATGGAGTTGAAGATCTCAAAATCAAAGTTCCTTGTCTGCTTCTAATGGGGGAGAAGGATTACGCCCTTAAGTTTGGTGGATTAGAGCACTTCATATCAAGTGGAATGGTTAAAGAATATGTACCTAATCTAGAAACCACATTCTTACCAGAAGGAAGCCATTTTGTCCAAGAACAGTTTCCTGAACAGGTCAATCAGTTGATCATCACCTTCCTCAATAAGCTCATATGATGAAAATGAATCGAAGTAACATATTTTTCCACTTTGTAGTTCTCTGAAATCTCTGAATTAAATAAGATAATTTCTCACAGTTGAATGCTGATCACATGTTGATCAAACTATACCATATCACATTTTCAGCATATCTCTACTTGTATGTTTATGTTGAATGGGGCAACAGTTTACATTTTCTGTTATTCTTCATTGATGTTTGGCCAAAGCTTCTAGACAGCCTAAAGTGCTTATTTTCTTTAAAAAAATCAGAAAATTGACTTGAGGCATAGGATAAAATAAGTGTGTTTTTCATGCCTCGAAAAATATATTTTTTCCAAAACATGTTTCCAGAGACTTTACAGCAACATTTTCTGTTATTCTTCATTGAATCATTTCAAAATAAATGTTAAAAGCATGGCCAAGCAGGCTAGAGACATTTTAGATCTGCCTTAGTCAAAGTAATCTAACAGGCAAGAAGGATCATAGTGCAGTGCTCAACTAAATGTTTGTGGTAGGCATTCAAGTGAAGAAATGCCTAAGCCGTCCTCCCGTTATTTTCAAAAATCACTTCTTATTGTTTCTAAAAGTTGTTTCTTTCAGAAAAGAAAGCACCGAAGTTCCACTAGCACAAGAAATTGTCAAACTCATTTGTAGGGGAAATGGGATAAAAGCAAATGAAATAGAAGAAATTCAGGTGCATGTCACAGAAGTGAGTTCTCTATACATGTACGAGAAGTACGCTACTACTTCATCTCTCTCAGTGGGATGAACTTTTCACTCGTAGGCCGGAAATCTAGCGTTTTTCGGATCTGTCATGTCTAGGAAAAGATAAGCCATACCCGCAATACCTTCAAAAAGAGAGTAAGGGCTATCTCCTCCATGCATCTCTCCTTTTGCTATTAGCTTGTGAGCTCTATCAAGAAGGAAGCAGGCAAAAGCTTTGGCTCTATACAAGTACTCCACATTTCCTGTGAGTCGATACAGAGATAGGAAGACGTATGCATTCCCGCTGATGCCATGACACAACCCAACACGCTTAAGAAGACCGCGGTTCCATACTACCTCTGCTGCCTCTGCTGCTGCATTAAGAAATTCTCGGTCTCCAAAAACCTGGCATTGGAATATTGTATGGCAATTCCAAATTACAAAATCAAGTGACAGAAAGTCTTTAAGCTAAGGAAACCAAGAATTATATAAATATTTGAAAATGCAATTTCTTCATTTCTTCGTTCCTTTTCTACTTATGGTGTCCATGCCAAAGTAGGAATGCAATAACGCTCATTGACAACCCAATTTATTTCAGAAATCAAATGCAATGATAAACACACTCAAACTTGTCCATGGATAACAAGGTAACTTCAATGCAGAATTCGATATATCGCGATTAGCAGTGGCAAAAAGGCGGGTTGAAAACGGGTTAAACAAAAGCAGATAAATATCCAACCAGCCCATATTTAACACGGATAAAAAATTGTTTAACCAACGGATAAAACAGATATCCATACTATCCATGGTTTCAGAAATAAGTTAGGTGAGAACACAAGCTAAAAACCAAAAATAAGCTTAGACTCCTAGAAAGTAATTACTCATGAAAAATAACAAGCAGACAAATGGGTATTGATAATATAGATACCCATATTATCCATCTGGATATCTATTTTATAGTGGATAATATCCATATTTGATCCATTTTTAAAAATTCAGTTATCTGACCCAGTGAGTATATATTTAAATAAAGAGGTTACACAGCATATCTGTTGAACTGTTAAAAAACGTTAACAAAATTTTGCCAAGAAAGACAATAGAGGACTTGGGATTTGGGACTACTCAACTTTTTTGTTTCCAAGCATATAGACGGGGTGGAAACAGTTGAAAGTGCACTTACTTATGATGATAGGAACCATTGGAATTAATGCGCTAAGCAGTTACCATATAAAAAACTTTGGAATTCGTCATTGTAAAAGATGCTAGAACCTCTTACATCTCAGGAGCATCAAAACAAAGGAAAAAAAAAAATGTTCTATGTAATTACACAAGGGAAGTCTGGATGCTCAAACTCCCTTAATTAGTACAGGAAATGATGAATCTTCTATCAGTACGATGCCACACATAATGCATGTGAAGTAAATATAATTAAAGGGGTTATTACCTCAGCTGCCTTGACAAGTGTTAGTGCAATACCGGGAGCTCCATGGCACCAATGCACGAGTAAATCTCTCCTCCTATCTTCTTCACTTGCAGGGTAATTTCCACTGGGAAACCGATTTTTAACCATGTACTTTAAAGTCTCTTTGACATCCTCAAGATCATCAGGGTCCAGTTCAAAGTCCATCAAAACATGCATAATTCCAGCCAATCCATGAGCTGCACCCCAGTACATCTCACCGTACCATTCATACATCAACGGGCTTCTGCCCTTCCCTCCCAATCTTCTTCCATTCTTGATGATTTCATTGATCACAGCAGCCTAAGATGCCACCAAGAAAAAGTAAGTTCGGATTCGACCACAACCGCCTGATTAATGCCTGCTTAGATTACAGAACTTGCTGTTGCACTTACAGTGTAGGTGGAAGGAATTGTTCCTTTGCCAATATGCTTATTTATGAATTGAAAGGCCCAGAGGTATCCAGCTCTACCATACAGCAATTCATCAGGAAGATCTTTGGTTAATTTTATCTGCTCTTAGAACCAAATGTGTATCTTATAAGCTATCACGTAAAGGAAAACAAAAGGGAAGCTTATATAAAGAAAAACTTACAATATGAAAAGTCTAGCAATCAACTATTAAAAACGAACCTCTTTAAATTGAGACACATAGTAATAAACCAATTGATCATCGCCCATGTACTTGGCAACGACAGCACCTAGTGCACAAACCCCCGCTCTCCCACATAGGAACGTCACATCCCTGTAATTCATTGATCAAAGTAACACAATAATCAACCCCCAAAAAAGGGCTTTTTGTTTAACTTGCTGCAGTTTGAAGCTTTAAATTGAAAAGCCAGAAAGTCATCACGTACCTAAAGCTCATTTTATCAAAATTAATACAAAAGATTTACCAAAGAAGCCCATTTTTTTTTCTCATCTGCTGCCATTTGAGGCTTTATTGAAAACACCAGAAGGGGATGCCAACTAATTAGAACTCATGGATCCAAATAACACATTAAATCAACCAAAAAAAGCCATTTTGTTTACCTTGCTGCCATTTGAAGCTTTAAATTGAAAAGCTGCCTAAATCTCATTTTATCAAAAGTAACACAATATCTACCAAAAAAAGTCCATTTTCCTCATCTTCCTTCCATTTGAAGCTTTATATTGAAAATCCCACAAAGGGATGTCAAATAGTTCAAACTCATGGATCCAATTAACACATAAAATCAACCAAAGAACGCCATTTCGTTTATTTTGGTGCCATTTGAAGATTTAAATTGAAAAGCCACCTAAAGCTCATTTTATCAAAACTAACACAATGTCTACCGAAAAAGCCCATTTTCCTCACCCTTCTGCCATTTGAAGCTTTAAATTGAAAACCCCAAAAAGGGATATCAAATAATTAAAAGTCATGGATCTATTTAACACATAAATCAAAAAAACAAGGCCGATGTTCTTATCTTGATTTCATTTGAGCATTAAACGAAAACCAAGAAAGGAGTGTGAAATGGGGATCAAAGTAACAAAAAAGATCAACCAAAATGTCCATTTAGCTTATCTTTCAGCATTGGAAATCTTAAATCGAAAACCACGATGCATATATATATATATATATATATATATATATATATATATATATATATAAATATATAATAAATAAAGGATTGATTTGGGTGGATGGAGGGCAGACCTTGAGTGACGAGAAGCAGAGTCACAATCCTTAACAATCTGAGAGCAAACAGAAAGGTCGTTCGTGTTCTTTGTCACCTGATAGGCCTTGAACAGCAAAAGAGCAGTCCCAAGTGTTCCACAGTAAAGAGTAAAGTCTGGAACCTGTTGCCTTGTTAGTCCCCATGTCTCCACCACTATCTGTCAGCGGTCGCACCAGACATCGATTACTCAAAAAAAACAGTTATACCTCAATCTCAAGCAGTTATACATCAATCCTTATAGCCTATTTGGCCGAGCTCTCAAAATCTGCTTAATTTGAAAAGTGTTTTCGTGAGAAGTGCTTCTTGAAAAAGTACTTTCGGAGAGTAGCAGTTTGTGTTTGACTAATCAATTTGAAAAATGCTTTTGCAAGATATAGCAGCCACTTGTGCATGGCCAAGGTTCCAAAAGTGCCTACTTTTCTCAACTTCTGCTACTACTCGAAAGCACTTAAAGTTTTCTATAAAAGCTTGGCCAGACACCTCAATTCCTTAAAATAAGCACTTACAAACACTCGTTGAGACTTTTCAGGAGTGTGGCCAAACAGGCTATTCAGCTTCATTTAACCCTTTGAAATCTTACACTACTCAATAATTTAGGGTTAAGGGTTTTGTAACAACTGCTGCTACTACTCAACCTCAAACTAGAGAAGTCCACTGGTATATAAATTACAAGTTCTCTACAAGAATTAGTTAACAACAACTCAAAAAAGTTAACCTCCACTATATAAATCCTCATTATCCATTCTGTTTCACTTAGACCCATTTCATTCTACTACTTAAGAATATATTCTTTTTAAAATTTGACTACTTAATACTCCCTCTCCGTTTAAATTTATTTGGCTGATTTTGACTTGGCACGGAGTTTAACAAAATAAAGAAGACTACGGAATCTTGTGTGGTCTTGAATTTAAAGATACTCCCTCCATCTCTGATATTTGGCACAAATATCTATGTTTCGTGTCATTTTACATCCTATTCTTATGACTTTTGTCCCTTAATCTATGATGAAATCGTCGTATTTGAACTTATGTCGTTATATTTCATGTGTATAGGTACGATGAAGACAAACGATGGAAAACCGGGCTAAAAGTGATTGACTTTGGAGCATATGATGACTACACGAGGTGACGAGTCGAAGACCACAAGTGATGAACTAAAAGGAAAAAAATTGAACTGAAGGTCTCGCTTTTCATCCGCATAGCGGAAGAAAAGCGGAACCAGGCTTGCGCTATCCTTCCGCATCGCGGAAGGAAAGCGGGAGGCCTCAGAACATTGCGCTTTTCTTCCGCATCGCGGAAGGAAAGCGGGGTTCTGCGGAAGCTTTCCCGGTTCGACTAGGATTAGGTTTACTTATTTTTTGTTTTTACCCTAGACTATATATAGATATTTTATTAGCTGAAAAAGGTGTCTTTGGGATTATTTCAAAGACTTGTAAGCCACCGTTCTATTTTCTCTCTCTAGGTTTATTTTATTTTTCATCTTTTTCAACCCTAGGTTATTCATGATTTCTTTTGTCTATGATCGAATCATGAGTAGCTAAATTTCTTAATTCTAGGGTTGTGGCGAAAGACTTGAAAGTTGGTTTGATGACAATTATTATATATTGATTTTCCATATTTTGGGTTGCTTATTTATTCTTGATCTTAATTATTTGATTATCTGGCCAATAGTTAGACACTATCTGTGGTGCGCGAATTGGACTTGAGAAAGGGAATTCACGTACGTAATAAGAATAAATAGAGTTTGTTCGATTTGATCGTTTGGCTACTGAGGATAGAGATATACCCTTTAGCCCTACTTAGTTGAATACGGAGAAATAAATGCGTTCTTATTACCTCTGACGACCATAGAGATATAGGCGTTATAGTAATATCTACAGGCTTGTAAGTAGTTCGAGAGAATATCACAAAGTATAATTAACCCGTCAACTAGTAACCCAGAAAATAATATAGGTGGAATTGTCCGAAGATTAACTGGATTGTCGAAAGCCATGACCCTAGATCTTTCTCTCATCTGATAATTCTTAAAATCTTTGTCAAGATATTCCCAATCACAAAAACACCCATCACAAATTGTTTACTTTTCAGTTTTAGTTTTAGTACAATAAACATCTTGATTTTCACTTTCTTGAATAGTTTCATCCGAATTTGAATTAATTTAACAGTAGAATCTAAGTCTCTGTGGGATCGATATCTGGACTTAACAGTCTATATTACTTGTACGACCACGTATACTTGCGTGTGCGTTTGGGAGCAACAGTCTCAATTTAAGTGTTTTATTTTTTTAGACTATCCAAAAAAGTGTCTCTAATCTTTTTATATTTAATAAATTGAAAAGTCAAATATCCTACATGTCAAATCTAAAACCACAAGAATTAAAGTATATTATACGCATCTTTAATTAAGTATCAAAAGATTAAGAATCTCCTTTTATTCCTTAAATTTTGTGCCCAGTCAAAATATAGCATGGACTAATAGTACCAAAATATCCATCTTGTTCATGTTTTTTTTAAACACAGACTGAAAAGGCAAGTAAGACAAAAAACTGAAATAGAGAGATTATATATATTTATGTGTATAAGGGAAGAAGAGTTATTTACAGTTTCTTTAAGATCGAGAGCAGCACGTTTGAACTTCTCAGATAGAGTATTATACGGTGTAGACAGAAGCTTCAACAGTGATTCATTTGTGCCTTGTGGAATTGGTTGCTGTTGTAACTGTTCTTCTTCAACTCTTGGATTCTCTGCTACAAAATCAGGCATTACATTTGGATAAAACCTGTCCGACATTTCTGTAATTCCACCAAAAATTCAAGAACTATTTTTTTTTTTTTAACATAGAGAGATGCTATGTTGAGTATGCTGTTGTAGATGCTATACTGAGTTGTCCCGACAAGAAAATTTGAGAAGACTCTGAACCTTACACGTGTACTTGTCGTGGCATCGCATCGTGAAAAAGTGGTAGGTGAAAATATATATATGGTTAAAGGGATATACCCCTCATTATAAAAAGGTATATATATATATATATGTTATCAATATAAAATTGATGCAAATATACTCCTGTCATTATAAAATAATATAAATATATTTTTTTTATTGATGGTGTTTTTTAAAAAAAATTATTTAAGTTATTTTTTAATTAAAAATATCACGTGACTTAAAAAAAGTTTACCCATTTTTTTGAGTAAACATATTTTTCTATAGCAACATAGTAATTTTTTTCTTGTGATGGGTGGGGTCTGATCCGTTTAAAAAATGGGTAGATTTATTTTTTTTAAATTATGGAGATTTTTTTAAACCAATTATACCCGACACAATAAAAAAATCACCATGGCTTTAGAAAAATATGTCTACTCAAAACGAAATAGGTAGACCTTTTTTAAAGGCACGTTGCATTTTTTTAATTAAAAAATAACCTAAATGATTTTTAAAGAAAAAACTCCCATCAGCAAAAAGGGTATATTTGCACCTTTCTTTCTTAAACTATTTAGGTTAAATTAAGAAAGTTTTAAGTTAAATTATTTCTAAATATAAAAATATATTATTCTTTTTGGGATAGACTAAAATGAAAATTGTATCATATAAATTAGGACAGAAAAAGTATACAGTCAAACATCTCTATAATAGCACTCGCATATAATAGCACCTCTCTATAACAGCTAAGTTTTTTCGGAATTAATTTTTTATGTTATATTTTCCTTCTCTATAACAACATTTCAACTATAACAGTAGCAGCCAACGTTGTAACAGTACACTCTTTGTAAAATTACACCCCATATAATAACTATCTTCTTTTTTTGGTAACATAATAGTTAACCATCTTAATACAAAAAAAATACTTATGATTACCAATAATAAGTGTAGAGATTTTGACCAAATATTTGATTATTTAATACACTATTTATGACAAAAAATGTCATATGAATATATATATATTTTCATCACTAAACGATCTTCCTTCGTTATACAAAGTGTGATTAAGCTTAGAATTTGATAATTAAAAATGAAAATTAGATTTTATGCATCTTTTGCCTATAACAGCGAAGTATTATTTAAATGTCAATGCTGTTATAGGTGTATAATAGCTATTCTCTATAACAGCTGAAGAATTTCGGATCCGACGATGCTGTTATAGAGAGGTTTGACTGTAAAATGAGAGAATTTTATTTCATCCGAGAGAAAGAATATTTAAGACTATTGAATAGTTTAGTATTGAATTTCGAATTTTTTGTAACTTACTACTTACTATTCGAAATACTAAAACTAATTTCGTATCATTTTTTTTTTTTTTTTGCGGATTGCCCTTTAAAGGCACTGGTCTTTAATTTTTGCCCCTCAAATTGGTGGTCTTTAATTTTTGCCCTTCGCATAACATCCCGAGGTTCTGGGTTCGAACTCCAGTTCAGTAAAAAAAAAAAAAAAAAAAATCCGCAAGGCAGAGGTTTAGATTCAAAAGACAAAGTTTTGCTGCAAAACTTTGCCTTGCTAATTCAAATTCTACCTTGTAATTTTTTTTATTTTTTGACTGAGCAAAAATTAAAATCCGAAACTAAAAAATTTTTAACGAAGAGCAAAAACTAAAAGACCACCAAAGACAAAAATTAAAGACCAGTGCCTTTGAAGGGCAATCGTACAAATGACCCATTTAGTTTTAGTAGAAAAATTATAATGGGCTTCCTGCTGGCTTGAAGTTGTTCTCGTCGCGCCAGGCCCAAGATTTTTAAATTTAATGTTTATTATTTTTAAATTTAATGTATAAAGTATTATTTTAGACATATAAATTTATTCAATGAAGTTCGATATTTTTTAATTTATTTTTATAAAATTAAATTAGATAGATTTTAAATTTTATATTTTTTAAATTTATTTTTATAAAATTAAAAATCTATCTAATTATTCATTACAGTTATACATTTATATAAATACCTAGCAGAAGGGCTTCTGTTTCAGTAGTATTTTGACGGCAAGCCAAATCTTGCTAAGTACTTCCACTCCACACTCCATAGTTGCATCAAGAACATTCATAGAAAATGGAGGGAACATCTAAAGGGGCAAAGTTTTTGTCCCAAGAAATCATATTTGAAATTCTTTTAAGGTTACCTGTCAAATTCCTCTTGAAATTGGTGTGTTTCAAAATCATGGCTTTTTTTATTTTCAACTCCACTTTTCACCAAAACCCATGTCAAATTTTCATTAAATAACTCAAAAATGACTGAAAATAGACTTGCTGTAGTAGCCTCTTTTTCTGGTTTGGGACAATCTGCAATGTTTACAATTTGGGGTTTGAATATTCATTTAAACTCAATTGTCCTCCTAAATCTTTGTCTCTCTCGGCTCGGATGTTGGGTTCGTGTAATGGATTAATTTGTTTAACTAGTGACTCGTTTACGCTAACGCTATTGAACACATGTACTAGAAAAGTTTGATGTATTTCCTGATTTTATGCTTTAGAATAAAGTGGGTTCAATAACATTAACGTAAACGAGTCACTAGGTAAACAAATTAACCCATTACAAGAACCCAAAATCCGACCATAGAGGGGTAAAGATATAGGAGGACGATTGAATGAACAAATGAATTTTCAGACCCCATGTTGGCAAATATTGCAGATTCCATCCAAGCCAGGAACTGAGGCTGCCACAGCAAGTCTACTTTCAGTTATTTTGGGGTTCTTCAATGAAAATTTGACATGAGTTTTGCTGAAAACTGGAGTTGAGAGTAAAGAAAGCCATGATTTTGAAACACAACTGAATTTCAAGAGGGATTTGACAGGTAACCTCAAGAGAATTTCAAAGATGATTTCTTGGGGCAAATATGTTGACCCTTCATATGTTTCCTCCATTTTTGTACTGAATCAATTAGCAACACTATTTTCTTGAATTTTATTCATAAATGTACAAATCTTTGAATGCTTCCTGCAATTTTTCACATTATGAGAATAGCGGCACCTCTAGTTATAATAGTAAGAAACCTACTTGAACTCAAAACAGGAAAACCTAGTCTTTATATAAATTTGACGATAAATCCTAACTAAACATGAATTAGAAACCAAATTCTACCCAATTTTAAAATTCGACGGCTTTCAATTAATATATTCCAACACAATTGTTGAATGTGGAGTCGAAGTATTGAGCTTCCAAATTTGCCTTTGCTAAAGCAACATTTTTCTTGAGGTAAAGGCTATTAATTTGCGAGAAAGTGTTGCCTTTTCATTAACCAAAAAACACGCTTGTAATACTTCTTAGTGAGAAGTTCTCACATATACTTTTGGCAACACTTTCCAAGCCTTGTCTAAAATTGGTATGCGCTTAGGCAAAATTTATTGTATTAAATCTTTTAAGTTGTTAGAAATTTGAAATAGAAAGAAGGAAAACAAAGATATTACCGACAAAAATAAAAATTTGAAGTGTGTAGAATGTTGGACATAACCTTGTGATGATGCAAAGAATAAACAAATTATCATCTCTCATCTTTAATTCCGTTTTAGAGACTGATTTATTGTTGATTTTAATAGCCAGGTTAATGGCTCATTAAGTTCTCCTTAATGGCTGAGTTAATGGCTTATTGATCCTCTTTTACCCTTTCGGATTTTCAGCCTATATAGAATCACCTTATTGGTGAATTACTTACACACAGAAAAATTTTATTTCTTCTTCATCTTTTCCTCTTGAGTTGTCTTTTGGGCAATTGGTTTTGTCTGTTCGTGTTTGGAAAAGCTTAGTCCTTTGGTGCACGTGTTTGGAAGAACTGTAAAATCTTGGGGAGTGACCGGCCTTAACGATTTTGTACTATCGGCAAAATTGATTGCTTTCAAGATATCTTTGAAAACACTTGACACAACGATTTAATCCGATAAGTTAATTCTATCTTTTGTTAAGATTTCCAACATAGAATATTTCCTCAAAAGATTGATTGCCTGATTTGGGGGTAACAGATTAATCTTTGAAAATACCAGTCTAATAATTATTTAACAGTGGCTGTTGTAATTTTTGTTTGATCTTAGTCTCACTCTCTCTTATTTAGAAGTACCAATAACGTTTATCAAAGAACATTTTTCAAAAGGTTAAAACCTTTTTAAAACAGAGATATCATTTTGTTTTACTTCCTTCCTTCTATTTTATGCCGTACATTTTTCAGTTTTAAATTTTTGAAATTCGCAAATAATTGACTTTACACTTACCATTCTACCTTCCAAAAAAATTATAATCATACAAATGTTGTATTGTGTTTAAGACCACACTATAGACCACGCAAATACACAAATTTTAAAAAATATTTATTTCTTCCTTTCTTATTTTCTTTATCCGTACCAATTATGCCATATAACTTAAAATTAACGGTGTAAGTAATAACCACTATGGTTATTTCATATTGCAAACTACTCCATTCAACAAGGGACATCTACTGTCACCAGTGTAACTTTTGACCTTCAATGTGTGGGGATTTGATCACATGCAAATTCACATGGAGAAGAACTACTCAGTGTCAGTTAGATCCCAAAAAATAGTAGCAGTCATTAGTTATTGGGACCTCCTCCACGTGTGGAACATTATCATACTTGTCCACACTCAAACTATTTCTCAACTATTATACATGTGAGAATGATATTCTTTGTTTCAAAGATATGGTCATACCCTCATAAGTGCTGGCCAACCTTTGCTTTGGCTTTTGAAATTAAATTATTCTCTTCATAGTCATGGCGGAGCTAGAATTTTTCTTTAAGGGGTTAAAAAATATAAAGAAGTAAACACACGAAGAAGTCAAAGGGATTCAACATCTAATATATATAAATATATAAAAATAACTTTAACGTTGTATATACAGTTTAATTTTTCACCGAAGGAGATTCAGATGAATACCCTCGGCCCAACCTAGCTCTACCCCTGCTTCATATCCTGAGTTAAGATTTTTAATTTATAGGGTTTGAACTATAACTCTCTTTGTATACTGAATTTGGAATAGATTATTTATATATATTAAATAAACTTTTTCTATTATAAATGCAAGATTTGAGCCAAAATTACTGAGTTCTACTGAACACATAAATAACATTGTGCCTCAGCCCTGTTTCCACCTTCAACGGGTTAAAATATTATTGATAGGTAATAGGTTCAATTACGCGTTAATAGGTTAAAATATACTAAATTACTAATAGTAACGGATTAAACAACACCGTAGCAGAACGTTCCCACACCATTCATTATATATATGTTTTCATATAAAGCAAACACACAGTAAATGTACATAATATTTGTCCTTCCCTCAGCTAAAACCATAGAAAGACCTAACACCACCTAATATACAACCCAAAAACTAAACATAGGAAACAACTTTTACAACAACAACAACCAAAAAAAAAAAAAAATTACATAAAGGTGGCTCATTCTCCTTTGGAGAGGGCTTACTATTAACCACCCTTATATAAGCAGTTTACAAAAGAGTTACATCAACAAGAAAGGACAAAAAGAGAAAAAAAAAGAAAAAAAAAAGGGTGAACCTCGGATACTTATTTTGCTGATCCAAAGGTTGATTTTCCTTTTTTTTTTGAAAACCCAACCGACAAAGGTAGCTATGTAACAATGTTATAAGGCTATTAGTATTTTAGTTTTTCTAAATCCTTGCCGCAGTGGAGGCGAATTCAGAAATTGAATATTACTAATTCGAGTTAGAATACTATCACGAACTTTATTATTTGTACTTATTCGGTAAATTTGTAAGTCCTTAACTGCATCCGCTCCTGTGATCCTGTTATGGAGTCAAAAGTCTATTTTGAGAAGTTAAGACGAGAAGTGTAAGTGGCTTTAGGAGTCCATTTGCTTGGAATTACATCTCTTGCTGAGAGGGTTCTTCTTTTTGATAGTGTTGTTAACTTGATTGAGAATGGCCCTTGTAATGGTCCGCCAATAATGCACCAATTTGCTCCCCATAGATGTGTCATCTTTAACCATTGATTGGACCTTGCCTGAAAAATTAACAAATTATTAATTTTAAATAAACTTCAACATATACTCCCATCATGTCCTTTTAAACTGTCACTCTTAGCCAAACAACTTTGGTCCAAAATATATAATTTGACACTTTAGAAAATCAAGAATGCATTCATATGTTTTGATTTCACCCTTACTAATATTCCATGAAACATGTGTAATCAATTGTAACTCATTTAAGGAGAAAAATGAATGATTTGTAAGTCAATAAACCCCCTGTTCCATTTTAGGTGCTGTTTTAGCATAAAAGGGTCACAAATAATTGTTGTTTTAGAAATCAAGACAAATTAATTATTATTTCAAGCTTACCCTTGCTATTGAATATCTGAAAAGTGATTAGTAGTGGTCACATTCCAATAGTAGCATTTAGAAAAAGGTGGCTACCATTGTGGCACATCACGTGGTTATAATAGTATTCTAAGATATCCAAAATACTTTTCATTTGTCTTCATCGAAATGTGTTTGATTTCTTGTAAATTGTAATGAGTCTTCTAAGGCAGTGATTAGAGAATTGGTAGTCATTTTGGAATTCTAAATTTTCACTTTGAGTACACATGAAATAAAATGTACTTACTAAAAAAATGTTTTTTATCAGTGAATATATTAAGTGAAATCCAATTAAGATATGTACCTCTCTAATATCCATAGATCCAATATCACCATCTCCATCCTCAAACTCAACCAAAAGAGAGAGCCAATAAGCTGTTGAGCCTGCATTCACATGAAAGGCAATGTTCTGTCCAGGATACTTGCAAGGAGTCCTACACCCACCACGAAAATTAAAACTCTCAGCAATCATCAT
This sequence comes from Lycium ferocissimum, assembly GCF_029784015.1. Lineage (NCBI taxonomy): Eukaryota > Viridiplantae > Streptophyta > Magnoliopsida > Solanales > Solanaceae > Lycium > Lycium ferocissimum. The sequence continues at coordinate 47,609,033 of NC_081345.1, read as the reverse complement.
CTTTATCTAATATTTTGTGTTTAGTTTTTTCATTTTATAAATCATAGTGATAAAAAGTTAAATCTCAGTTACTCGTGGCAGCAAAATCACTTTAGCACTTACAATACCTCATTCCGTACTTAAATCGTGTAAATCATTCTACCCAATGCTCAATGAAAATTGGACTTTAGATGATCATCGCGATCCTTTCACCGCGATGACTCAACAATGACATTTTAGTATTGAATTTAGTTTGAAGTAATCAAGTTATTGCTCTCAGCTAACTCTTTCCTCTCCCTATTAACCCCACTATTACCTCTGTAAAAAAAAAAGTTATTTCCCATAACTATAATAAAAAATAAAAATAAAAATAAAAAGGAAGTACCTAAGGACTCACTTCTTTAATGACCCCCAAAAGGAAAAAAGTAGTCACAGTAATCAGAAAATAGTGAAATAAATTTGGTCAAACGAAAAGTGTGTCAGCAGTCAAGACTCTATTTTATGCAAACCGAGGAAGAAATCAGTGAAGATTTTGACCAAAAAAAAGAAGGATAAAACATGGAGGCGTGTACCATAATACAGAATTCACCACCTTACAAAATTATTACTACTATCATTCTACTCATAAAAATGTATTTTTATAGCACTTGATTCGTTTTAAATCACAAATTTTGAATATTCCAGAAGTCTTTTTTTAAAATTAAATTTTTATTTCCAATTAAACAACCTATTTATAGAAAAGACAAAGGGATTATTCCTTCCGTCCCGATTTATGTGGTTTGGCAATGAAGTTTGAAAAAAATTAAACTTTTGATATTTATAGTCTAAGATTCTAAAACAAATCTTAAACATTTGTATATTTACAAATTATTTCAGTAAAGATAAAGTGAGAATTTTAGAATATAAAAAAATTATGATAGACTAAAAAGCAAAGGACATTACTGCATAAATTTAGATAGAAAAAGTAATAAAAATAGATTTAAAAAATGAAACAGAAATAACCCCATCACAGTGACTGAACTCAGCTCTGTCATTGTCAGTTGTCGCTCAAACACTTTCAAAACGAAATTGTACGGTGTACTTCCAATTTCGGTAAATAAAATTAAATCATACACTAACCACTAATTGACAAAACTGAAACTGCACACTGTTAGTAGTATTATTAAAAACATTATCCCTTCCTACTTGGATGTTTAATAACAAAATTCAAATAATTTTTTTTTTAAAATTATACACATCTTTAATTTAAGATTATAAAATTCACAATTCACTACTCTTTTGACTTACTTGCGGTAAATGACGGTGATTTTACCACGGTTACGCAGCTTCCCATTACGTCCCGAAACAGCCATGCGTCCAAATGCAGACCCACTAAGGTCGAAATGGTTTAGGCCTTTAGTTAGTTGCGGTGATTCATCAGTAATGATAACTGTTACAGCTCGTTTCGAGCAAATTGATTTGTCCAAGCATTTTACTTTATAACAGGCACCACAGCCTTCACCGTTTTTAAATAGGCCTGAACTCACTGCACCTACTCTGGCCTTGAATGGTTTTACATCCACCATGGACCCGTATCCGCATGCCCCACCTACGCCAAAAATTAAATCATTGACAAGAAAATTAGGACATTGAATGAATTGTAGTTATAACAAGTAGTAATATGTTGTTTCATCAATCTCAAACTAGTTGGGGTCGGTCTATGCATAGTACGGATTTAGAGCGGGTATGGTGGTTCAACTTAACTCAAATCACTTCCACATATGCAAAAAAAATAAAATGTAAATGTATTGAATGTACTAACTTATATTTTAGTGAGAAGTGTAATGAAAACTTTATATGAGTAGTGCAATTTGACCTGTTGTAGAAGGACAACTATACTTGTAACTTGCAAGTAACACTCAATTTAACTGATGGTATAAAATATAATTATATTGTTTAATAGATCGTGTTCACTCTCAACCCATATATTTTAATTTCTGAAGCGGCCTCTATTCTTGTTGGTTCATTATTCTAGGCTCTAGCTGTAATGCATGACCTGGAGAGCACGTTCTAATGCATTTATTTAATACAATAAAATTAATCATTAACTGACTTGTTTTACTGACTTTCAACTATCTAGCGCTCCTGCGTGTAAATTGAAGCAACGTAAATTTTGTTAAAAATTAAAGTAAAAAAGTGTGTATGACTTCGGCTAAGTGATAAATAAAGTGGTTGAGAATCGTGATGTTTTTGGTTCCAATGCTACCAAAACAAAAATATTTGGTGTTTTTTCTTCATCTATTCAAGTTTTGATAAATAGAATAATTTGTGTTGATAAAAGATAGCACGTATTCAATAAAATTAGTGGAAATGTAAGTAAACTGGCCTAAACTCCACCTTTATAAAAAAAAAAATGTGTGTCTGACTTTTTCATGCTTTTATTCGACTAATTTGGTGTAAACACTTGCGGGAATAAGTTTTTAACCCTGAACTGACTATAAAGGGAAAAACAAAAGTAAATGTAAATATGGATAGAACTCGAAACTTACCGTCACTACCATCACCATTAGGACTGCCATACCAAGTAGCTGAAGCAGAGTGCCAATGTCTGAGAGGGCTGCCCGCAGAAGCAATGTCGATGACAACGAAAAAAGCTAGAACCACCAACACAACCAAATAACTAAAATCCATAATGTAAGTGTAGAATATAGTCCTCAGTTTCTCAGCTTTACGGAGAAACCGAGGTACTAAGAAGAAGAGAATGCTATGTAGTGTTAGAAGTTAGAAGTAAGAACAAAGTTAATTTTGGAGACTTGTTGTAAGGTATGTAGTCCTATTTTTATAAGGTGGGAATATAAAGGGTAGTGGAACTTTTAGGTCCATGTGACCCTATTTGAATTATTTTTATTCACGATGGTGTCAGTACTTACTTTATAATATGGGGGCCAGCGACAGTTAAGACGTTACAACAGCAAAGCTATAAAGCTCTTGACACTATTGTCAGTTTAGGGGTCAGTTTGGTTGTTGGTTTTAGTTATAGACGTTGTAATGCATTAATTATCAAACGTAATGATAACAGAATTTAACTTATAGACGTTGTAATGCATTAATTCTTCATGTAGCATTCTGATTGAGAGTTAGTGTAAATAATCAGTCAAAAGATGGTTAATAGGTGTTTTTTTGTTAAAATGTAGATTTGGAATCATGAAAATAAGATATGCATGCTACTTGCAATTAACATTATCAAAGTGATACGATAATGTAAAAATTTGCTACACTAACAATGTCTATTAACTTAAACTCATGATAATAACATAACAATTGTTATGTGAATATTAAAAACGGGATTGGTAAAATGTACATTTATAATTTTGTAAAATAAGACAAATTACTTGTATACTATAATAGGTTGAAGTCATGACATGCAATTATGATGGTATAAAAATTCCTTACAACGATATATGTAACTTATACTCATAATAATATAACTATGTTATGCGGAGATATATATATATAAGGATTGTTATATGAACGATAAATAATGCACGAATTGTTATATGGTGAATAAATACATGAATGTTATTTAGAAATTACAATTGCAAGGGCATTTGCTTTTTGTATATTCAAATCCACGTAGTTAATACACGTATTATTTATTTCACTTATTAGTATTTCATAAAAAAATAATGCATGGATTTTCGTGTACTTTATTTAGTACTATTAATTATACAACATTAAGTTCCCCGTATTAAACTTCATATGTACCGAAAACCAAAAATTGTGTTGGTGACAGGGGGATTAACTAGTAGTAATATATACTCTCTCCGTTCATTTTTACTTGTCAACTTTGGACTTTTCACTCTATTTGAGAAATAATAAATGAAGTACATAATTTACCAATGTACCCATATTAATTGGTACATATTTTTATTGTATTTGAAAAATGATTTGAAGCGAGTATTTAAAACTATGGGTAAAACAGAAAAAATAAATTATTTTTTCTTGACATGCTTAAAGTGACAAATAAAAATGAAAATCTATTTTTAGAATACTGAACTAGTAAAAGTGAACAAAGGAAGAACATGATTTTATACTTCATACAAAGCTATAAAATACTTGCTTACTATATTTAACGGTCAATGCTTTAGGGGCATACTGGTCATTTGAAAAGAATGGAGCATTCGACCGTTATTCTTGTTTGTTTATTGGGTTTTGGGCAGATTTGGGTTGTTCCTCAATTGTACTGTTTCTAAGTTCCATTTTTTGGTTTTCATCTAAAGAAGAAAAAGAATGAAAGAAAGCAAAAACAGGAGAGAAGAATCTTTTTTCTTCTGAAATATTTGGATCCAGTAATTCTTTTTTGTTCCATTTGGGTGAGAAAAATTGAGAGCAAATGAAAAGTACATGTCTAATTTCTCTCTTGTTTATGCCACAGTAATTGATGAATATCACTGTCCCCACGTGTTGGTGGGAGTCAGAGTCATACGTGTTGGAATTATTTACTGTACTAAATGTGAATTTATTAATATATTAATTCAGTTTTGCCAAACGAGTTAAATGTTCGCAATTGGTAGACAAGGCACCAGACGTTATAGATGGAATTTTAACATTTTTAGTCAGTCGATTAACAACAATTTAACTCGCTTAATTATGAGTAATAGTTTGTAACTCTCGCGGGTGCATACTTAATTTCCATCTCAATTTATATGAAAATTAATTTATTTTGAGGGCTCTTTCTTTGACTATAATTTTCCTTCCTTTATTTCAATACATAGATGTATTTTTATCTATGCAATTATGTAATCGTAACATTATTGCGAGTCCGCGACTTTTGTAGCACAAAAAAAAAAAAAAAACATTAGTAGGTAGCACGCACTAAATTAGTGTGTGAAAGGACCAAACTGTAAAAGTGAAAATTGGGCCTTTCACGCACGAATTTCGTGCGTGAAGGGGTAAAGTCGCTAATCTCTGCAATGCGGAGAGGTTCCTTCCATTTCTGATTCGATGGTTGTCATAAGAGGAACAGTTGCTTATGTACCACAAGTTTCATGGATTTTTAATGCAACGATAAGTAACCCCCATTTTAAACGAAGTCGGAACCAAAATGACTCAATAAAAAATTAAGTGAACCAAAATACCCCAACAAAAAAAAAGTTACAAAACTACCTTTAGCACAGTAAAATACCGCGCTAAAGCGAGTCATGGAGACGGAGTCATTAGCTGCACTTTTTTTTTTTTTTTTTTAGCGCAGATTTTACTACACTATAGCTAGCACTAAAAAAATAAATTTGGTAAACTTTTTTTTTTTTTTTGCAACACTTAGTGTGTTTTTTCATACTTTGACCAATGATTAGTCGTGTGTCAAGACTCCGAAACGTCAATATTTTATATAGAACCTGATATTTTTTTTCTGCGTACAATAATGTAGGCCCAATACATCAAGGATATGTAGACGTTCGGATAGTCATTTTAGGGGTTGAAAAGGTACCCGAAGTAAGTTTTGTTTGACTGTAAGGTTAATTTAGTTAACTTTATATGTCGAGAAAATTAGTCGACTTTATTTTCAAAAATTGAAACGCGAAGTGAAATTGACATTCGCGCCTACATTACCCGGGATTTTTACGTTGAAATCTATTGCGTATCATCATCTTATAAGTAAATAAAACTGAAAATTTCAAGCCAATTTGGGGGGAAATTGAAATTGAATGGGATAAAAGGTGTTTTTTTAAAAATCGGCTAGGCCAAACCGCCTTGCGGTGTTTGTCCGCATAGATCTCGAAAAAATACGCAAGTTCAAAAAAAAAAAATGCGTAAAACGGACGTCCGAGCGCAAAGTTATGACCATCCAAAGTTTGACCACTTTACAACTAGTTTTTCTCCCTATATTTTTTAGAATTATATTTATATTCAAAATAAAGTTATGTCTTGATTAAAAAATAACACGCTTAAATTAAAATCTTAAAAATAAAACACCCTAAAGTTTTCAAAGAAAACTTACTTCGGGCACCTTTTCAACCCCTAAAATACCGATCCGAACGTCTACGTATCCTTGATGTATTGAGCCTACATTATTGTACGCAGAAAAAAATATCAGGTTCTATATAAAATATTGACGTTTCGGAGTCTTGACACACGACTAATCGTTGGTCAAAGTATGAAAAAAATACTAAGTGTTGCAAAAAAAAAAAAAAAAAGTTTACCAAATTTTTTTTTAGTGCTAGCTATAGCGCAGTAAAATACTACCCTATGCAAAAAAAAAAAAAAAAAATCTTTAGCGCAGTAAAATACTGCGCTAAAGCAGTTAATGGCTCCGTCTCCGTGAACTACTTTAGCGCAGTAAAATACTGCGCTAAAGGTAGTTTTGTAAAAAAAAAATTTGTTGGGGTATTTTGGTTCACTTAATTTTTTATTGAGTCATTTTGGTTCCGGATTCCGTTTAAACGGGGGTTATTTACCTTTTGCATTAAAAATCCATGAAACTTGTGGTACACAAGCAAGCATTCCTCTTATGACAACCATCGAATCAGAAATGGAAGGAACCTCTCCGCCTTGCAGAGATTAGCGACTTTACCCCTTCACGCACGAAATTCGTGCGTGAAAGGCCCAATTTTCACTTTTACAGTTTGGTCCTTTCACGCACTAATTTAGTGCGTGAAACCTACTAATGTTTTTTTTTTTTTTTTTTTGCTAGTTTGGTTCAACTTTTTTTTTTTGTGCTACAAAAGTCGCGGACTCCATTATTACTTATGGTGAGCAATAATTTTTACCCTGCCTCTACAAGGAGAGATATTTTTTACTAGTTAGTTATAAACAGACACATGTGAGATGACAGACAGAGAATCCCCACGTACATAACATGATTTTAATTATCAAGTCCTCAAAGTCTCAAACCTTGACTTTAGAATATTATTATTGGCTTTATTATTGCCATTTTCACGTTCCTTTCACTTTAGGCATCTCTTTAGGCCTGACAAACGGGGCTACCAGGGAGAACTTTATGCTCATGTGATTGACACCTCTATTAGCCTGGTATATGGATTCTGTTCATGACTTTGGAGTCTTGGACAACCCATCTATGTTCAAAGTCATAAAGAGAAATTATTATGATTAAAACTTTGATACTACATTAATCAAAAGACGACGATCTATTTCCAGTTCGCTCGCCATTAATGTTGAAATTTATAAATTTCTTTTCTTTACTTATTGATATGCTTAAACTCAACGAGTACGTCATCCAAACTTTGCCTGACCTGGGACTACAATGGAAGTATCAAAAGGCAAGAAGAGTCGGGGAGCCCAAACATGCGACAAAAATACACACACATGTAGTATTATTGCAATCCTTGTAAAAAGAAATCCTCCAATTAGTGATATGCTTATTAAAATTCAGCATATTGTTCGATCCTGCCTATAGAACTTGAGATTGCAGTCAGAGCAAAAATCACAAGAAGGGATAGGGAACCCAATATTTTTTCCTCCACTTGTATTTTCGTTGGATGTATGTTTATCCGACGGATACTCCATTGGGAACCTCATATTTCCTAACGGACCTTCCTTAGAAATTTCTATCATAAATTCATGTATTTTTAGTGGTCTATGTATGTATTTATGTATATATAGACATAAATAGGGGGCAAAAAATGAAGTAGTTATAGTGCATTGCAGAAGAATTTGCGGATTACGTACTATTGGGGCTTGCTAGTGTAGCTACACATAAATGTGAATAACCAAATGTTTTTCATCCCTATTTTCTCACGTATTAAGCATGAAAGTTAAAGCAATTTTTCAAAATGGAATGAAGCTTGAACCTGCCATCTCAATTATGCTCGAATCTATCAACAAAACATCGAATGTAATTCCACAAATTATGATGAGTTTAATGAAAGGATGTTAATATGTTCATAAAATATTTAGAAAGATAGATTATCAAATTAAAATCTATCGCCTCAAAGTGGCTCGTAGGATATTTTATACTTGTAAAGGTTGTTTAGTAATTTCAAACCTATCAGTAGTATCGTATTTTCTTTCTTTTCTCCAACCCTGATGTAATAATATATAATAATAATAATATAATAAGAATATTGGAATGAAGCTTGAAGTCTAAGATATTATTGGTGATTTTGGGGACGTTAAGGCAAAAACATGCCTCGTGCATTCCTTATCCATCCAACAAATGGATCACACACCAATCACCACTCACTTCATAATTTTTAAGCAAATAAATGTGTAAGTGTTACCATATCAATGATTGACACGTTCTGATGCTCTTTGCATGACGTGTACGAGCAGTGACCGGTGAACAATAAAAAGTACTCGTAATGGATTTATGTGAATTCAACGTTTTGGACATAAGCATAGAAATATATATATAAAAATAATACTACATTTTTCGTAAATAATAAATCTTAAAGTTCTAATTTCAAATATATGATGAGTTTAATGATAAGAACTTAAAAATTAAACTCATAAAATATTTAGAAAAATAGATTATCAAATTACAATCCTAAACCTGCCTCAAAGTGGCATTGTAGCATATTTTGTTCGTAATTAGCTTCATAGCTGAACCCACTTAGAAAAGAATAAAAAAAGTCATATGTATCAACATTCCAAGGAATTATTATGCACTTAATTTCCTAGGTGTTCTCTACAATTTAGAATAACAATATAAGATTATGTACGTAGTACACACGTGTTAGTACGTATTAAGTTGAATTTCTTTATTCAATTGAAACCAGTTTTTTGCTTACGTCCGTTTTATTATTTGCGTGACCACGGGAGAAAATGTTAAACTCATATATGTTAGATTATATATTTTCTTCTCCTAAATTTATCATCAATTGAACATGTGGCAATATTTAATTTAAACGTTATTTGCTAACAAGGCCCCCAAATTGATATTAACTCCTGTGCCGCTCTCTCGTTTAATTTTATGTGTCTTAATTTAAATGAACACAAAATTTATAACTATTCAAAAGACTTTTAAATATTATGATTTTAAACTACTTGTATTCAATATACAAAAAAATAACTTTTGTATCTTGTGATGTTAATCATGTCATGTCATTCATATAGAGGAGTGTCATTATAAAATGCGAACTTTAGAATTAAAAAATTACTAAATATAGAAGAAATGAAGGATGACATTCTTTTTATATGGAGCAAAAAGAAAAGTAACATAAAATGAAATAGAAAAGTAATTAACTTGTAGTTAATTACTTATAATTTATATACATTGGCAGTTTAAAGAATTTTACACTATTAAGGCACCCTTACAGGTTATTGTACCAAGTAAGTTGACTTATTTTCTAAATTAGATCCCAATATTTTGCATGACCTATTAATATATTTTGTGATGACCTAATAGTTTTATAAAAGTTCATCTTGTCACGGGGATGATGATAGTTGTAAGCTTAAAACTGGAGCGCGAGGGACACTTGAAATTATTACTCAGTAGTATTTTATTTTCGGCCACTATTGGAGATGTAATTATATACATTGGTTACTTTTTTTAATTAATCCTTCTCGGAGAGGCCAAGAGCATGACAACGTTAATAATTTAGATGACATTATTTGGATGATTAGGGTATTGTTAATTACAAGTTGTAATTTACAACAGTTCTATTCCATAATGGATTGAAGTTGAGCGTTTTTGTTAATTTATTAAGTTAAATATTATGAATAACTCTTTGCTACGAAGGGATATGACTTCTTTTCAGCTTATAGCACAATACTGTGAATAATCATCTGATTTGGTCGAAAATTTTAATTAATTAATTGGCAGTGGCAACTCCACACCGGAAGGTGGGTGATATCAGACCCATCAGATTAGATTTATTTGATTTGATGCATACAATAGACATTTAAATTGGAGTATTAATTAACTAAGTTCATACAAGTTGGGCTACATTAGATCCTAAATTCAAGAAATGTTGATCCAAAATGTTGTTCTAGGGCTTAATTTGAGAATCATGGGAAGTATGTACTACGGGTCATTTGCAAAAGAATACATAGAGAGGAGGACATAAACCTTACCCTTATACAAAATGAAACTGAACATTTCTAGTTTGATGCATGGTGGCCAAAGTAATATTATACATGAACTACATGATGAATGTCCTAAGGGGTGAAAGGGATTCTTACTAAATAGTGGGAAAATTCTAAGTGATGCATGCTTTTCTATGTACAAAGGACATCTAGTACTTATTTTTAATTAGTGTTAGATGTTCTCTGCAGTTTAAAGAGACTAATAATGTAATCTATACTACTCTAGCAGCCAATAATCTCAAGGAGGATCAAAGTAGAAAAGATTAGTGCTTTATGATCTTGTTCTTAAACCCCATCTGTTAATGTTGAGAATGCCTCTCACTGGTTTTAGAAGATCTTGAGATTCATTGTAAGTCAATGTATCACTCTGAGTATGACTGATTTGTGCCAGTTTATTTGCAGTTTGGTTAGCCTCTCTTAGACAGTGTTTGATTTGAATCTGATTCTGCACCAACAACTTTTGCATCCAATTGATAATTTGAGAGATATTCCATGGAGATTTAATCTTTGCCCCTCAAATATGTGGTCTTTAATTTTTGCCCCTCAAATTTGTGGTCTGTTTTCCTTTATGTCCTTTATTGTTATTATTGTACAGGAAATTCACACCCTCATATGGTGAAGTGGCTGGAAAACTACAAGTTTTACCCCTAGCTAGCATGTAGTTATGGTGTTTCTTACGCTATTTTGCTGCTATGCAAACTGGAATACTGTGACTCTGTCCAATAACCAGTTTTTCTCTTGTACTCAAACGCTCACTTTTGGTAATAAACAATGTTAGTTGCCAAAAAAAAATATATAAAAAGTTATAATTTCTTGTATAGTGACGGAGGAATGCATTAAACATTTTTCCATATTAGCAAGTTTTTATTTCAATATTTGAAGTCACAATTAATAATTATTCTTTGGCAAAAATCTTCTTATAACCACTAGAAAATTGCTATACATATAACAAAGTTACAATTAATATTTAGAAAAGTTTATTGTTTCCTTATATAGTCATGACATTAGGAATGTAGTAAATCCCTTTCAATTTTTAAAGTTTTTAGTTAAATGACGGTAGAACTTTGCTTGATATTTTAGAATTTTGAATTAAACTATGTATAATCTTAATATCTACCAAAATGATTTTTGACAACAAGAATGAAGGTATTGTATTACAACAAATGGCTAACATTTTATTAACTTGAAAGATCCTCTCTCAATTATATAATAAGACATACGATACTATTATTTTTTTTAACATAAAAAGCTATAAACTATAAATACGTACAAGTGAGTAGTTATATAATAACAATAAAAATTTTGAGGGCTTTTGACTCATGCAAGCCTAAAGCAGATGCTTTTGCGGCCTTACCCTTGAGCCACCCATGGGTGTAAAATAGTGCAACCCATATTCCAAAGCAGGACAAACCAAAAACTGACACCAGGGGGAAAATCAGAAAACAACCCTTAATAATACCATGAAATGTAAGATCCACGAAACCTGCACCAAAATTGTTGAAAATCAGGAAAAAAAAATCTCTGTTGATCACCATTTGGTGTAAAAACACGCAACATAATACTCAAAATAACACAAGATTCAAAACTGTTATACAAGATACCTTGTTGGCCTGGTGGTGCATCAGGCAGATGGGGAGAAGAGGTGAATTTATAGGGGTGGCTTCAATCATCCTAATAAATTGACCAACATTTTCATTTGTAATAGGAAATGGTTGTGCATGAAAGAGAACCTTGCGTTTGTTAGATGAGAGAATTGGATCACGACCCTAGAACACAAGAAAAATAACTTTAGTTTGTCAAATGGACACTCTAAAAAAAAAAAACAATCTGCCTGTTTCATACTTGTGTTTCTTCTATGAAAAGCAAGTCATGTTAACTGCAAGGATTTTCTTAATTTGAAGGTTGAATGCAGTAAACAAAGTAACTTTGTCACTCTTATCATCCTCACTTCAAGGGTGAGAGAACATCTGTAAACAATAGAGAAAATAAAATACTACACACTAGGATAACTAAAACAAAAATGCCCACAAGAAGTACTCTTCTTCTTAACATTTCGGGACTAAGAATATTATATTTACCTAACTTAACTAAATTATTTGTCTTTGCAAATTATATGTTTAGAAGCTATTCAATTATTTGAATTCAACTATCGCGTTATGTAGTGATATTTATTTTTGTCATTTAACTAAATATTGCATCTATTTTGACATTAATTATTGCTTTTTTATATAATTTGCATACAATTTTTTATTAATTGATGCAATAGACACGTGCAACGCACGTACGCTACAACTAGTATTATATTAAAGGGAAACTTACATAAATGACTACATTTTGGGGGTTATCTTTTAGGCATAGCTACACTTTAGCTAATTACATTTCGTAGCTATAGTAGACGCACGCTACAGTAGATTGTATAAAGAGATTGTATTCAAAACGGCAACGAAATTGTATTCAAAATTCGGCTGTGTGAGATTTTGGTGTATTCAAGTTAAATTTCATTGTATTCAAGTCAAATTTTGATGTCTTTCAAGTTAGATGTATTCAACTAAGCTGTATTCAAGTCAAATGTATCCAACTCAACTGTATTCATTTGTAGCTACTTTTACATTGTATTCACTTTATTATATTTAAAATCCATTGTATCCAAAAAAATATCCTTCAAAAAACATAGATACACCAAAAATTAACAAATACATCCTAAAAAATGAATACAATCTAAAAAATTAACAAACAAAAAAAAACTCAAAAAAGTGAATACAATCGTCGAATTCGTGAATGAATACAATCGTCGAATTCGTGAATACAACAACACCAACCATTAGTTCCGACCAGATCTATCGCAGAATTTTATCTCATATCTATCTGAATCTACGATATCAGAATTCTTAGCTCTGTGTCGATTTAGACCAATTACACGCCTGTTATGCCATTTATCTTTTTCTTTTCACTGAGCCAGATTTAATATTATCATTGACTCGTCCATCTACCTAAACCAGATAACATCCCTCAATTAGCAAACAATCCTTGCAACCGAAGAAATCGACTAGTCCATTAGAAATTTAGAAAGAAAAAAAAACACAATCTCCAGCACAATACAGCATTGCAGATTTCAAAAACAACATCACATTAGAGGAAATGCACGTCTAGTAATAGTTAAATCATCTAGAACCAATAATGCTAGTAACAACTTTCAAATCTGGCGGCGACAGAAAACGCCGATGAGAGACAGAAAAGCCGGTTTCGCCGGAGCCGGGTTTCACCGAAGTTGGTTTGGACGGAGATGGCAGTGTAGGGTGGGATCGGAGAAGGAGTGGTGATTTGAGGAGCAGTGGAGGGACGGTGGGGTTGGCGGTTTCGTGGTGACAGATTTGGTGGGTGCTGCCGGAGTTCCGCCGGCGGTGGTGGTTGTTGGAGCAGAAGAAGACGGCTTAGAGAGAGAGGTGACGGAGGAGAGAGAAAATGGAGGAAAATGGGAGCAGATTGTGAGAGAATAGAGAGAATATAATTTTTAATAATAAATACAATATAATTTTAGTGTACTAATTACCTTGTGTAATTGACATACAAGATTTAGCTATGAGATGTAATTTTGGCAAAGTATAGCTACTAAATATAAATAAGGCCAAATGTTCTCTATACCATGTAAATTTCTTTATATTAAAAGAACGAAGTGTCTTAAAAATGTTGATTGGATTTATTTATCATTCATTAAAAGACTCTACAATAGACAAAATAATTATTTAATAATTTTTCTAGTATTTAGGACTTTAGAATATTGCTTGAGCCCCATTTTGAATTGGAGATTCACCAATGGAAAGTCCATTGAAGAATGGTATGACGATGGAAAGTCCATCACGCGGCAAGCAATTCCATTAGAAATTGGATTCGATTTTGAAAAAAAGAACAATAGAAAAAACTATGGGACTTAAGGAAAGTCCAAGGACTCAAGGCAGTCCTTTGTTCCAATTACGAATTGGATTCAAGTTTTTCCACGAGTAAAATGTCCAAAAGTTTATTTTGGGAAATAAACTTTTACGCCAAGAAATATAACCTTTGACCAAATAGGAAAAAGGTTCATAGATCGCTAAGGTTTGTAGTTTGCTTCTGTCCTTGGTCAATTTTAGATTGAAGCGGTTCTGATTGCCGTATCTTTTAATAACTGAATATCTTCTTCTGTCATCTCTTGTCTCTCTTTTTGAGAGAAAATTTTCTACTCACCTGCCTATGAAGAACTTCAAAAGTCTATCGAGAAAGGATGTGGTGGTAATTCCTGCAGCTTAAGAACGCGGTGTCCAGTCGTGTAGGAAGACTCACCCTAGTCACTATAGCACCCACTACCCCCAATTCTAGCTGAGAAGCACCCTCCACCCACTTCTATTTTTTCGTGAGCCCAAAAGCCTGCCGGCTCGATTTTTGAGACCCTTTCTGATTCCCTCACCTTATCTCATGAGAAGCAGGCCCTGCCTTAACCTGTCCTCAGACAGCCAACCCTCACCAGGCTGTTGGCATTACTAAATGCTCTGCCAAGCAGCAAGGTTTTCTGGATACGATAGATGCGGAAGTGGACAAAGAAGTCCGAGGAAGAAATAGTTGGACAACTGTATACACATTATATAAAGGGTGATGAAAAAGTTTCATAGCAATTATAATTAATGAGGAATTTTATTTATGAGAAACACTTTGTTGGAAGTGCGTGAGTATTACAAAATCAAGAGAGAAAAGTTACATGTGATTTCACAAGTTTGTAATTTTGTACTTCATAATATATTTATAATAATTTGACAGTGTTTTTCTTTTTTGCATATTGAAGCTGTTATTTGTTGTTTTTCGTAAGAAAAATTGAGTTCTACCCGTCTGAGATATTTCTAGCAGTCTAAAACTATTCATTTATTTGTAGTATTGATGTTGTTTTCATTCTTTCAACGGAAAAGGGCCAAAATTACCCTTGAACTTTGAAAAATAATTAAATTCATCTGCTTCGTTATCTTGTAAATAATTATCACTTCCGTCATCTGTAATTAAATATATCTTGCTTATGTTAAATGTAGATACACGTAAGATCATCCATAGCTTCACCATTTTCCTTCCAAATAATTTTTTATCCATTAATTTAACCCAACCCGACCCAGATATAATATTTTCACCCAAAATTTTACGGACCCAACCCGTACACCCCTAAAAACCATTTCCCCCCTGAACCCCCACACACACTCTCACTCTCTCCACACTAAATAGCCCATTCAAGTGTTGAGATTATACGATGAAGATGATGAACAGGAGGTAGAGATTTGAAAGAGTTTAACTTTTCCATTGAAGAATTGAAAAAGGGAAAAGAAAAGAGAGTATTTACAGTAAGAAAGTCAGACACAAATTAATATTTTAATAGCTAGAGATTTTTTTTTTTTTGTGGCGGTGAGATTAGCAGAGAGAGAGAGTTGTTGCTGGATAGCACTGCAGTGAATGTTGAATATTTTTTGTGTGTGAAATAAAGCTGAGGTCTTTTTTTTTTTTTTTTTTGGTGGAGACAAGAGAGTAAAAGTTGGTCTTTGATAGTTGAATGAAACGGAGCTATGAGTTGCAGTAATGGAGGAATCAGACAGGTGAATCGAGACCGTACAAGTAGCGTGAGTGAAGAAAAAGATAGGTGTGGATGTTCGATGTTGAGTTGTGACTGATTGGACACTAATCCTTTTACTCGGAAACTCGTCCGTCCTCTTAGGGGCGATTTAGTGTGGGGTTGAGAGAGAGTGTGTGTGGGGGTTTACGGGGAAAGTGATTTTTAGGAGTATACGGGTTGGGTCCGTATAGTTTTGATTGAAAATATTATATTCGGGTCGGGTTGGGTTGGATTAAATTGATGGGTAAAAAATTATTTGGGAGGAAAATGGGCTGGGCGTCTAGGATGATGTCACGTGGCAGTCCGTTTAACATAAGGGTATATTTAGATCATAGTATGACGGTAAGGGTATAATTGATCCCTTAATATGACGATAAGGGTATAATTGGCCCTATAGTATAACGAAGGGTATGAATGAACTATTTTCCAAAATTCAGGGGTAATTTTGGTCCTTTTCCGTTCTTTCAATACTACTAATGTTTCTTCATGTCATGCTACGATCTATCTGTAGAAAAATTATTGATCTACCATATGTTTTGTTCTATATACAGTATTTTATAATTGTGCATTTTGATTTTATCGAGTAAATACTATCTCCCATTAGCACGCAATTCTCAAACGAATACAAAAAAAATTGAGAGTTGATGGTTGAGAATCCTTATTCGTTGGTGGCTGCATCTTCAAGTCATGTTAAATCTATAGATAAAGGGGAACCATAAGCTAGAATTAAAAAGTGGCAACAAGGAAATCAAAAGAATGAAAAAAAACCAAGAAGTTCAATTGTTATGTTGATTATGATTCAGATATTGTAGGAAGGACATCACCCTTGATCTTCGAAAGACGACATTTAATTATGTAGGTATACTTTTACTTTTCGTATTTGGTTATATTTGTACGTTTTATTTGATATCTTCCTTCTTTCTCCTTGATCATTAGCGTCATTATGCGTGGAATTGAACTTAAAAATTGTTTAAAACGAAATACACCCTTTTTACCATTTTAAAATAAATCTCACATTGAACAGAATTGTAATTTAATTATTTTTCAAATATTAAAGATTTACACATTAACTAAAATTTTAGTTATTAAATCTTTCTTTATTTAAACTATGTAGAAACTCCTATTACTTTGGAATTTAAAATCAATTAATTTTACTTATACAAATCTCTTCCTAATTTTAATTGTGTTAAATAATTATTAATAATGGAAGATATATACATATGATTAAGTCGTGTGTGAAATCTGCTATGTTTTATATGGTGTCGTAGGACCTATATGAACAAAATGATATTCCAAATTTTGAGAACCTTTCTTAGAGATTCTTTTCGCATGCCCTTTTTACCTCTTAAACATCTAACTTTTGATTTATTTGCCTGTAATTTGGAGTACATCCTAATTTAGTCGAGCATTTAGTTGATATTTATTATTGTGATGCGATGTGCATCTTCTAAAAATAGAAGTCTAAATTAAAATTGCACAAAAAATTGTAGGTTGTGAATGTTAAATACCTTAACCCTAATTATCATAGTTAACAATTTAACTAATATATATTAATTTGCAAGTCAGAATTTTTATAATTAATTTACCGTAAGAGCCTTGATTTCATTTTTCTTCGTAGAAATCAAGGAAAAAATACTGTATTTTTTTTTTTATGTTAATCACTCTTCAACAATTTTTTCTTTTATTATACATTTTATATTGTTAGATGTGATCCCACTTGAGGGATTATACTGGGTATGTTGTTGTTGTTGTTGTTATATTGATTGACGCGATGTACACGTGCAACACACGTACGATAAAACTAGTACCATTAAAATGACCGGTTAAATTTAGCCATACTGAAAACAACTGAATTTAGTCCTGCTCAAAACAACTGTTCATGTTAGTATACATGTGATGTGGTTCCCTAATATATTACTAAGCGCTCTACATCAACAGGTTGCTGTGGTGTAGTTGTTATCACGTTAGTCTTACACAATAAAGGTCCCCAGTTCGATCCTGGGCAGCAACATTAAGTTACTGTTTTACACTTTAATTTTGCTCCACCAGCTTATGCTTGTAAACCAAATTATTACTGTTCATCTTAATTTATGTGACATTTTTTACTTGTTTCTCCGGACATTTCCAGGAAAAACACCTGTTTTGCCATTGTTATAGCATGTAATAGGAACACATTAGTGTTGGGTTCTTAATTTAGTTACTACTTAGTACTTACTATTAAAAGATGATGATGCAGAGCTTGTTAATTTTATCGTATTTACAATGAGATTAATTAGTTGCAAAACCAACGAAATATAGGGCGGCCTTATGAGATCAACTTACTTTGGCATCATATGTTGCGGGGTAAAACTAAGAGTGCAATAGGTTGATCTGAATCTTCATTATTGAAATATTATATTTTATATATAAAGTTACAATTATTTTCTGTGTACAAGTATATAATTGATGTTGAATCATCTTAACTTCTTCATTTTTTTTATCTCTTTATATTCTGAATTTTCTTAATTAAAATTCTGGCTTCGCTAATAATATGTTGTTTATTTGAATGTAGATATATCTTATTTGAGTTGGCTAAATCATTATCAAAAGAAATTGAAATTCCCTTTCTTACGGTTGGTTGTTTTGGCAATTTTGGAGAGGACCTTGATTGGGTCACTATACTTGGCACATGTGTGAAGTTTATATTCCATCATGCTTGTGTCATGTTGCATTTTCGCCATTTTTAATTATTGAGGCCTTTAGTATAAGGTTTTGCTCTTTCTTTAAAATTTGACGTCAACTTTTAGGTAAGCATGTTATATTGACGTGTAACTTTTATCATTTTTTCTTATTGAAGATTTCCTTATGACATCATGTGAATAAGATCATTGTGCTAACTGTTAATGAGAGCATAACTGCAGTTGGTACTTGGCTGGTGGGATTTCATTCAAAAGAAATGGTTTTCTCCTCCCATCGTCAATATAAATACGTGAAGTATACTAAAAAGTAGAAGGCCCAAAACTTTGGGCAAAGCGAGAAAGGTTATTGGGATCCCACTCTTTCTCAATATCATTTTTTTAAAAGTCAATGTGATTGAAACATGAATGTGATTGAAGCATGTACATATATTATAACAGGGCCCAACCTGAACATCCTCTTTATCTTTCAAAAGAAAGGTTATGATACACTCTACCTTTCGCACTCCACTTTCATGAACATTTCGCTAGGTATGTTGTTGTTGTTATATGCAATTGGACTTGAAAGTAGTGTTGATTATTAGTATTAGATTCGTGATTGCTAAAGGAACTTTTGGTTTTTCTCATAACTACAGTAAGTAGCGGTGTTTAGCAAAGGTTATAAGTTGGTGATACTAGCTTATAAACACAAAAAGTATTTATCAATAAAGTGGTCATAAGTTAAAATCAGCCATAAGTAATTGGTCACCCTCAAACTAATGACTTTACAACTTATACATATACTAGTTATGTGAGGCCCGGGTCAAGATATAAAAGCAGATATTTTAGTTAAAGAATAATTTTAATAGTAAGACAATTACAACAACAACAACAACAACCATATACCTATCAGAGCCCCACAAGCTGGAGTTATATAAAAGCAAAATTTTCATTCCACTCCTTTAATATTTTAACTTCCATTTCGATGAAATTATAACTTATGTATCCTAATTTTCAAGTTATTTAGTTCTAAATAAATAATCTATACATAGTTAATGAACTTTTAAGACAAATACATAATTTAACTTGTGCATCTTTGGATGAGCTCAAGCCCTCTCTTAATTAGGATTGTGGGTTCAACATGATACTAAAAAATTGGAGGAAGCATTCTTAATAGGCGCGAGCAAAGGCGAATTATTCGGGATTAATTGGGCTTGCGGATATCGAGCACCAATCAAAAATCAAAGAATGCAATAGAGGTTTGGACTTGAAAAGTAGTGTTGATTAAAAACAAAAACAAAAAAATTGACATAAATAAATAAGATTAGGACCTAAAAAAGTAATTAATTAAAAGTTTTAAAAAATTTGAAAATTATTGTAAGGACTACAAAAGCCCCTGGTCGATACTCAAAAGTAGACTTTAAAACAAAAAAACAAAAAGATTGACTTAAATAAATAAAATTGGACATAAAAGTAATTAATGAAAAGTTTTTAAAAATCAGCCATAAATTATTGGACTACAAAAGTCCTCACATTCCCTCTTATATATAATAGTAATTTGGTTGATTTGATCAAGTCTTTACAATTTTATCCCTAATATCTCTTTTATATTCCGAAAACATAATTTTTAGTTATCTCTCTATTCTATTTCTGTCATTCGCATCTTTTTATGTAATTCTTTTTTAAAAATTTATACTTTTGTAAATAGCTTTAAGGACATTTTTGTCGTTTAATAGAAAAAGTATTGATAAACTAAACACACTAACTGCTTATTATCGGATTCAATATTTCTATTCAAACATGTTGTTTATTTATCAAAAATGGATTTCAACACCTAAAATGCTTTTCAGTATTCGATGCTTATCAACCACTTTTAATCCACTAATTCAAATAGGTTAGGTGTGTTGATTATTCTCTTTCTAATTTCCTTTTACTTTTGAATGGGTTCTTAGTTATCCCCTATTATTTCTTTTACCTTTTCAGGGTCTCCGTTTTGCTGTATTATACAACAACTTTGATTTGAAGGAAAAAGAAAAGCAGAAGGAAAGAAGATCTTGAAAAGGCATAATAAAATTGAAATAAAGCAATTCTTTCCAAAAGTTTTATACCACAAGCTAATTAACTTAAAGTGCACGTAAAGCATAAGATAAAAGGCCAAATGTCATTCTTTTAAATCGAGAAAGTTCTTTGAAAAAGCCAAAGAAATGATATAGACACTCTCCTCACGTCCATCTAATAATAAGAGCCAAAGTCTAAATTATGAGTTGGATCCCACGAACCCCAATTCCTTTAAAAACCTTGCTTTTGGGCTTTGCCAAACATTCTCTTCACATCTAAGAAATAGTGAGTATAAGTTTAGCTTGCTTGTTTTTTTTAAATTACTCCTAGCATAAGCGAGTACAAAAGAACAAACGGAGTATCTATCATAGATCGTTGCATTGCTTAGAGGTCGCTAAGATACTGGTAAGAATCACTATTGTAAGTCTATTGCTACGTAATATTGATTATTAAAAAAGCGAATCCCCTCACCCTTCTCATTTGGAGCTATATATCCCTACTCTAAGATAAGAAAGTTTCCGCCCTCGTATCATTTGTTTTGATTTGTGATTCTTTTTTTTTTCCTTTTTATATTGTATAGGGAAAGGGAAATATGGGGAGTTTTGAGAAAGTGAAGGAGAGAGCACAAGATTTGAAGACATTTTTCAAGAAGGGATTGAAGATTGTGGGAAATTCTTGCAAGAAGGGTTGGTATAAGGTCAAGCACATGAGGAGTTAAAGAAAAAATAAGCTGAAATTTTGAAGAAAAAAAAAATTAATCTTTTATTTTTTTTAAACATGATATGTAGGTTTCTTCTTTCTTTTCTTTTTCTTTGAGGGAGCTATTTTCCACTTTTTTTTTTTTTTTTTAATATTTTTTTGAGGATTGGAGAGAAATTGGGTTTCTGTCATCATTATAATTTGGTTTAATTTGCAGTTTGGTTCTTAAAAAGTTGAAATGTAATAGATTCAGTAGAGTTGGTTTAAAACTTTGGAATTTTGATAAGTGCTCATTATCATGTCTCTCTATTCTAGGGGTTAATAACGACGGATTCTGGGATGATAATAGCAGCGATATAAAATACATTGGCGATATTTACAAAAAGGTGCCTAAAAACTTTTTTTTTTTTTTTTTTTTATTTGTTGAAGTAAAAATCGTCGATCCACGATATTTTAAAAATTTTTTCGCCGATTACAAGTCAACGAAAAATTAAAAAAAAATAAAATTTAATTGTATAACGTGGACCGATCCACGTTATGAGCAATATAAATTGTAAAACGTGGATCAGTCCACGTTTTACAATATATATTTTGTAAAACGTGAAAAATCGATCCACGATACTTTACCATTGGTGCTCTAAATTTTTTTTTTTTTTTTTGCGAGCACTAAAAAAGAAAATTTAGTAAACTTTTTTTTTTTTAAAAAACCGGATTGGTAACACTTAGTGTGTTTTTTCATACTTTGACCAATGATTAATCGTGTGAAGACTCCGAAACGTCAATATTTTATATAGAACTCCGATATTTTTTTTCGCGTACAATAATGTAGGCTCAATACATCAAGGATACGTAGACGTTCGGATCGTCATTTTAGGGGTTGAAAAGGTCTTTTTTTAAGTAAGTTTTGTTTGAAAAAACTTAGTGTTTGATCGTAAGGTTATTTTAGTCAACTTTATATGTTCGAGAAAATTAATCATTTTTTTATTTTCAAAAATTGAAACTTAGTATGAAATTGACATTCCATAGCACGTATTTATTCAAGTACATTACCTTGGGATTTTTACGTCCAAATATATATACGTATCATCATCTTATAAATATTAAAAAACTGAAAATTTCACGCCAATTTGGGGGAAAATCGAAATTGTTAATAAGGGATAAAAGGCGTTTTTTTAAAAATCGGCTCGGCCAAAAGAATTATTATGGCGGTTTGTCCGCATAGATCTCGAAAAAAATACGCAAGTTCAAAAAAAAAAAAACGCGTAAAACGGACGTCCGAGCGCAAAGTTATGACCATCTAAAGTTTGACCACTTTACAACTAGTTTTTTCTCCCTATATTTTTTAGAATTATATTTATATTCAAAATAATGTTTTATCGTGATTAAAAAATAACACGCTTAAATCAAAACCTTAAAAATAAAACACTTAAACCTTAAACAAAACTTATTTCTTGAAAAAAAATGCACCTTTTCAACCCCTAAAATGACTATCCGAACGTCTACGTATCCTTGATGTATTGAGCCTACATTATTGTACGCGAAACTAAAAAATATCGTGTTCTATATAAAATATTGACGTTTTTGAGTCTTCACACACGACTAATCATTGGTCAAAGTATGAAAAAATACTAAGTTTTTTCAAACAAAAACTTACTTTGCACCTTTTCAACCCCTAAAATGACGATCCGAACGTCTACGTATCCTTGATGTATTGAGCCCTTAAAATATTACATTATTGTACTTTGCAAAAAATATCGTGTTCTATATAAAATATTGACGTTTCGGAGTCTTCACACACGATTAATCATTGGTCAAAGTATGAAAAAACACACTAAGTGTTACCAAAAAAAAAAGTTTACTAAATTTTCTTTTTTTAGTGCTCGCAAAAAAAAAAAAAAAAAATTTAGAGGTAAAACGTGGATAGAGGCCCACGTTTTACAAAATATATTTGTAAAACGGGACTGATCCACGTTTTACAATATTATATTGTATAACGTGGATCGACTCCACGTTATACAATTAAATTTTTTTTTTTTTTAATTTTTCGTTGACTTGTTCGGGGAAAAAAATTTTTGGGTATATCGTGGATCAGCCCACGATATACCCCTTTGGTATATAAATTTTAAAATACACCTTTTTGTAAATACCGTGTATTTTTATATGTATATATAGGCTCCGGACTCGGTTAATAACTATGACGGATTCTGGGATGATAATGAAATTTAATGCTTAACTGGATTTTAGTTTTTGACATTGGCGATATGTTACAGAAAAAAAATCACTACTAAATCATGAACACTTTTTTTTTTTTTGAAGTAAAAAACGATCGAGAGCCATCAGTAATCAAGGATTTTTAAGCAACAGAGATTCGTCTCATTGGGAATTATCACGTTATTTTTCCACTGAAACAGGTATCATCAAAAATTTCAATAACCACTATCGGTTAATTAAATTAAAAAGAAGATCGTATCCATCGATTTTCTTACGCAATTATATTCACAAAATTCTTAGACGTTCATTAAATTAAAAAGAAGACGGTGGCAGAAAAAGTCCATCGATTTTATTAAATTACGTAATTATTATATTCACAAAATTCTAAATTTTACCAACTGAAAAATGAAGCAGGGTCTGTACCTTGACAAGATACTATTCTATCATGAGACCATTGGTGCTCGTTGGTTTAAGGCTATTTGTACTCTTCAATTAAATTTTCGTGCAAAACTAATTGACGGACGTCCATTGATTTTCTTTTTTTAAAAAAATTAAACAAAAAATTCATAGTTTTTGTATACGGTAAAAACCGGATATATTCAAGACCGGTGAGACCGGGGACCGGATATAAGAAGAAATTATTGCATGATCAGTCCCGAGTCTTCCCTTAGAACCAAAAAAAGCAAAAAAAATTGACTTAAATAAATAAAATTAGGACATAAAAGTAATTAAGAAAAGTGAAAAATTTGGAAATTATTTGATACAAAAGTCCTCACTCCCTCTTATATATAATAAACTCCGTTATGTGAGCCTGTCTTAAGCCCGGGATATAAAAGTAGATATTTGACCGAGAAATATAATTTGTGTTGGTACAAGTGTACAACATGACAACAGTTCATCCGTTAGTTGTAGTCCCAATAGTCGGTTAGTTATATGAAAGCAAAATTTTCATTCCACTCTTTAATATTTTACGTCATTTTGATGAAATTATTTAACAATCAAACGGTTGGAACCAGAATTTGACATTCAATCTTATCCTTTTTGAAGTTATTTAGTTCTTTAATCTAAAAGTTAAGTTTTATGACAAATACATAATTTAATGCAAGTTGCTCTCATAAGGCAAAACTATGGAAAAAATCTTTGGAGGTATTTCCCTACTTTTAAGGGTTATCTGAATTTTGGGATCTAGAGCATTGTAATAGCAAATCAAAGTATCATTTTTCTCTTTGGCAAAAACAAAAAAATTGACTTAAATAAATAAGATTAGGACCTAAAAGTGGAATATTATTGTTTTAAAAAAGAAAATTATTTACTCTTCTAACATCATTTACTTGACTTAAATCCATAAGATTAGAACGTATTTGTTCAAGTTTTTATTAACGCATATGTTCATATATACAAACCATTGCAGTAATATATATATATATATATATATATATATATATTCCACGAAAAAATCAAAATAGATTAAAATTTGTCCACATATCCTAAACCTCACTTACAAGTTCAATTGATTACCTAAATTCGGGATAAACAGCTTTCATGTAACTTTTCTCTAATTAACCGACAGACATCCAATTCAATTCAATCTACACAATTCTAGTCGATTTTCATCAACTTGAATTTAATAAAATATTACTCATGCCGTGCTCACAAGATGGCTCCAAGCCTTCTATTATCAATCCAAATCTTCATTTTTTTCCCACAATCATAGTTAATAATTCGATGCTCCCTGATTATTAAGTTAACGAGATTATTAGAATCAATTATGAACTCATATTTCACAAGGGGTTGAAATTTTACCTCTCGAATAAGCTCTAGAAATTTGCTATTTTAGGTTACAAAGCTTAGCAGATTTCCTTGAAAACCTATATAAATCTCATATGTTTCAGTGTTAAGAAACATATGGATTTAATCCGAAACACTAAAAGTCTCATCAAATTCTGGAAATTGCACTACATATCAAAATAGACCAAGAATAACATAAGTTACACCACGAAAAATTGTATCAAACTATAAAAATAAATCAAAATTAATAGAAACTACAAAAATCGCACATTCAAATGCTAGTTCTCGATAAATCTTTATTTTTTCATAATTTTCGTCGATGCTAATAGATAAAGTTTGTTAAAAAGTGCCTGAAAATCCCAAGGTTCGAGGTTCGAATCCTCACTCATTCATAAAAAATAAAAAAATAAAAAATTCCCAAGGCAAGGCTTCGCGAAAATTTGCTTTTTTTTTTTTTTTTTTTTTTTTTTTTTGCTCTGCTGAAATTCTACCGAAGTTAGGCCTTTGCCCGAATAGGCCTAATTTGCGACGAAATTCTACCCTGCGAATTTTTTTTATACTCTACTTGGGTACGAGCCGTGATCTCAGGGATATTTTCGGCCACTTAAAGTGCCGAAGGGCAAAATTAAAGACCAACAATTTGAGGGGAAAAAAAATTAAAGACCACACCTGAATAAGGGCATTTGTTCGAATGACCCCCTTTTCAACCTAATGACTTAGAGCCCGTTTGGATTGGCTTATTTTAAGTGATTTTAAGCGCTTTTAAGCCATTTTGTAGTGTTTGGGTAAAGTGAAAAAATGCTTTTAAGCACATGTTTTAAGCCAAAATAACAAAAGCTAGAATTCCTAACGCATGGCTTATGCTTAAAAGTCACTTAAAATAAGCCCATCCAAACGGGTTACAATAATAATAATAATCATAATAATAAATAAATTTAAAAAAACAGTAGGGAAGGTCAATAAAATAACATTGTGATTCGGACAGTAATATCTAAACCACACATCATATAAGGATGCATCATCACATACTTTTCAAAATTCAAAAAATATAATAGGGATGTGTAATTATAAATCAAATAGATTTTTTTTTTCCCGAAGAAGCAACAAAAAAAAAAAAAAAAAAAGCTCTTACTTACCAAATTCCTATCAGGTGCAGATGACTATGCTGAAAAGCCTACCAAAATCATTATGTTTACTTTCCCAAGCATTCACATTTTAAATTCTTCTACAAGTGCTTCTAATAGTATTATTTTTTTTAATATTGTAAATGTCTAAAATATCATAATCATGCTCAATTTAGGTAGGTTGTTATTTGTGAAAATAAAAAATTATATTTGTTTAATAATTAATTCATGGACTATGTTAGTAATGGTCAATAGTCACAAAATTTTTAATTACATCTCATCTACAAAAAAATTACAATAATCTACATGATAACCACATCATTACAGATAAATATTATTCCAGATTGGTCAAATATTGATAAAGAATTGTCCAAATATGGTGAACAACATTATTTTCACACTAAAAGACATAAATGTATGAATTAATCCTCATAATTGCACACATCTGTGAAGATATTTTTTCTTTACAGTTCACTTATATATACATCTCTCTATTTTAGCCCTCAAACCACATTGTTTTTCAATATTCTTTTGAGTAAATTTTTTTTTCTTAGATCTTGCTTGTAGAGGAAAAATGATTTCTTCTTCTGAAATTAACAATTGGCGTTAGATAATACTCACGTTCTCTCAATTGATATTGGTCAAATAGAGGTATGTTATCTTTCAATAGTGAAATATTTTATTTTTAGTATTCTGTATAAAAAGAATTAAGAAGCACTCGTTAAAAATACTTAGATCATTTGTATAATGTTTGGAGAAGGTTTTTTAGAGAAGTTTTTTCATATATAAAAATAGAAAAGTTTTCTTAAAAAAAAAAAAAAAAAACCGATTTCTTGTTTTTTTTTTTTTTTTTTTTCAAATGGTTTCATAACAAAATATCGGTTAACACTTTGAAAAAACTTAACGCTACGTTAGGATAACTATTAAAAAAATTTAGAGAAGTCAAAATTCTAGAGAACTTGATAGAAAAACATAACCATTTTATGCCTTAAAATTTTTGACAATTACTTTATACTTCTAATGCATCTTTTACAGGCTCAACAAACCCAAATAAACGCTATTAGTAAATGGGTGCTAATACCCTTTGAAGTATTGAGTCAGCCGGTGGAGAATGTCTCGAGGACAACAGTAAGAAAATGTGTCGATCTGTTGCTGATATAAGAAGATATATATTAGATGATTTTCTCTTATGCCACTATCTTCTTCCATCTGCAACAGATGGACACTCAACACATTTTCTTATTGCTGTCCTTAAGACATTCTCCATTGGATGACTTGATACTCCAGAGAGTATTAGCACCCATTTACTAATATCATTTCTTTGGGTTTGTTGAGCCTGTAAAAGACAGTGGCGGAGCCACATGTAGTTGCGGGGTGTCAATCGACACCCATTCGTCGGAAAATTACACTGTGTAGCTAGGTAAATTTTGTATTTTTATGTATATATATTACATATGACTCCTTCTCGATTTCTTCTGAATTTACTTTTTTTATATTTTGACACCCCTTAGTAAAATTCTGGCTCCGCCACTGGTAAAAGATGCATAAGAAGTATAGAGTAATTATCTAAATTTTGAAGGCATAAAATGGTTCTGTTTTTATATCAAGTTCTCTAGAACTTTGACTTCTTTATATTTTTTTAATAGTTACCCTTAAGTTTTTTCAAAGTGTGAATCGACATTTAAAGCATTATCTCAAAAAAGCCACAATCAAGAAACTGTCTTGAGTTTTTGTGAGAAAACTTTTCTATTTTTATATGAAAAAACCTCCCTAGAAAACCTTCTCCGGAAAATTATACAAATCTAAGTATTTTTAATGAGTGCATCTTAATTTTTTTTTTTTGTACAAAATACTAAAAAATAAAAATTTCACTATAGAAAGACAGACATATCGCTATTTGAACAATATCGATTGAAAAACACTGTGGTTCGAGGGCTAAAATAGAGAGATGTATATATAGCTAAATTGTAAAGAAAGGCATCTTAACATGTGTGTATGCAATTATGAGAATTAATTCACACGTTTACCCCTTTTTAGTATGAAAAATAATGTCGTTCACCCTATTGGACAATGCTTTACCAATATTTTGACCGATCTGAAATACTAATGTGGTTATCATTTAGATTCTTTTGATATTTTTTTTTTTTTAGATGTGATGTAGTTAAATTTTTTGTAATTATTGACCATTACTGACATAGTTTATGAATTAATAATTAAATAAGTGTAACTTTTTTATTTTTACAAATAAAAGCCTACCTAAATTGCACGTAATTTTAATATTTTAGAAATTTACATCAGTAAAAAAATACTATTAGAAGCACTTGTAGAAGAATTTATAATGTAAATGCTTGAGAAAGTAACCATAATAATTTTGATAAACTTTTCGGGATATTCACCTGGCATCTGAAAGGGATTCAGTGACCAACAACATACTTTATTGTTCCTTCTTCAACAAAAATAATCTAATTTGATTTGTAATTAAACATTCCTATTTTTTTTTTATTTTTTTTTGGTAAATAAAGTTCTTTATTAACCAAAGTAGAGTTATGTACAACGCTTAGTGAAATCTGGCGCATGGACAGACAGTCCCATGGTCCAGTGCATCAAAACAGTTCTATCTATTCATCGAAGTCTCCCTAGTCCTACAACCTACACAGGATAATGATCTAGTTCAAGTTGAGTTTACTGGCTCGATTTTGGTTGCATACTTCCCCTTATCACCACTTCTTGAATGATTCTCTTTATAAGCACCTTAGGAGCCCTTTGCTTGCTTGTAAACACCCTGTTGTTTCTCTCTTGCCACACATAGTAGACATGGTCACCATTCTAACCATTTGTAAGCGACTCTCCCATTCACTTGTCTTTATCAGCCAAGACATTTCATTTGTCCATTCCATTGCATCCCTATTATAGCCCAGCCATCCTAGCAGTTTTTCCCAGACACTAGCAGAGTAGTTACATTTGAAAAATACATGTTCCACTGATTCATTTTCACTCTCGCATAAGGGACACATTATCTGATCAGTAATGTTCCACTTGTTCAGCCTATCTCTTGTATACAGCCTTTTGTTAAGTGCTAGATAGAGGATGAAGGACCATTTAGGTGTTCCAAAGTTGTTGCAAATAATTCTTCTCCAACTGACTTTCTGGAAGTCCCCCCTCAATTTCAAATATACCTGTTTGATGGAAAACACCTTTGAGGCTCTGAACTGTTCTTCATCTATACCAGCCTCTTCTAAGGTGTTTATAGCTTTGAAGATCTTTTTTACCATCCAGGATGCCTGATTTGGAAAGTAGCTCCATATATTTTGACCTTTGACATAATACACATGTACCCATTTTACCCAAAGTTTATCTCTCTTTTTGCACAAGTTCCATAAACTTACATGCAGCCTTATTCCATGTTTGTGCGTGTAGGATATTCAGTCCCCCAGCAACTTTTGGCAGACAGAGTTGTTCCCAAGCTATAAGTGCTTTTTTGGATGCAGTTGTATCACCAGTCCATAGAAAAGTTCGACAAATAGTTTCTACTACTTTCATCACCTTCTTAGGGAGTATGAAAATTTGTGCCCAAAAGGTTTGTATAGCAAACAAGACAGTTTTAACCAGCTGCATTCTGCCAGCGTACGAGAGTAATTTAGCAGTCCATTGGGTGACTCTGCCTGTCATTTTGTCCAGTAATGGGGTGCATTGCATGACTGATAGCCTCTTGGTGTTAAGTGGTACTCCCAAATATCGAAATGGCAAAGTCCCTTTGGAAAACTTCAATCTTTCTAGTACTGCTTGTTGTGTCCTCTCATCCACTCCTCCAAAGTATATAGAGCTCTTGCCGGTGTTTGCGATCAACCCAGATGCTTTGGAAAATCTTTGAAAGCAATCAAAGACTTTATAGATAGATATCTCATCCCCTCGGCAAAACATCAAAAGGTCTGCAAAACATTGGATGATATTGAGTTTGGCACATTTTGGGTGGTGATTGAAATCGGTGGTAAGTCCCGATGGTTTAAGCATCCTATTCAAAAATTCCACACAACACATAAGGGGACAAAGGGTCCCCTTGTCCAAGCCCTTTTGAGCTCGGAAGGCTTTGGTTACTTTTCCATTAATGTAGGGCATCCGATACGGAGTGACACACATCCCGATCTATGTAACAAGCGATGTGAAATTCATGCTAATGAGGATTTGCTCCAAAAAAAGGCCATTCCACTGAATTCATATGCTTTCTGCATATCTATCTTAAGCATGCATCTGGGAGAAACATTTTTCCTATTATATCCCTTCACAAGTTCATGGCTTAAGATGATATTGTCACTAATCAACCTGCCAGGCACAAAAGCAGTCTGATTGTTCTCCACTAGTTTTTCCATGACACCATTCATTCTCTTAGTTATAATCTTGGATATGATCTTATAGATCACTGTACAGCAAGATATTGGTCTGTATTCCTTCACCGAAGTAGGGTTCTTTACCTTCGGAATTAGTGTTACACTGGAGCGATTTACCACAGATGGTATGTTTGGATTATCAAAAAATTGCACCACAAAGACTTGTGATGTCCTTTCCAATAATACACCATGCCTTTTTAAAAAATACTGCATTAAAACCATCATGGCCTGGTGCTTTCCCATCATCAATGTCATTTAGAGCTTGTCTTACTTCCTCAGTAGAGACAGTTTGGAGTAGCATTAATTGATCCTTCCTATCGAGAATATTCCCCATTTTCATTACTCCGGTTCGATAAGGAATGATTAGGTTCCGTAATGTTTCATAGAAAGTACATATATTAGTTTCAATCTCCTTATCAGTATGCAATAATCTCCCAGTATCACTTGTGAGACAGCTGATTTTGTTTTGTGCAGTTCTACTCTTCATGCTAGCAAAAAAATACCTTGTATTAGAATCCCCAAGTTTTAGCCACTGCACTCTTGATTTCTCGTTTGCCATACACTTTCCTCAATGTTAGTCCATTTTTCTAATTCCTTTCTTAGGCCTTTTTCCTCTTGGAGGAGCTCCTGGTGCTTGCCATCAGCTGTTAAGCCTTGCATATCCAGTAGTTTCTGTCGGGCATTAGTAATTCTCTCCTCAATTCCTTGAAACTCCACCTTCCTCAACTCTTTCATCCTTTTTCACCTTCATTAGTTCTTTAAACGCCGTACTTGAGTAAGTGTTGGATAAGATAACTATTCCAACATCTACTTGCCTCTTTGAAGCCATCATGTTCAGCCATATAGTTATAGAATTTGAATAGTTTCGGTTGATTCCTTCCAGATTCCGTAATGTACAGGCTTATAGGAGAATGATCTGAGAATAAGGGTTCCATGGCAGTCACATTAGTAGTTGCTACTGTAAGCATCCAGGCTGCATTAACTAGGGCTCTATCTATCTTGCTGTAAATTGTCCCATTACTCCAAGTGTATTGCCTCCCAGTAGTCTGGAGTTCATTTAAGCCTGTATTTTGAATGAAATTTCTGAAATCTCTGATTTCATTTTCCTGCACTTCCGCCCCATTAATCCTATCCTCCCCTTCAGTGATTGCATTATAATCCCCTATACCATGGTTCGTTTATACCACTATTCAGTCTTTCCAGCTCCTTCCACATGGTCCTTCGAGCTACAACAGTGTGCAGCCCATATATTGCAGTGAACAAAAATTGGAAGCTTCCACTAGTGATTAGGCAGTGGATGAACTGATCCTGAGTTTGTAGAACCTTAAGAGCTACAACTTTGGGGTTCCATAGCAGCCAAAGTCTACCTTGTTCGTTGCCATTATAATTTTCAGCCCATTCCCACCCTAGACACACTTTTTTTACTATTTTTTTTGCAAATTTTTTGTGAACTCTATGTTCAGAAATAGCAATAATACTCACCTTATTTTCTCGTAAAAACTTTATCATCTCTATTTGCTTATACGAACCTTGAAACCCTCACATTAATATGACCAAACATCATTTGGTTCCATTAGGAGGTTTAGGCTCCAAGCCTTGCGTGGGACTGCTAGTTTGCCCACCTTCATCCATCACACCTGGTTCTGGTCTGTCTTTATTTTGTCCTACATCTTTGCCACCTGCTACATCTTTTACCACTAGTGGGAACATGTTTCCTCTAGCAGCAGCTGTTTGTTTTACAGTTTGCCAATCAACTCCATTAGGTGGTGGTGTTACACTGACTGCCACCCCACCTTGATTTACTCTAGATTTCCATTCCTGTTTGTTTCTCTGCTGCTGGGCCTTAGGGACCATCTCTACAGGTCTTTGAGCAGCCCCTACGATTGTTGTGGCAAGCGGATTCTTTGTGGCGGAGCCTTAGCTACTTCTACGGGTTTTACCGTGAAGGTCTCTATTTGCATTTTCCCATTTGGCACCAGCCCCTTCAATCTATCTTTTGAGCAATCATGGCCAAGTTTACAATGGTTTCCGGTCGTATGTGACAATTTGTTGGAAACACTCCTTGTGGGTCTTGCATGAATTTCATGGCCTTGTTATATCCATTTCAATCAATACCCTCGCATAGGAGATCCTTTCCATAATGGTGGTGCATTAAATATAAAGAACTACTTATGCTTAATGATTCCATTTCCCAGCAACTGAGGGGCAGATTGGGGTATTTCACCCATAATGGGATTGTTTTCAGCACCTCGTTTGCAAAATCAAACTCAGCTGTCCATGCTTTCATAATAATGGGTTTGGTATTTAGCATTTGTGGCCCTGAATACAAAACCTCATTCCTATCTTCAAGGCTTCCAAATCTAACCACAAAATACCCATCGTTATGGTAATAGATCTTAGGTCCTGCCACATACTCCCAATTTTGGCCAACAAATCTATCAATGCTCGCAATAGTAGGGGAAGCCCCAATTACATACAGAACAATCGCATTTTTCCACTTTTCACTTCCTGCATCCACTGCTCCTTGGTCTAATTCAATAATTTTTTTCCCATCTCGAATAGAAGGAGCAATATAAGTGAGACTCATACCTTTTTCAGCCATTTTATTTCTTTGGAATAGTGTATTCCAAGCTTTGGTTGGTTCCTGCTCTACCTGTAGCTCATTTGCCCGTTGTTCTTCCATAGTCTCCTCTGTAGTATCACCTATGGCCCTCGGAGTAGTCATGGCGCTAGGGTTTTTAACTTCCCCTGACCCACTTCCTGATATCCCGTCCGTAGCCATGCGTGTTTCATTTGCTTTCCCTGGCGTCGTAGGCGGCACTGCCGGTGGTATCCGGCCATAGTTCACTAATCGCCTTCTCCTTTTGGTTCGGTAGCGGTGTCACTCCCGGTCCTTTCCCAATCTGTTTCGTCGCCATAGTCGGTTAATCTATGGTGTTGCCACCCTTCTTCGTCCTTCCTCTGGCCATCCGGCCGTCGGGGCGTACGCTAGACGAACGTGCACCTAGAGTGAGGAGAGAGAAGAGAGAGAAAACTTTTATTATGTTTATTTTTTTATTTTTTATTTTTACATTTTTGAAGAGTATGTGATGATGCATGTAAATATAAGAACTCCCATATATCAAAGTGGCTAATTTATGCATTAAACATAGGTCACGTGAACACATGGTCACCCGATTAAGCTCGGTATATTATGTATATAATTACTAAAATATATCTAATATTAACTGAAAGAACACATGATCAAACTAGACTAGGTGGAGCACTGGTTAAGTGTTGGGTTTAATCCCTTAAGATTATGGGATTGAACCCCACTAAATGCACTTCCATTTTTTTTTTTTTAATTTTATTTAAAATTGTGAACCTATCCTCTTAAAATCCTAAATTCACCTCTGCATATATGGTTCCACTAAAATATCTTAAAAGTGTATTAACTTAAAAAGCCAATTAAGACGGGTTTAGATGTCACCGTTTGAATCACCATTTTGCAAGCTCGATTACTTTTATTGACCTTCCCCTACTCTTTATTATTAGTATGTACGACAATTGTAAGTGTAACATTCTGTACTCCAGAACTAAAGTATAGAACCATGAAATCAGAAGGCCGGAGTTTCACTAAGTGTTGTAGGACAGAGGGAGCTCGGTGAGTAAGACCGAGCTGCATTGCCTTCTTTTCATTAGCTAGGGTGTTCCAGCAGGAGCTAAAAAAAAAGTAAAATTTTGACTAAGTATAGAAATGACAGCAGGAGCTCGCAACGAGACAGGAGCTCGCTATAGACCTCGCTCAACGAGGTGTAGTGTCCGAAGGAGAAAAATTCAGAAAATTGATTAAGTATGATTAGGTCGGGTGAGCTCGTTGGGCGAAGCTCAAAGCGAGGTATGATCTCGCTATAGAGCTCGCTGAGCGAGGTCACCTCTCGCTTTGGAGCTTGCTCAACTAGCCAGGCAGTCTCGAAGTCTCATCCTTTAAATTCAACACTTAACCCAGAAATTCATTTATCAAACATTCCAACTTTGTAAAAAACCCTTGAAGGATGATTTTTCTCTCATCTCAAACCCCCACATCAAGGTAAGAACATCTGTAGATCCCTAATCGATCCTAGTACTAAATACATGATTCTTAAACGAAAACATAGGATTTCTAAGGTAATCTTTCTCAAGAGATTAAAGCTAGGGTTTTGGGTGTTATTCGTCAGAGAAGCAAACTAGTTCGTTGGATTGAAGCGTTTACAGGTATGTATGGCTTCTATCTACATGTGGGATGCCCTTGTTCTTCCCCACGCCACGTTTGTCCACGAATTTCTCATTCTTATGAGTATTATGCCCTAGTTTCATGAAAAGCTTAAATGTTCTTATAGTTTAAATAACGAAACTTCGTATTTTGTTCATGTATATCATTCTGAGCATCATGAACTCAATACGTAATCCATGAATACTCATATCTTGATTTTCATGAGTTTTCAAGCATGTCATACGAAAAGGTATATGAACTACTATCGTTATATTCCAAGAAACCCTCCATGAATTTCATGTCTCATGAAAATATATTATGTATACATGTTATGAACTATATTTTAAGTTATGTTTTGAAAATCATGGGCTCAGATGCCACCTATTATATGTGTTCATGTTTTGGGAGTATGTCTGATTGCGAAGGCTTAATTGCTACATATGCGGCAGGATCGGGATCACTCACTTCGATTAGGTTGATTCCTTTACTTTATCCATTGCGAGTTATTTTATGGATCCATTCATACCATATTCATGTCTCAAACCCCGGCAAGGTAAGAGATGGCTCAGCTGGTCGGGTCAAAGGCCATACACCACATGCTCACGTGGTGGTTACATGTCGGTTTTACTAAGGCTCTCCCACGGATATACATGCTTAAAATATTTTATTCAGTTTACAGCTTAATCATGTAGATCGTGGTCATGTCCAGGTTTTAGTTACAGTTACAGCTTTACAGTATTTAGTTACAGTTTACAGCTTACAGTTGCAGCTTCAGTTCATAGTTACAATTTCAGTTTTAGATTTCTTTATGTATCCATGTCATTGATTTGGGCTGCCCATTCCCCGAGCACCCCACTAACAAATTTCTTTCTTTCAGTTGCTGTGTACGGTGATTCCGGTGTATTTAAGTTTTGCCGGGGCTGCGTTTCACGATGCGGGTGCCGACACGATAGAGCTCGAGACTTCATTGTAAGTTGTTTGGTGAGCCCCGTTTACTTCGGGGCATTGTCTTTATTTATCAGCAGTCATGTCGTGTTAGACAATCAGGTTTACTAGGGGCCTTGTCCCAGCAACAGTTCAGTATTTTCATACTAATGTCAGAGGTTTCATAAACTAATTAGTAGGTCATGTTCAATATTCAGTAATATTTAGCCTCGTGGGTTACACAACTATGTTTTCAGACTATTTTCTGCACGTATGTTTAAAACAATATTTTCAGTATTATTATTGGGATGACTCAGGATTTATTTAACTATTCATGTTTCAAATTATATCCCGTATCAATTCATGTCCCATGTTGATTTAGCCAATCATGTGGTTCGCTCGGTCATATGCAGTCAGACACCAAGTATCATATTACGTCCAGGCTCAGGTTCGGTGCATGACAGTAAGTCATTAGGTTGAAAAGGTTTTTGAATATAACTGATAACAAAAGGAGGACGAGGAAATAAGTAAACACAACTCATTGCAATTCGAAAGGAAAAGAAATGACTAGGGGTGTCAAATTTGGCCCAAAAGGTGATGACCCGCCCAAACTTTTATGTGTTGGGCTCAAGATAATTTTATATTGGACTGATTTCAGCACAACCCAACATAGCCCATTTTAAAGTGATGTCCAACTTAGCTCAATACTAGCCCATTCCTAAGATTTACTTAAATTTGGATTTATTGTTTGTGATTTAGTTTATTTGTTTAATATATACACTTTACTTATATCATGTATCTTATAAGTTTGTGGTGTGTTCAATATGAAGGGAAATATTTTTCACAAAAAATGTTTTTCTCGAAAAATATTTACCACGAAAATTATTTTCTTAAAAAATATTTTCCACGAAAAATCCGTAAAAATAATTTTCAGGAAAATATTTTTGCGAAAAAAAATATTTTCCAAAAAAATATTTTTCTAGAAAATAGACCTTTCAAAAAAACTGGGTCAAGTTGGGCGGGTCATGACCCAACCCATTTTTAGTCCATTTCAGCCCAATGACAATTAATTTGCCAAATAACTTTTGGGCCAATGTTAGCCCAACCCATTTATTACCTCAGCTCATTTTTATTGGGCCAATTTCAGCCCAACCCGCCCATTTGACACCCCTATAAATGACCATGTAACAATTTCTTATGTGTTACTTTTAGAATCTTTTATATGTAAAAAAAGTTTTTATAAAAAAGACATCAAACCAAAAAATAAATTTGTAAAGGAGTACAAAATCGATTAACGAACATAAAAGGAACAGAATGTCGCAATTTTGTATTGTACGAGTTTAGGTTATATTAATTACTATGTACTGATAACGGAAAAATCATTTATACAAAATTAATTTACTTAAAAAGGTAATTATATGTTACTGATGACGTAATAAAACACAACCTACTCTAATATACAAAATTATATTAATAGTGTAAAATATTCATTATAATATCAATAAATATAAGTTAAATCCTAGAATTAATTATGGTTGATAGTATTTCAAGTCGAAGAAGAAATGCCACATGAGTCATGTGCATTTTCTAACATCATACTCAAAGGTGTGATATTAACACGAGATTCCACCAGTTGGTAATTAGCTTCACGACAGAAAGACGTTATTGGCAGGAAAAACTAAACACTCGATATAAGTTACAGATCTAAAAATTAAATATTAACCAAAATTATGGTGGGTAGTCTTTCTAATTAAGTAAAGAAAATCCCATGTGCATTTCTTAACATTGCTTTTTTATTTTTCACCTAATGTTTGGTATCCTTTTTAACATCCAATTAGTTGAGTCCATACGATATAAGATCTATTTAAGGTGAAACGTCACGTGAAAGTAAATAAGAAATCTCATCTACATCCTATTATGATGTCATCTTTACTAAATTACCTTTTTCCTATCATGCTATTGCTTCTAAGTTCTGTCTGCCAACCATCTAAGACCGGATACAATAACAACTTTTGCTATCAAGTTCATAGGTTTGAAATCCATATCAATAAGAACTCTCGCCTTCATCCTATTATGATGTCATATTTATTAAATTACCTTTTTTTTCTATCATCAATTGCTTCTATTTTGTCTGCCAACCATTTAAGACCGAATTCGATAACAACTCTTATTATCAAGTTCACAGGTTGAAACCCATAACAAATTGAAAATTGTTATTAAATCGTATTGCAGAGAGAATTCTTTGAACCGAAGTTAGACTAATTCACGAAACGAGAGAGAAAACGAATCTGTCCGTTACGCAAAACTATAGAAAAACGAAATTAACGAGCGAAAAAATAATATGAACGGTATATGAAAAACCAAATGAATTCACGGTGTCCTTAAGAAATTATTGATAGCAGGGTTTTGGAATCTTTCCTCTAGGATAGAACGATTTACTCACCAAAATAACGGCACAACAAATTCGGGTGACTACGAACCACTCGAAGGTAGTATATATATCACACGAGATTTTTTAAGAAGTGCGAGAGAAAGAAGAAGATGAATATCGAAGAAAATTTCGTAAGGAAAAATTCGGGATCGACGAAATATATAGTTTGGGAAAAGGTTTGCAACTTTTCAGAAAAGTTTGCAACCTTTCAGAAAAATTCCGTTGGAAAAACGGAGGGAAATGTTTTAAATTAATTCGGGAAAGAAAGAAAACGGGTCGGGTCGCAGGTCAGGATCTTTAATTAATTAATTAAATAATGATTAATTAAATAATTAAAATTAAAGGAAATTTGGTCCAAAAATATTACCAATCAATCAGATCATTCGACCAAATCCAAATCCAAATCCGAAGCCGAAGCCGAGCCGAGCGATGACGATGGCGCGAGGGGAGACCCTCTTCTTAACCATTTAGCAACAAGAATGAGTGCTTTTACTTTTAAGTAGGAGTACTTTTCTTTCCACCACTTATGAGAGACAAATACTTATTTTATAAAGCAAGAGGGAACAACTCATTTTCCCTCCACTTCTTTTCCCTCCATTTCACATTCAACCTATCAATTAAACCAACAATGTTGAATGGGGAATGGCTATAAGATAAAGGAATGCACGGACAAGTGTGTGATATACAAGCGAAGATTAATTGCATACGGATAAGTAGGTTTCCTTTGAACTTTCCGTAGTGAACTTATATCGGATATACTCGATCAATCGGTAGATGTGATATCTTTGAACTCGAACTTTGTTGTATAACTAGACAACATAAGTCACACAATTAACCCTCAACCATCTATGGTTCTCACGGTTGTGCTCGTTTCGACCATGAACAGTTGGTTTCGTGAATTAGAGAATGGGCCTTTACCATCGTTTCCCCTTGAAGCGGCTTATACTTCACACTCGCATAGGTGATTTTAAACGTGTAGTCACTATAGACACACTATCGGTCATGTTACGAGGCTTAGATAATCATTAAAAAACTTTAATGCTTTATTAACTCATTAAAAAGTCTTAAGGTTTTATCTTATTTACGAACATTGTCATAAACAAGAATGGGTTGAGTTATTTGACAATGTTGAACCGTCATTCATAACTTTGTTTGATCTCTTTGAACCTAGTTCTTGGGATCTCCAGTTTACTAGGTAGAGTTACCACCATGATGACTTGTCCTAGGCCTTAACCCCATTCCCCTCGATGATCTTTCAACAGCCTCTCTAGATAAGCCTTTTGTTAGCGGATCCGATACGTTATCTCTTGACTTTTCGTAGTCAATAGTGATAACACCACTAGAGAGTAGTTGTCGAACGGTATTGTGTCGCCGTCGAATGTGACGCGATTTTCCGTTATACATAACGCTCCCTTACCTATTGCCGCGGCTAGCAATGTATACACGTAGGTGCCAAAGGTTTGGGCCAAATGGAATATCTTCAAGAAATTTCGGAGCCATTAAAATCGGCCTTGTCTAAAGCTATAAATTCAGATTCCATTGTAGAGCGGGCGATGCGTATACATTTTGATGATTTCAAGACAACTTGCTCTTCCAGTGTGAAAACATATCCCTTGTGGATTTAACTTCAGATATGATCCGGTGATCGAGTTTGCATCACTATATCTCTCAATTCTTGCGGGATATTTATTATAATGCAAAGCATAGTTTTGGGTGTGTGTTTCAAATACCCTTAAGACTCGTTTCATTGCCATCCAATGAGTTTGATTGGGATTACTCGTGAATCGACTCGGCTTGCTAATAGCACATGCTATATTTGGTCGTGTACAATTCATAATATACATCAAACTTCCCAAACTCGTGCATAATCCAATTGTGAGTCACTTTCACCTTCATTCTTTTGAAGTGCAAAACTTACATCAATTGGAGTCTTTGAACATTGAAATTTAAATACTTGAACTTGTCAAGTACCTTTTCAATATAATGTATTGTGATAATGCTAGACCTTGTGGAGTTTTATGGATCCTAATTCCTAAGATCAAATCGGAACCCTAAGTCTTTCATGTCAAATTTGCTAGGAAGCATACGCTTTCGTAGCATTTACATCGGCAATATCTCTACTCATTATCAACATGTCATCAACATATAAATAAACAATGACTTCATGATTTGGAGTATTTTTAATGTAAACACACTTGTCACACTCATTAATCTTAAATCCATTTGCCAACATTGTTTGGTCCAAATGCCATTGTTTGGGTGCTTGTTTAAGTCCATAAAGTGACTTAGCAAGTTTGCACACTTTCCTTTCTTTACCAGGAACCAGAGATAATAGTCAAAATACCCCCCAACGTTTGACCAAAATGCCAACTACACACCTAACCTTTGCGTTGGTCCTATTACCCCCGGACAAATTTTTTCGCATTAAAATGCCTTTTTTTGCGATGTGGACAAGAGCGTGAGTACCTCGGTGGCGCGTTATAGCCTTTAAAAAAAAAGCGACGTGTTTTGGAGAGCCAAACCACGTAGATGCCACATAGATAAATTTAAATTCCCTCCATTTTTAGGCTACTTCATCTTCTTCCCAATTTAATACCCATCTCCATTCTTTTTGCCAAATAATACCCATTATAAATTTAGAGCTAGGATAGTGATTATTCTTATAATCCCGTTTTCCCAAATCAAATTCAAAAAAAAAAAAAAAAATGCGAAGAAAAAAGAACGAAAATGCGGAAAAAAAAAAAAGTTGAAAATCTAATCTTGTTAAAGAAAATCTCGATTGAAAGTTGCTTGTTTGGAGTTGCTACTTGTTGCTTGGTTGGAGTTGTTTAAGCACTAATTCTTTGAGTTGATTTAGGGAGAAAATTAAACTCCATTGCTAGGAATTTAGAGAAAGCTATGAAGAACACCAAGTGGGTTTCTTTAAATTCTTGATTGTTTGATCAAATTAATGGATGAACTTTGTTCTACTTGGTGTTAAGAAGCTTCCTTTCACATTTGGGTTTTTTCCCAAATCCAAATTCAAAAAAAAGAAAAAAAAATGAAAATGCGGAAAAAAAAATAATCTAATCTTGTTAAAGAAAAAATATGATTATGGAGTTGCTAATTAATTTTTGAGTTGATTTGGGGAGAAAATTAAACTCCATTGCTAAGAATTTGGAGAAAGTTATGAAGAACACCAAGTGGGTTTCTTTAAATTCTTGATTGTTTGATCAAATTAATGGATGAACTTTGTTCTATTTGGTGTTAGGAAGCTTCCTTTCACATTTGGGTTTTTTTGGATCAAATTTGAGGAAGTTGGTGTGATTTTTTTTTCAACTCCTAATGAAGATGATGATGATGATGATGTTGATGAAGATGAAGGAAAGAAAAAAATGAAGTGTGAAAAATTGAGAGATTTTTTTTTTTGAAGAAGAGTAGATGTATGGAGGAAGGGGGGGGAAATTAATAAAAAATGAGAAGAAATTAAAGATTGGACAAAAAATTAATATTTGTCAAGCCACATCGAAGAAAAAGTGGGCATTTTAATACTAAAAAAATTTGTCCGGGGGTAATACGACCAACGCAATGTTAGATGAATTGGATTTTGGTCAAACGTTGGGGGGTATTTTGACTATTAACCGAACCACAAAACCCTCAAGGTTGTTCCATTTAAATTTCTTCCTCGATTCTCCATTTGGTGACCTCCATTTGACGGATTTCAAACCATATCATTTATGGCCAACATACAGTTATCCTTATTTCTGGTGAATATGTGTCAAAGTAATCAAGGCCTTTTTTGTCTATAACCTTTGACCACAAGTCTTGCCTTATATTTGTCAATAGTGCCATCAGCTTTTATTTTCCTCTTAAAAATCCATTTCGAACCTGAGGTTTTATGTCCGGGAGGAAGATCAACCAATTCTCATGTATGGTTATTCAAGATTGATTCAATCTCACTATTGACTCATTTCTTTCCAAAATGTCAATCAAAAGAAGACATTTGCCGCTCATTTCATTTTCAATGCCACCGTCAGGAAGTAGATATCCTTTGACGTTTGCTACGCCTTGGAACTTGGTTTACTTTCCTTTGGTTCTTCTCGCGGCATTTAGATCTTTCACTTGACGGCTCACATTCAGCTTTTTATACGGATAAATGTTTTCAAAGAATTCAGCATTATATGTATTAACATGAATTTCGGGATTGTCCTGTTAGAACCAAAAACCGACAACCTTTGTCGTTTGTTTGTAGATAGCACAATCAGCGCTTTTTGGTCCGATTTTTTACCCTTTTGGGCAAAGAAACTTGACCTTTGTTAAACACTCTACACATATTTAGTTAGGTTTTCTTCCTTCCATAATTCATATGGAATAGACGTAGGCACCCCCGAGTATTCGATTAACTAAGGATATTCCCCACAAGTTGTGCGGTAAACCGAACTTATTAATAAAGCATTCACCATTTCCTTTAATGTTTGGTTTTTCCTTTGATTCCGCAATTCCATTTTGTGACATTTAAAATAGTTTGATGAATAATTCCATATTCTAAACATATCTCGCAAAAGGAGATTCGTATTCTCCACCCCTATCACTTCTAATCATTTTTATCTTTTTATTCAATTGATTTTTCACTTCGTTTGTATTGCTTAAATGCATCAATTCTTCATCCTTACTATTAAGCAAATACACATAACAATATCGAGTGCAATCGTCAATAAAAGTTATAAAATACTTTTCCCACCACGTGATGGTATTGACTTCATATCACATATACGCGGATTGTCTAAAAGTGATTTGAACTCCTATCAATGTAATTTATACGGATGTTTGTTGATAGACTTATACGGATGTTTAACAAACTTAGACTCACCACTGCATTTCACATTTTGATTTATTACACTCGAATTTAGGCAATACTTCTAAATTAATCAATTTTCGCAAGGTTTTGTAGTTGACATGTCCTAAACGAACATGCCATAAATCATTTGACTCGACAAGTAAAATAATTCTTTTATTACGCCGTCAACAACCATTACATTAAGTTTGAAAAGGCCCATGAGGTATCCCTTTCCTATGAACATATCATTCTTACTTATTACAATTTTCTCACTAACTAGCACGCACTTAAACCCGTTTTTGACGAGTAGACATCGAAACTAAATTCTTCCTAATTGTTGGAATGCGTAACGTTGTTGAGAGTGACTTGCTCGAAGTCATCTTCGAAGTATCTTCCCATATCCTTCAACCTTTTTCGTTGCGCATTTAAAAACATATAGGTTGCTAATGCTTCTTTTACAATAAGAAACATGTTGAGTGGCAATTTAATCAAGCCACCACTCCTTTGGGTTTCCAACCAAATCGCACTCCTCTCTCTCTCTCTCTCTCTCTTGTCTCTCTCTCTCTCAATTATCTCTCTCTCCTACTCTTTCCAAAAGGTTTCTTCCTTTTCTTATTCTTTAACGCCTTCTTCAACGATGTTCGCTCCCATAATCATTGAGTTTCCACGCGACTTCTTTTCAAAGAACTTTATTATCTTCCCTCAATCTTCATGAATCACA
The DNA here is from genome assembly GCF_029784015.1 of Lycium ferocissimum. Classification (NCBI taxonomy): domain Eukaryota; kingdom Viridiplantae; phylum Streptophyta; class Magnoliopsida; order Solanales; family Solanaceae; genus Lycium; species Lycium ferocissimum. The sequence continues at coordinate 47,565,369 of NC_081345.1, read as the reverse complement.
AGATCTTCGACTATTTTTACGCTTGTGTTTCAGATAGTTCTGAAGTCTCTCCACGAGAGGCAACTTCTCAATACGAGCCACTTGAAATGCCTCGTCGATCACCATACCTTCAACAATAAGGTCATGGATAAGGACTTGGAGTTCTTGAACGTTGCATCTCGTCATCTTGTAGTCAAGAAACTTGGCAACCATAAATTTTTTTCCACGCATCTTCGCTTTATACTTCTTTTCGAGTGCAAGCCATAATTCTTTTGAAGTTTTAAATCGTAGACATTATACAGATCATCATCTAGTGCACTAAGGATGTATCCTTTGCACAAAAAATCTACATGCTTCCAAGCCTCGGTAATCATAAAGCCGGTTTTAGCATTCCTTCTTCAATAAAGAGGATTTTCATTTGTTCGCATGCCTAGAGTAGTCGACTTGAAGAACATTCTTTCTGCCATCCTTTGAAGTTGATCGGTTTCTTTGCCGGTGCCATCGCGTGTGTGTAATTCTCTCACGTCACGCCAACGGTAGTACCGAACCGGTTGTAGTTCCATTTGAACATCACATCACTCGTTTCCATTCTCGTCAATAATTGACAACCGTTTAATAAATGGCAAATACGAGAGAAGATATATATATATATATATATATATATATATATATATATATATATATATATATATATATATTATTTTTTTCCCTTTTTTCCTTAATGCACGATGAAGTTTTTATGTTCTTCAAATTCACACACTGTTATAAACTTTAATAATCCAACGAAGTTTTTATGTCCTTCAAGTTGGACTAGAAAATTCCAACGAGTGTAGGTTTTAGTCTTCAAAACACACAAATTAAAATATATAAGCAATAATTTCCTTAAGATTGTTATTGATTGCAAAGAATACTTTGAAAGTTAGACTAATTCCGAAATTATTCTTTTTTCGCAAAACTATAGAAAACGAAATTAACGAGCAACCGAAAAATAATATGAACAAAGATATGGAAAACCAAATTGAGCTCCATTGAATTCAAAGTGTGTCCTTAAGGAGATTATTCCCCTTAATGTACCCGAGGTTTTGGAATCTTTCCTAGATAGAACGATTTACTCACCAAAATAAGCAAAGCAAAAGTGACTACGAACCACTCAAAGGTAGTATATCACACGAGAGTTTTTAGGAAGTGCAGAGAAAGAAAAAGAAGGAAAAATTCTGAGGATCAACAGAAATATACAACCTGTTTGGGAAATTCCGTTGGAAAAACGGAGGGAAATGTTTTAAATTAATCCGGGAAAGAAAGAAAACGGGTCGGGTCGCGAGTAGCCGGAGCCTAGCCAAGCGACTACGACAGCGCGAGGAGAGACCCTCTTCTTGACCCTTTAGCAACACAAAGGAGTGCTTCTACTTTAAGTAGGAGAACTTTTCTTTCCATCACCTATTTATGAGGACAAATGCTTATTTTATAAAGCAAGATGAACAACTCATTTTTCCCTCCACTTTTCCTCCATTTCCCATTCAACCTATCAATTAAACCCAACAAAAAATCATTTTTGACAGTCGACGAAAGCATGCTCACTCCGTTAAGCAAGATGTCTCTTATTGGTATTAAGTGACCTATTGATAGCAGGGGCGAACTAGGTAGGTTCCGGTGGTTCATCTGAACCCCCTCGGCGAAAAATTACAATGTATATACAAGATTTTTTTTTTTATGTATATATAGTAGATGGCCGTTGAATTTCCGCGGTTTCTTCATATTTTTGAACCTGTTAGGTGAAAATTCTGATTTCGTCACTAGTTGATAAACTATAAGAAGGTCGTTCCATGCTAAAAAAAAATTTCCATCCTCAAGTTTGAATACAAAACTTATACGTTGAATGATCATAGTAATCACATCACAGGTGGTCCTAATTTGTTTTTAGTGTAATACCTAAATAGATTATACTGCTCAAGATTCAAGAAGAATAATATAAAACCAACACGAGCTTCAGCCAGTTGGCAATTAGCTTACGTGTGAAATTGTTTAACAAAATACATATTTAAAAATGATTAAAAGAAAAGAAGAAAACAAAAAGGAAAAGAATATCAGGTTATACCAAGAATCACCCTTCTGCTTAGCTAATCAACTACACATTATACTTCAATCTTCTTATATCTACTACTAACAATCCTAGCCGTTCATCATCCCCGTCACAGAGTAGCTTCATTATCAAGCTATTATAAAATCTGGAACATACATTTAACTTTGTGTACTTTGAATGATGGGGATTAATACTGTAGCAATTCTAATAAAAATGGGTTGTGAATAAATGGGTTTATAAATATGATTCGAAACATTTAACCTTTAATAAATTAAAATGGGCTTTGAAATTTGAAAATGAAGAGAAAAAATGGGGAACTATTATGTACCCGCCCAACATGGAACCTGCTTTTTTGAAGGGTCTATTTTCTAGAAAAATATTTTTTTGGAAAATATTTTCTAGAAATACATTTTTCCGAAAATTATTTTTACGGATTTTTCGCCAAAAATATTTTTTAAGAAAACAATTTTCGTGGTAAATATTTTTCGAGAAAAACATTTTTCGTGTAAAAAATATTTCTCATATTGAACACACCACAAACTTATAAGATACATGATACAAGAAAAGTGTATATATTAAACAAATAAACTAAATCTCGTATATATATATAAACCCAAATTTAAGTAAATCTAAAAAAAAATGGGCTAAATTGCATATTTAGTATTGGGCTAATTGGAGATTAAATTGATATTATTGGGACTAAAAAATCAAATTTAATTGTGGGAATATAAAATTATCTTGAGCCCAACCCATAAAAGTTTGGGCGGGTTGGGCGGGTCATCAGATATTGGGCCAAATTTGACACCAACATGCCCATTTTAAAGTTGGATTCCAATCCCAATCCCCAGCAACCTCTAGCCCATTTTTAAGATTTACTTAAATTTGGGTTTATATAGTTTATTTGTTTAATATATATATATAGTTTGTGGTGTGTTCAATATGAAGGAAATATTTTTCACGAAAAATGTTTTTTCTCGAAAAATATTTACCACGAAAATTGTTTTCTTAAAAAATATTTTTCTAGCGAAAAATCCGTAAAAATAATTTTCGAAAATATTTTCGCGAAAATGTATTTCTAGAAAATATTTTCCAAAAAATATTTTTCTAGAAGCCAGGTCAATATATGACCTAGCCCTATTTTTAGTCCATTTCCCAATTTGTTTTCAAATATTTTTTTGGGCCAATCCTCTCTCTCTCTCTCTCTCTCTCTCTACCCTATTTTCATGTCACGTTCATCATCCCCGCCCATTTGACACCCCTACATATAGCTATGTGCCGAAAAGTGTAGGATTACAGCCCTATTTTAACTTCTTTTTTCCGGTGCCCTTTTAAAACCAAAATCATTCAGATATTAACCCAAAATTTAGTTAAAAAGAATCTGTTTTCACAATTCCCTCTTCATCTTCCCTAATCTCTCTCTCTAGAACTTTCCTTATTCCATTTTCTCTCTCTACCTATACATACATAATATACTCCCTATATCTACACCTATGCAATCTCTGTTCCTTGATTGCAATTTCTAGTATTAGTAGTAGCACTCGCGTAGTTTCTTGCCTGATGATGTCTGTTATTATCTACTATTATTCTATTGCATTACTTTGTTTACATGTTTGTTCGTTATTTCTTTTACATCCTGCTTTGATTTGCTTCTTTTTATGTCGAGCGTTTATCGAAAACAGCCTCTCTACCTTGAGATTTACCCTCTCAAGGTCGAGGTAAGGTCGGCATACCACTCTACCATCTTTAGACCCCACTTAATAAAATTTTACTGGATATGTTGTTGTTATAGTATTTTATAAGGGTGGGCGTTTGATTTTTGGTTCGATTTTATATCGATTCGGTTTGGCTATTTCGGGTTCGGTGTTTTGAAGGTGGACGAACACCGAACCAAACTAGTTCGGTTCGGTTCTTTTGGTTTCGATTTTTAAATTTCGGTTTGGTTCGGTTTCGCTTTTTCAATTCGATTTTTTTGATATGATATTAGAAGCGATTTTGACACTAATTCATATTCTCAAAAGCAATAAAATATAAAGGCGATAAATTGAAATCAAAATCAAACAAACGATATATACAAGAATAGAAAACTATAACCATGATATAGGATTACTAGGTATTATATATATATACCGTAAGAATAATTAAGAAAACACATAAAGGACATATTAATCCTAAAGACACATCTGTGCCTTCCTTAACATATTTGATTTTCTCGTAAATTCATATATATATATATATATATAAATGCAAAGCGCTTGTTACAATTGGTTTTTTTTTTTGCTTTAATCTTAATGGGCCTGGACTATTTTAATTTTTTGGGGTAATGTATTAAATTTCGGTGTGTGTTCGATTTTTCGGTTCGGTTTTATCAAACTTCGATTCGACTATTTCGGTTTCGATTTTTTGAAGGTGGACACCAAACACCGAACTAAACTAGTTTGTTGAAGTTTCGAGATTTCGGTTCGGTTCGATTTTTCGGTTTTCGGTATTTATGCCCAGCCCTAGTATTTTATGAATTTATATTTTTGTCCTTAAAATGATTTTTCTTTTAGATTAAATTTAAAATTTGATAATTTTTTTTTACTTATACCAATCAAAAAATTATTTAAATGTCAAATGCAGGTGTATATAAAAAGCTCAAAAAACATAACATAACTGTACACCGAGAAGCATAAGATTACAACCCTCGATCATTTAAAATACGGAAAAGGGCCAAAATTACCCCTGAACTTTAAAAAATAGTTCATCCATACCCTTCGTTATACTTTAGGGCCAATTATAACCTTACAGTTATACTATGGGGTCAATTATATTAAGCTGTTGCCACGTGGCATCATTAGCCGCTTCAAAAATTATTTTACCCTCAAATAATTTTTCTTTATTGGCTAAAATAACTCAATCCGGCCGAATTTTTTTTTTTTCAACAAAAATAATGCGGAATTATTTTTATATTTTTTTTGGAAAAATTATCCGTATTATTTTTTTGAAAAAAAAAATCAGCCTGATTGAGTTATTTTAGTGAGTAAAAAATTATTTGAAGGTAAAATAATTTTGAAGGGCTAGGATGTCACGCGCAATGCTGTAGGCAGAGAGATAATTGACCCCATAAAGATAACAGAAGCAGATAATTAGCCCAAAGATAACAAAGTAAAGATGAATGAACTATTTTTCAAAGTTCAAGGGTAATTTTGGCCCTTTTCCGTTTAAAATATCCTTTTAACTTCTCAAACTAAAAATCTTACAGATACTCACCAAAATTTAGTTAAAACATTTCACAAATTCTCTCTTCTTCATCTTCCCTCCTCTCTCTCTCTAGAATTTTCCATCTTCCACTTTCTCTCTCTACCTATACATACACACAACCCTATATCTACACACCTCTATACATTTACTGTTCCTTCTTCTCTAACTGTGGTAATTTCGGTTAGTTATTTTGGTTTCTTTTTTTAGGAAGTATTTTTTTTTTTAAATGGAGATGTATATGAAAATGGAAGATTTATCGTATTTACTTTCGTTGCTTTATGTGATTTCTTCTGGAAGATTCGCTGCTAAAAATCGAATAGTTGTTATTAAACCGTTCACGATGAAGATACCGATACTACTAAGCGCGCCTCGAAGTTCGTGTAAGTTTAGGGTTTGCTAAATTTACCTTCTGTTACCGTTCGGTTAAATTTTACTTTTTACCTGTGTTGTTGTTGTTACTGAGTACTGATTTGAAGGTGAATTTCGTTGAATTTTGTGGTTTTGGAAGTTGTTTAGTTTGGAATTACTCAAGTTTACATTCTCTGTTTGATAATTGTGTCAAATTTCGAGAGAAGTTGTTAAATTTGGTAATTTTGAGGAAATTAGATGTTAGTTTGGAATTTACTGAAGTTTGTGAATGATAATTCTGTCAAATTTCGAGAAGTTGAAGGATTAGTGTGGAAATTCATCGAATTTCGTGGTTTTGAAGTTGTTTAAGTTTGGTGTACTTTGTGGAAATTGTTGGTTCGGAATTACCGAAGTTTGAATTCCTTGTTTGATAATTCTGTCAAATTGGAGAAGAGTAGTGCTTTTGTTGTTGTAATTCATGCGAAAATTCTGAAAAATTTGGCCGAATTTGGTGATTTTTGCCATTATATGGACAATATTGAAAATATGGTGAGAGATCTGTTGGCTTTTGTTGTTCGGAGTACTTGATTTAAGAGGCCATTGTTGAGTTGGAAATTTGGTTTGTGGACGAATTGAATGGCGGGTAGGCAACTAGATTTCCCTAAGACGAGTACTTGTAACTTGAAAGAGCAGTTAGTGAGGAGAACTTTGCAAAATGTGAGGTCTCAAGGGCACACGTATATTGAGCTTAGAGAGGATGGGAAGAGATTAGTCTTTTTCTGCACGCTATGTCATTCTCCGTGTTATAGCGATTCGGTTCTTTTTAATCATTTGAAAGGTAGTCTCCATACGGAAATGGTTGCTGCTGCGAAAGCCACGTTGTTGAAACCTAATCCTTGGCCTTTCAACGATGGGGTACTTTTCTTTTATGATTCGGAGCAAGATAAACACTCACCTATTGAGAATGCTGGAAAAAGCAAGCTGGTGGACACTTGTCTTGTAGATGAAAGTAGTCTTGCTATTGTTGAATATGATGGCAACTCGAGACCTAATGGGGGTGCACGTGACTACGGCCTGATGGATAGTGAGTTTACTGATAATGGAGAGAGTGATAACTTGGTTATTCCGGGTGTGTTGTGTAAAGATGAAGTAACTGATCTTGAAGTGAAGCTTATTGGTATTGGACAAATCGCAGTACGGCTTACTGTACATGACATTGACTCGAAAAGAATTCGTAGGATATGGTGTGAATGGTTGGCTCAGAAGGATGCTGATGATATCGATGCGTTTGAGGTTCCAGATCATGAGTTCGCGGTTGTTACATTTCCTTATAACTATAATTTGGGTAGAAAGGCGTTACTTGATGAGAGATTTTTGCTCCCGTCCAGTCCTTATTCAGAATCAGAGGAAATCAGTGTTGCTGGAAAGAGGAAGAGAAAGTCATTTTCGGATCCCGAGGATATAAGTGAGTCTATGAGTAATCATTGTGATTCTTCTGGTGAAGAAACTCAATCAACAAATAGTTCAAATATGAAACTGATACTGGGCACATGTGATGATCAACAAGTGAGTTCAAGAATTATTACCAGTAAAACTATGAGGAGAGAGTTGAGGAAACGACAGCGAGTAGCTTCTGAGAGAATGTGTGATATCTGCCAACAGAAAATGCTTCCTGGTAAGGATGTGGCAGCTCTCCTGAGCAGGAAAACTGGAAAACTTGTGTGCAGCAGTAGAAATTTGACAGGGGTAAACACTGCTCTGTCTTTTTGGTCTTTTCCATATGATATTTGTTCATATATACTCATGCATTGTGTTAGAGCATGGTTCGGCTCTTTTTTTAATTTATTTTTTTTATTTTTATTTTGAGAAGGTAACATGGTTCTGCTCTTACCAATATTATTACCATTATGCTAGCATTATCTTCTTCAATTTTACTACTACTGTGTTTCGTACTTTAGTTACCTTTACTATTTTTGCTGTTGTTTCTTACTTTGATCATCTTTACTATTTTTGCTGGTAGTACTTTTCTGTCTTCAATATTTTCATCATAGCTTTCTTACTCTTGCATTCTTTGCAAACCTGTTCTGAAAACCGTTTTTCTTGAGAGGAAACAACCTCTCTATCCCACAAAGGTAGGGTAAGGTCTGCGTACATCTCATCCTCCCTAGACCCCACTCGTGGGACCACACTGTGTATGTTGTTGTTGGTGTTGTTTGGATACTCATGCATTGTGTTCTAGACTTGTTTCTCCACTTTTGGAAACATTACTGAAGATTCATTACCTAACTACTACATTGCATGGACTTACAATTCCTGTGTCAATACAGGCGTTTCATGTGTTTCACGTGTCGTGTCTCATTCATTGGATACTTCTCTGTGAATTGGAAACTTATGATAAACCCGTCGAGGAACCAAAAGTGGAAACAAAACGAAGATCTAAGAGGAAGACTGGAGCCAAACGCAGTGCAAAAGGGAAGAAAGATGAGATAAAAGCAGCGAGGAAGATAAACTCAGTGTTCTGTCCAGAATGCCAGGGCACCGGTATTAGCATTGAGGGAGATGAGCTAGAGAAGCCTACTGTCTCACTTTCCGAGGTTTGCAAACAACCTGCAATTGCTCTCATTCCACCTCTACTTCAACTTCCCTCTTTTGCTCCCCCCCTCCCAAAAAAAGAAAAGAGTAGCAAAAATAGATGTGGGGTGGTTTTTTTCTTGCTGGGATAGTTGTTCATCACCACGCTAATGCTATTTAATTCATTTGCATTTTCTGTTTCTTCCATGTCTTATTTCTACTTAGATTCTCCCCGTCCCTGTATGCATAGTGCAGTTTGGGAAAAAGTTGTGTAACCAATATTGTTTCTGGCGAGTAATACTTAGATAGCGCTAGTGATCTCTAATATCTTGAAATGCCCATATATGAGAGTCCTCTGTTGGCTTGTAAAACCAGCAGATGCGGTGGGGACCAGATGGTCATTTAGACTTGCACTGTCATGGCGCCATAGTATACTCTCTTGAGTGCAGCATTTGGACTATTGGGGATGTGACTGAAGTTATTACTTGTTAGCTTATTTCTTCAACTTGACTTTCAGATGTTCAGGTACAAAATTAAACTCAGTGATGCACGTAAAGCATGGATGAAGAATCCTGAGGTGTTGCAAAACTGCTCAACGGGCTTCGATTTGCCCCCTGAGCATGATCTTCTTTTCCAGGTTGGAATATTAGAGCTTATGTGTATAACACTAGAAGGAGATGGTCCTCAGGGATCTTACCATGCTTTCTTTTTGCTCTTTGCAGGAATATGTATCACCACTCAAGTTGCTGCCCTTCTATCGTGCTAATGTTTCGAGCTGAGCCTATATTTCCGATGAGTCACATTGACAAGTATTCACAACTGTGATATGTGTAGAATGACTTTACGACTGTGATTTGTGTAGAACTTACTCTTTCCATTGATATTAACCTTTTGTAAATGTCACGTATCTGACGAAACTATTGGTTGCTAATGTAGCGTGTATAGACTGTAGAGATGAATGTGTAATATGAGGAGATGATTTTTCAATGCAGATGTACTCCTATTTGCTAAAGCTGCATATATCATGCTTCCTAGGTGAGACAACATATATTGTTAGGTGGTGTATATGTCTTTCGTGAGACACAGTTTAAATCTTTCATGTGAACTCTGGCCAAAACTGGGTTGCGAAATACTTTTCCAGGCTTGAGAGTATATCAATATAGATCCATCGAACTGTGCAAACTGTTTATAGTATTGTCTACAGCTTTATATCTGTGGGAATCAGATGTGCAGAACGTCTTTCTGGTGCATACAGCAAGCATCTTCGAGGAGTGTTCAATTCTGCTTAAATCATTCAACTATGTTTTTCTAATTCAAAAGGTATTAGAGACGATTAGTGTATAGTGCAGGAATGTGTGAAAATGTGCATGTCTGTACAAGAATTGTCCGACTAATTGAGGTGATTACTTATTTTCATTAGTTACGACCTTCCATCTTGGGAATAGCCGATGGTCTTTCGGAAACAGTCTGTCTACCTTCCCAGGCAGAGGGAAGGTTTGCGTACGCTTTATCCTTTTCAGACCCACCGTCGTGGGATTTCACTGGGTATGTTGTTGTTGCGACCTTCCATCTCGATGTGCTATCTGTTTATGAGTGTTTTCAATTCTTTAAATGTGGTATGTAATACTTGTTAATGTTTTTTACCATATTTTTCTGTATATTGCCGAGTAGGTTTATCTTTTCAATACTTTATCTATACTTTTCTAATTGATCTTATGACTTAACACCCTTAATTGTACCAGTTGAGGTATGGAGGCGACATTGGGAACTTTACTTGGTTTATTTAGTTTTTCTCAATTCCTTAATCATATCTTCCATTAACAAGTCTGTATTTTCCTGGTCATGGATTTATTCTTTGGTGGATCCTACATAAACTTTTGCAAATTCAACAAGGGAACTTATTGTCAACTTATTATTTTCTTTCATCTCTTAATTTATTTGGGAGCAAGACGATCTAATCAACGAGCAAGTGAATGAGATATACTACCAAATACCAATGAAGCAACCACAATCAATTCTGTCTTTACATATCCCTCATACAATTCTCTGTTGAACCCCTTGAATATCTAGCCTAACAAACTCGAATTTAATCAAGGCGTTCAATAGAGAACTGAATGAGATATCCTCTCATACAATCCTCACAATTATTGTTTTTTTTTGAACCAAACAAAGCTTGAATTTCATTTTTGATTAATTCTAGTTTCAGCAGGAAGCTACAACAGAAGTTGGCCTTAGGAAACACGGAGGATCCCAAGCATAAGAGAACTTGACACTATCCTTTGGTTTTATAGAACTGCCGTTGTTGATACTACATGTGTCGTTTCCGGTAGGCTTGAAAATAGCTGGATCCACTGGTTCAGTTGTCTGAAAACCATTGCAAGACAATAACATGTTTTGCATGGGACAATCACAATTGTTCACCACAACCACGTTCCATTCTGGCTTTCCCTTTATTTCTCTCCCACTCCTGATTGTTCCAATAGTTATATTGTTCAAATCACAACCACAAACACTTTTGTTGAGAAGTACAAGGAGAAGGAGAGTGATAGAGAGCTTAAGAATGGTTGCCATCAGGGAAAGGATCTCTTTGTTGATGTAGAAATTGGCTGCGCCTTCTCTCCTCTATATGAACAATTGGAAAAGAATAAACTTTTCTCACAATTATTGTTGGTTGTTGGATAAGGACAGGAATATGAAAGGAGGACAATTTCATTTTGAGTACCTTGATCGTGACAGGGTCTAATTTATCTCCATTTTTTTTTTCAAACCTCATGCTTAGTGCTTGCTTGAATATTCCACACCTTCATAAGTGAAAGCTAGATAGTATTTTATTTTTCATTGAGCATCTGAATACCCCACTTCTCTTCATACTCTAAGCAAAAGCTACACTACATTAGGTCACAACTAATATGTTAAATTGAATTGATAGTGTAAAAATTCTTTACACGCACGGTTAGTGTATGTATGTTAAATTCAAAAGGGTCAAAGGAGCACCACGGGTGGTTTCAACAAAGAGAGCACCCATTCAACCTTTTCACCTTCTACAAAAAAAAAATAAAAAAATCACCAACTTGTACTTATCAGTTTCTTGATGTAGGCTACTAAGTTGTTTATTCCAACATAACGACGGAAGGGATAAGGTTGTGAAGGTGACCTCATTATCCATACCTCCGATCAATCGGTCCTCCATTCCTCCGGTTGAAGGTATGGATAACGAGGCCAACTTCACAACCTTCTTCCTTCTGTCCGTGTTGAAATAAGGTAGCGGCTTGCTTGCCTATACTCCACGGGTAGCAATTTTCCTCTCTTTTTTCCGTCTTGTTCATTTTATCTAGCAATTGCTTGTGGTCTTCTTTTTATGACCACTAGCACCAACAAAGATGTAAAAGATCCCGAGAAATTTCATATAGGTCCAAGCTTGCATGTTGATGATCCACTACAGTAGTACATATTTCTACAAAGTACATACGGAATTATAGCAGTAAAAGTCGTCACAACAAGATAAGACATATCACTACGCAACAGAAGAGAAAAAAATATAATATGCCAAGTGATTTATCAGCATGTAATTGTTGCCTTCTCATTCTCAAACTACCGCTGCCTGCCCGGTGATATGAGTTAATTGGATATGTATACAACGTCGGTGATGAATTTCTAGAAACCCGTGCATAAGCCATGGGATGTAACACATTTGTCGTCGTGCCACCAACGCTGAGCATTGGTGGGGCCATGTAGCTGCTGGTAGAATGAGACTGATGTGATCGAGGGTTCTGTTGGGATGGATGTGAATCAGTAGTTGCTATCGGCGTGTGGACCCCACATCTTGGAGTTGGAGGCCTTTGTGGTATGACTATACCCTCACTTGGAACGTCGTTTTCAGATGGTTTTGTAGCTTGGCCGCGGGCATAGAGTGGAACCAAGGTTCTTTGTGAAACTTCGGCCTTGCAAACAGGACATTGTGGGCTCAGTTGATCTGGATTTTCGGAAGGGCTGCTCTGTAAGTGAATCCACTTGTAGATGCAAGGCCAGCAGTATAGGTGACCACACAAGGTAACCACCGGATCACGCACAAGATCCAGGCAAATGTTACACTCAAAACCACCACTGGAGAGATAGTCTTCACGCTCATCATCAAACATCTTCCACTTCTCTAAGGGACTGCCTTCTTCTATTCACTCTTGGAAATGAAGGTCTATAGCCTATTTGGCCAAGCTTCCAAAATTACTTATTTTTGAGAAGTGTTTTTTTTTTTTTTTATATCAAAAGTGCTTTTAGAAAAAGTACTTTTGAAGAGTAGCAATTTATTTTTTACCAATATTAGAGCAGTACTTTGTGCTTGGCCAATGTTCCGGAAGTGCTTCCTGGGAAAAACTACTTTTACTAGCTTCTGAAAAACTATTTCTGCTACTACTCAAAAGCACGTATTTTTCCCTAAAAGCTTGGCCAAACAGGCTACTGGGGCTATATCCTGCTTCTTGATATTCTAAACTAAGCACTTACATCCTGCTTCTTGATGAAATTTCTTGATTTTTAGTGCCTGTAGAAACGTAGAAACATATGCCATGAGGGACAACGATTAGATTACAGGATCTCAATAATCTCATGGCACTCCTTTTACCAAATGGTGGAGGTAATTTATCATTAGAGAGTTAATCAGTATCAAGTAGTGTTCACCTAATTGACCATTCCTAAGAAAGCAAGCTACAGAAAACTGCTCAAAGGCTGTTTCTCAAACTATTCAAAGGGGCAAGGCCAAAGGACCTACACTATATTAAACATATTAAGACCTACCAATTGAATAAAAAATCTGTTAACTTCAATAAAAATGCGGCACATGCTGTACACGAGGAGCAACTACCTGAAGGGATGCCAAAAAGCACATCCCATTAGTGCCTCAGAGCTTAACTTAGATCAACAAACGCCAAATAAACCAATATCACAAGTAAAGAAAAATCACTAGAAACTTATGCCTAAAATTTTGAAATTGAGGAGATCTTTGTAGACAAAACTTGAATTGATTATATAGTTTCGAGAAAATTACAGAAAAGTGGACAAGCAGGTAAAGCACGGGATCAAAACCGGTTTAAGATAAGCTCTAAACCAAAATCATTTTAACCATCCTAAGAAATTCAAGGCACATATATACATTGCTCAGCTAAGTAGAGTTCAGCTATTATTTCTAAACAACGGCCTTCTATCTTATCCCAGAAAGGCACAATATTTGTTTCCTGTCAAAACCAAAACAACTCAGTATTCTCTGAAACTGCAAAATGGATAGGAGAAAACAAGGTTCTGCCATGCTTTAGGTATTTATGTTGCTCGGACTCTTCAAAATATCATCGGTTGCATGTCAAATCCTCTAAAAGTAGTGCATTTTTGGAGAATCTGACATGGGTAAGGCAGCATTTTTGGAGAATCCGAGCAACATAGTTAGTTATAACTTTTGGGTGTACGAACAAAGTCTGGCATTCAGAGTTGAAAATCAAAAGAAGCTACATATAAGGTGTTCTAATACTCTTAATGGTGTGAGGCCTCTTCAGGAAAACCGTGCAGGTTTGGCCAAAAACACACTCTAACTTTGAACTGTTTTAGCCCAATAATAACAAGCTTACTTAGAGTTTTATCAAATATCTAGCTGTAGAAACAACAAAATACTACCATCCTTTAGCAGAAATCCTCAGAAAAAATTGCTGGCACCCTCATTCAAATCCACAATCACAATCAGTGCCCAAAAAATCCCATCTACAATAACTCAATGTCTTCCACCCCACTTCCAAGAAAAGAGAGAAACCAAAACCCCATTAACAAAAACACTAAAACACTTGAACATAAAGCTTTGAACACTTGAAAAAAGAACAAAAAACTCAACTTTGTATCAAACTTGTCAAACACAAGCTGAACCCCAAAAAGCTCTAATGTAAGCAAAAATATAGGCTAGAAAGAAGGAAAGAAGATAAATACCTGAATATATTTGTATCAAGAATGTCCTCAATCAAAACACCTCTTTAATCTTATGCTAATTTATGTAAATTAGGTACTGTAAAACTGTAGAAGCAAAAATAAGATAGACCAGATAAAAGAGTGAATGTTGTGGTTATGGGGGTGACACTGTGGCACTATATATATAGTGTTCTACAATGAAGCACCTATAGATATGAGTGGTCTGTGGCAATTTCAATTATTGTCTTCTTCAAATTTATTCTTGTCTAATACAAATAATATGAATAAATTTTTAAAAAGTTTTTCAGTAGTTCTTAATTAATGTTAAGGAGAGATACCTGATAACAGATAATTTAGTGAAATAATTTTGTTAGTTAACGTTATCAAGTGATTCTTCTAATGAATATGCCAAAATCTTAAAAATCACTTATTATGAATCAGAAAGAATACCTATAATAGTTATAAATTACAAAGCTCCTATTCGATTACGACAAATATGTTTTTCTTTTTTTAACTTTTACAATTTAATGCTAGATAATTGATTATTGCTAAACAATTTTTTTACCATAATCAGAATCATGAATGGATATTTGGTATCTTATTGCATATATGGAGCAACTTTTTTCTTCTCGGATCCATACTGTTTGAGGTGAATACATGATTTAAGTTTTATTAGTTTAAGATTTTTTTTTATACACATTGTTCATTACCTATCTAATACTCCTATCTTTTTGACATATATATACAGGGGTCTGCGTCAACGCTAATGAGTCAATCAAACATGCTCATGTATATTATGTCCACATTTAGATACACCATGACATGCTCATTTTTTCTCTTTGCAAAGCAATATTTTTTCTTTTAAGCATTTTTAGAGTGGATCTTTTACTTACACTCACGTAACTTTTTCCTAAAACAAGTGGCGTGAGACTTCTACAATAATACTAGCATAAATTAAAATAAAAAATAAAAAATTAAAGCAAGTGAGCACACCCACTTTCCACTTATAAAATTTCTTGATTTTGAAAATATGATTCTTATCAATAATGCGATTAGTACACGTTCTCTGACTCTCTATTATAAATTATGGGTTAAATTGTGCAAATTAGTAGCTGTTTATCACTTGTAAGGTCAAATATATCTTGGTTTTACTGAATATAAGAAATGAATAACAGGGCAAGAACAACGAATTGTGTACCTTTCAATTGCAGCGGAAATTGTTGAACTTGCCACTAAAAAATTACCCCAAGTCGAACTTTGATTCACTAGGAAACAAAGTTTAATTACCACAAACTAGATATCCTTTTGTATGTGTGTTCTTTAGGGAGAAATTTAGAAAAGGAGAATATTTTACAGACTTGCAGTTCTTGGAGAAAAAAGCGTTCTTTTTCCTTTTAAAAGAGAAGAAATTACAGGAAGTTTTCTTCTGAAAAAACTTACGTACATGTACAGATAGTGTAGGAGTTATATTGTGGGTTAACTTCTAAGTAACTTCCTGAAGGGTTATCTGTTCTAAATGGGCCCGGTCGGGTTCACATGGGCGACCCACGACCCAACCCAAAAATAAAATCCAACATCTCCCGCTTCGCACATGGTGGACTAGACCCAAATCGGTACCATATTAATAACACACATAATTCATACAGACAAATAGTTCGTGTGACCTACGAGCATCAAGAGCTAATACCTATTAAGGTTTTACTTGAGCTCAATGTAGGAATTCAATCACATGCGGAAAGAATCCACCATCAATTATAAGGATCTTATTACTCGCAATACCCTAAACATCATCCGCTACACCAGTAGCTATTTGTCCAATCTCTAATCCTCCTAAGAGGTGAACTCGAGCTCGTGTTTTAACTTTATATCCACAACTACACTTGACACCCTTATGGTAACTTTATAATAATTTTAATTGTCTTCCCTTTCTACTCGAACCTATCTGTTCCAAATCAACTGCTTTCCTAGACATGCACTGCATTGCCGAATCACTTATGGCTATTAGTAGCATGCTAAAGTAGCAACACTGATGGAAACTTCAAGAAACAGTCAAAGGTCAAAGGGTATTCCATTGAAAAGTTAATGTAACTTATCGGGGTCTCACACAATGAAGAACTAGCGATCCATTCTTCCATTAACCCATTGGTCGCTTAGCACACGTGGTATGAAACACGTCTTTATGGTGTTCTCACCTTATATTGGCGCGTGTGTCTCATTTTTTTACTCATTCAACACCGTACAGATCTTGATCTAGACATCTCCAAAATGTCTAATCCGAGCTTCTCTCTTCAATGATCCTCAAATCCATCTTCTTAGAGAAAATGATATCTGGCTTACAAAACAAGTCATAACATAGTGGTGGAACTCATTTCTTCACGTTACTCAACGTAAGAGGTGATTGCTCGTGTGAGAGAGCCAATCTTGCGACTTGTTCGACACACTTTATCAATAAAATTATATCATCACATGCATATAAGATATGAACACAAATTCAAGGGTCGAATATTGATGAAAATATTATAACAACCAAGTCATTTTACAATACAGAAATATAGTTATGTCCTAACGCAAACCTAGAGCCATAACATGTTTCTCAAACAGGTCTCTAGATATCGCCTTTGTAAAAGGATCGGCTATCATTTCTCGTGTAGGTATGTATTGTAAAGTTACTTCTCCACTTGCTTGTGTCTCTTACAAAGTTATACTTGATGTCGATATGTTTGGTTTTCTTTGTGATACTTAGGATCCTTTGTGTATGCAATAGCCACTTGACTATCACAATGTAAAATCATTGATCCTTGAGAATTCTTTGCTACGCCCAAATGCTCAAAGAATCTTTTTAACCAAACAGCTTCTTGTACTGCAGATGCACAAGCCACAAACTCAGCTTCCATAGTTGAAAGAGCCGTGCAAATTTGTTTCTTACTTTTCCATGAAATAGCACCACCATTAAGTAAGAAAGCATAACTCGATGTCGATTTTCTATTGTTCTGGTCACCACCCCAATCAGCATATGTATACCCTCTCAAGTGTAAGTCATTTCCACTATAACATAGTGAATAATCATCAGTTCCTTTCGGGTATCGAAAAATCCTCTTTACAACTTTCCAATGATCTCTTCCAGGATTGGACTGATACCTGCTAACCAGACCTACGCCATAACAAATGTCCGGACGAGTACACATCATAGCGTACATCAAGCTCCTAACAACACTAGAATATGGAACTCGAGACATGTCTTCTTTTTCAGTCTCCGGACATATTTCAAGGCTTAAAGTCTCACCTCTTGCTATAGGAGTATTCATGGGTTTGCAACTATTCATTCAAAAGCATTCCAAAATTTTCTTTATATAAGTTTCTTGAGATAGACTCAAAGACTTCTTGGAACAATCTCTTTGGATCTTAACACCCAAAATATAGTCTGCTTCACCCATGTCTTTCATGTCGAATGACTCTGAAAGCCATGACTTGATAGTTTCCACATACTCCAAATTATTTCCTGCTAATAAAATATCATCCACATAAAGTGAAAGAATTACAAACATTCTATTGGATTTCTTCACATAGATGCAATGGTCTTCATCGATCATGTTGAAATCATATGAAATCGCCTCTTTATGAAATCTCAAATACCATCGCCTTGAAGACGCTTTCAGCCATAAATAGATCTTTTTAATTTGCAAACTTTCTTTTCTTGGCCTTTAACGATGAAACCTACAGGTTGTTCCATCTAGATTTCCTCGTTTAATTCTCCATTGAGAAAAGCTATCTTCTCGTCCATTGTAATTCTAGATCAAAACATGCAACTATAGCCAAAAGTAACTGAATTGAGGTAAATTTCACAATAGGTGAAAAGGTTTCCTCATAATCTATTCCGGCTTGTTAGGTAAAACCTTTTGCGACCAATCGTGCCTTGTATCTTTCTATTGACCCGTCCGCTTTACGTTTAACCTTGAGAACCCATTTGTTCCCAATAGCTTTACGCCCAGAAGGAAGGTAAACCAGATCCCAGACTTTGTTGGTTGTCATAGACTTCAATTCTTCTTTCATTGCTTTCATCCATTCATCTTTTCCATGACTAGTCAAAGCCTCAGTCACAGAATTAGGCTCATCCAATTTTGTGGGAGACACTAGGAAAACATAATCTTCAATCTCATAAGATCGTTTAGGTACACTTTTTCTGGTACTCTTACGTTGTTGAAATTTAGATACCTCTAAAGGATTTTGGGATTCAAAACTCCCACTTGGACTAGGAACCGGTCCTTGATCTATTTGACTATCAAACATGTCCGAAGACATTGTCTGATCATCTGAATTCAATATTTCGTAAAGAGACTCTCCTTCCTTTATTTTGCCCTTTTTTTGGAAAGTCATTTTCTAGAAAAGTGACATCTCGTGATTCAATTTTAGTAATACTTCCATCTTCTAATTCACTAATGAACACGTAACCTTTGGAGTGTTCTGAGTATCTTATAAAGATATATTTTTTTCCTTTTGGACTCAGTTTTTCAAACTTATCAAAATGATCTTTTACATATGCAGCACAACCCTAAGGTCATAGATCATTCAGGTTCAGTTTATGACCAGTCCATTGCTCATAGGGAGTGAAAGTAACTGATTTAGAAGGTACTTTATTCAATATGTAGGCAGCAGTCAGTAATGCGTCTCCCCAGAAAGAGATAGGTAAATTTGCCTACGCCATCATTGACCTTATTATGTCCAATAATGTTCTATTCCTCCTTTCTGCTACACCATTTTGTTGAGGTGTGTAAGGAGTAGTTAACTGTCTTGTAATGCCTTTTTCATTAAATAATTCTTCAAACTGTCTCGATAAATATTCACGGCCTCTATCGGTTCTTAAAGTCTTTATACTTTTATCTAATTGATTCTCAACTCATTCATATATCTTTTAAAGCATTCAAGTGCTTCAGATTTATGAGAAATCAAATAGACATAACCAAAGTGTGTGAAATCACCAATAAATGTAATGAAATACAAAGCACCAGACCTTGCCCTCACATTCATTGGACCACCGATATTAGAATGGATTAATTGCAATGGGGAATCTGCTCTCTTAGCCTTCCTAAATAGTTTACGCGTAATCTTTCCGACAAGACAATTTTGGAGAAAGAACCTAAATGTCCTTCCTTTGTCAATCTATTCATCCGTCTGGCCCTATGTGACCTAATATTGCATGTCATGTAATAACATCAACTTCACTATTACTAGATTAACATGTCATTACACAACGGTCAACATAATAGTCATAAGTTGAAGGATTACAATCTAAAACGATAAAACCATCATAACGAAGTCCAAAATCATAAAAAACACTGTCTTGAGTAATTCTAACACCATTGCGACTAAACTTTAAGTCGAAACCTAGATCTACAAGAACGGACACAGATACTAAGTTACGTCAGATCTCTGGAGCATATAGAACGTCATGCAACATCAAAGTTCGGCCACCTTGCAAGTCCATTTTGCAAGTGCTTATCCCTTTGACTTCAAACTTTGCATTATTTCCTACATATATCCACCTTGATCCAGGTGAGACTCGACAAAACTCGACAAACGCTTCTCGATCACGACTCACATGGTCGGTGGCCCCTGAGTCTACAATCCACACAGGATAAGATTCAGTTAGTAAAACAGTGCTAGAAACATATGTAGCACCTAGAGATGCGTTTTGAAATGCTACTTTTTTTGGCTCGGGACACTCATGAGCAAAATGCCCTAGAACATGGCAGTTGTAGCATTTCATCTTACTCTTATCTTTCTTCTTGAAAAACCGTTTTCCCTGCTTGGGATTTGACTTGTTCCTTTTCTTGGAGGGTCCTTCTCCGATCTCCTTACACTTTCCGTCATTTTTCAAATTCTTCTTGAGTTTGAATCCTGAAGAATTTATGCCACTGGATTCTGCCACATAGGCATTGGATACAGTTTTAGCTGCACCAAGTCGCTTATCTTCAAGCTCGACATAACAGGAAACATCAGAAAAAGTTTTGATGCTATCATTATGGGTTAAGTTAACTTTCAAATGTTCCCAACTATTGGGAAGAGACCGGATCATTGCCTGAACCTGCTGCTCATCAGAGAGAACATGACCAACACTTTTGAGTTGAGCAATCATGTTAGACATCACCCCAAGGTGTTGCTTGACATTGTTATCATGACGCTTCTTGTAAGTGTCAAATTTGATAGTCAGCTGTCTAAGGCGGGTCACAGTAGTACCCCCATAAGTCTCTCGTAAGTGTACCCACATAGCATGAGCAGTAGGGTATTCTTCACATTCGTGAATGAGATCATCAACAATAGAACTCACAATAATTCCACGTGTAGTAGAATTTTTCTTTTTTCACGTATTGTAAGTTTCTAGTTCTCTTTTGTGTCGAGCAGTGTTACCCTCTTCTGGGTGAACCAAAACATGGTTAATACCTTCTAAAGCATCTTGCTCTTCCAGTACATACCACATATTACGACTCCAAATGTCGTAATTCTCACTGTTTAGTTTCTCACCCTTGTTTAAATCAGCAATGATGCTCTTAGATGCCATATTTGTTGATTAAGACAATTAAGCAAGTTTTTACTTATCAATATTTACCCTTAAATAAAAGCATGTGATATACACATTCAAGCAAATCAATTTTCATAAAGGTTTCACATCTAGTGTAAAATCGAATGATCACAAAAGTTTCCAATAATTATCTACGAACTAAATGTTTAACCAAAAATAATATCATTTCTTAATGTGTATTTAGAGCCCGTTTGGATGGACTTATGGCTTTTGACTTATAAGCCAAAGGTCAGAAGTTAGGAAATTCTAACTTATGGCTTTTGGCTTATTTAAAAATAAGTGTTTTTAAGCACTTTTTGGTCTTACCCAAACACTAAAAAAGTACTTAAAGCTATTTTGGCTTAAAAACAGGCCTTAATTATATAAGCGATTCTTTTAATCTTTACAACATTCGTTAATGCATATCAATTAACAATAAATAAATAAATATTCATATGCATATATTAGAATAAACAAACATAGGTTCATAAAAGGAATTTCTTTACAAGTCATATACTACTTCGTGAGTGACAGGACGACAACATGTAACCATGTATTTGGGAGAAAGTCTAGAAATCTATGGGAGAAAGCATATCAATTAACAATGGGTCTAAATAAATAAATAAATATTCATATTCAAGTTCCATATATATACCCAAATAGGTTCATTTGGACCAAAGATAAACAGCCAACATCCTTGCAATTCGGTAAAGATTGGAATTTACATTTTAAAATGTTGAAACATTAGTCATCCTCCAAAAGACGAAGGTAGCTTGGAATAGATGTAGATGGGTCCATTTTTGCTACAAATTTTCTTTCTCCTTCCCTTCCCACAACTCTATCATCCCGATATTTTGTAGTGACAAGGATGAATCATTACATACACTTTCAACCATGTATTTAGCCAATGTTTTTATCTAAAATGGGAACAAGGAGAATAGTCTAGCCCTAAAGGGCATAAAAATACACGGTATAAACCAAAGGGGACGCCTTGTCATTACATAGGAACTATCAGTCGGACGTTATCATTTTTTTTTCAACTGGGAAAATCAGAAAAATTAAAAAAATAAATAATTAAAAGGTATAAGAACAAGTACTTTAGTAAGCCAGTCCAAATTTAATATATATATTTAGTTCTCCCCAACGTTTTACAAAATATTTTGTAAGACGTTGTCTCTTTAAATCATACTCCGGTGTTTTTAATAAAAAAATTTATTGATTTTTTTTTCATATAGTTAATTTCCGAAATAAATATATACCAATAATTAAATATGTGTTATATATGGGACCAAATTTTTTTGTGATAAAGTGTGTTTTTTCATCTTTGACTAACGATTAGTCGTGTGTGAAGATAATCAATATTTTATATAGAACTTGATATTTTTTGCTACAATAATGTTCCCAAGGATACGTATCGGATCGTCATTTTACTTAAGGAGAAAAACTTTTAAAATGTTGAAACATTATGCGTTTTTTTTTGAACTTGCGTACAATTTCCTCCCGATTTTAAAAAAACACCTTTTAATTCGATTTCAATTTTTCCCCAAACGAAAGGTTTTATTTACTTATAAGATGATGATACGCAATAGATTTCAACGTAAAATCCCGGGGTAATGTAGCTGTGAATGTCAATTTCACTTTTCGGTTTCAATTTTTGAAAATTCTACAAATTTTCTCTAAAGTTGACTAAAATAACCTTCAAACACTAAGTTTTTTCAAACAAAACTTACTTCGGGCACCTTTTATCCCTAAAATGACGATCTTCGTATACGTATCCTTGATGTATTGAGCCTACATTATTGTACGCAGAAAAAAATATCAGGTTCTATATAAAATATTGACGTTTCGAAGTCTTGACACACGACTAATCGTTGGTCATAGTATGAAAAAACACACTAACTGTTGCACAAAAAAAATTTGCCAAATTTTTTTTTATTTATGTTCGCATATATAACACATATTTAATTATTGCATGTGTTAAAATATTTATTTCAGTTAATCACTGAAATTAACTATATGCTTTAAAAAAATCAATAAATTTTTTTATTAAAAACACAGCCGAGTATGATTTAAATAGAGACAACGTCTTACAAAATATTTTGTAAAACGTTGGGGAGAAATATATATATTAATGGTTAACGTGGTACTCCCACGTTATACAAATAATTTTGTATAACCCCGTTTTACAACATATATTTGTCGTGGATTGATCCACGTTATACAAAATTATTTGTATAAATGGGGAACTTTAATTTTTTTGTGATTTTCAGTTGAAAAAAAAAATTTGGGGTATAACGTGGACTGATCCACGTTATACCCGTTTTGGTATGTAATGAAAAGGCAGTCCCCTTTTGGTTTATACCGTGTATTTTTTATACTATATTCCATGTGACAACACATGCCACAATTACTCGTAGAAGACAAAAAAATAATATCTGAGGGATAATTTCTAATTTATTTAAGTAAACTAGATCATATTTTGTTTTGAATTTAAACAAAAAAAAAAAAAATTAAAGATGCAGCACCATCCAATTCACGTTGGAAGGAAAGTATACAAACTCCTCACGTTGGAAAGGGGCACTTCTAAAAGAATTGAAGTTTACCGATTCTTGAATTGACATTCCTTTGTCCACTTTTGTAAAAAGGTTTGTGTTTATCACAATTCTCATAAAAAAAAAAAATTATCATTATGATAATGAGAAAAACACACAAGGAACATGACAAAAAGGAAACAAATATTGACTAGTCAAATCTCATAAGACCAAACACATGGTTTAACTTCAGAAGTGCAGGGAAGCAATTCAAAGCATATATACTATTAAAAATTGAGAAGCAATTCCGTTTGCTATCGAGACTTGTTGTCAAATTATGTGTACTTTTCTCTTAAAAAAAACAATTTCGTTGGTCTCTCTATCAGTTTTCAACACAAAAGGAGAAAAAATGGAGTCCGACAAAATTGAAATTATCTCCATTGTTTTCAAAGTATATTACTATAATTATTGTACCAAACACTTGCCAACGTGCTTCAACACAAGTGGAGAAAATTTATTTAGAGAATCGTGTTTCTCAATTTACCTACAGGAATATGCAATTTGATATTCAACTTTCAACGCAACTTCGTTTTCAAACTGGATTTTACTCCAAACAACAACGAAACGAATTTCAAATTCTTCCACAAAAAAAAATAGCGAAGATGCAGTGCTGCCACACAAACAATGGAAAGAACCGATACAATCATGTACTCAAATTAGAATAAACAATCTTGGCTGTGATACCATTATAAGAAAATAATAACGGGGCAAGAATAACGAATTGTGTACCTTTCAATTGCAGCGGAAATTGTTGAACTCGCCGCCAAAAAATTACCCCAAGTCGAACTTTGATTCACTAGGAAACAAAGTTTAATTACCACAAACTAGATATCCTTTTGCATGTGTGTTCTTTAGGGAGAATTTTAGAAGAGGAGAATATTTTGCAGACTTGCAGTTTTTGGAGAAAAAAGTGTTCTTTTTCCTTTTAAAAGAGAAGAAGTCACAGGAAGTTTTCTTCTGAATAAACCCACGTACACGTACAGATAATGTAGGAGTTATATTGTGGGTTGACTTCTAAGTAACTTTCTGAAGGGTTATCTCTTTTAAATGGGCCGGGTCGGGTTCATATGCGCGACCCACGATCCAACCCAAAAATAAAATCCAACACTGAATACAATCATCATTAATATCGCGATTAAGATTTTACGGACTATTACTAACTAAATCGAGTTAGAACTATAATACCTCAAGTTAAACTGCAACTTCAAAACTGTGTCCTAGAAAATCAAGTATTCTTTAGAAAGAAAATGAAACTAAATCACTATATAGAGCAGAAAGTTACTACTGCAGCCCAACAAAATGGGCTAACCAAACTATAGGGGTTGGACTATGAGATCCATTACAAGAAAGGGGCTGAAAAATATAGTAGGCCAACAATTGATCTCAACACTAGTTGTATAAAATTCCTACCTTTGATAGGGCAATTTGCACGATTGCCTTATTCGGGGGTGGTATTTGATTTTTGCTCCTCAAATTGCTGGTCTTTAATTTTTGTTTTTTGCTTGAAAATTTATAGGTTCTGGGTTTGAACCCTCGCTCAGTCAATAATTACAAAACAATTCGCAAGGCAGTGTTTGGATCTGCCTGCAAAACTCTACCTTAAGGCAGAGTTTGCTACCTTATGACGCAGAGTTTTCCTTAAGGTAGCAAACTCTATCTTATAGTTTGCCTTCAGCATAAGACTCTATCTTCAGGCATAAGGCGAACTCTACCTTAAGGTAGAGTTTGAATCCAAAACTCTGCCTTGCAATTTTTTAAATTTTTTTTGACTAAGTGAAGTTTCAAATCCGGAACTCATGAGTTTTTAGGCGAAGGACAAAATTTAAAACGTGCTTTTGAAGGGCAATCCGCACAAAAAAATGACCATATACATGGTCTGGGTCAATGTTAATGGGCTCGAATAAACCTGTAATATATGGGCTTTTTTGCGCGATTTGTCCTTCAAACGTCTTTGTAGGTCTTTAATTTTTGTCTTTCGCCTAAAAAAGTGACCGAAAATACTCTGAGGTTCTGAGTTCGAATCCCGGCTCAGTAAAAAAAAAAAAAAAAAGTCGCAAAGCAAGGTTTCACGAAAGTTAGGCCTTATAAGGCCTAACTTAGTTATCTTTATAGTTCCAAGTTAGGCCTCGTAAGGCACAACTTCTGTAGTTCTAAGTTATGCCTAAGGCAAAAGTTATGCCGAGCGGGTAAACTTATATATAGAAACTATGCCTTAAGGTATAATTTGCCTTACGATTTTTTTTTTATGGGATTCTACAAAAGTAAGGTTTAACTTTTGCCCGAATAGGCCTAATTTGCTACGAAATTCTATCTTGCGAAATTTTATTTTTTATACTTTACTAGGGTTCGAACGCAGAATCTCAGGATATTTTCGGTCACTTAAAGCGTCAAAGGACAAAAATTAAAGACTAGCAATTTGAGCGGCAAAAATTAAAGACCACCCCCGAATAAGGGCATTCGTGCGAATGGCCCTAATATATGTACGACAACCACCTCTGCTGATAGGATGGATATAGGAAGTATCCAATGTAAGAGTCGAAATGCGCGCAAGCAGACTCCAACTTATAAAAAAGTTGATATATGTAAATCTGTGGGCGCGAGCCTTGGTCTATCAAAATTGCTTTTCATGTCATATGGACAATTGTTATCACAATTGTAATAGCGTATTACTTCACTTCTTACTTCAGATTTCTCTATCCTTTGATGCTCAAAAAGATAGAAGTGAAGATTTTCTTTTAGACTGAAACATAGATTTTCGTAAAAACTTCTTCAAAGGAGGTGATGATCTATCCATCAATCTAAACTTACTTGGTTGCGCTCTCTTAATTATTCCTCCGATCCAAAATAATTGCTTTTTTAAGCTTGAGCACATAAATTAAGAAATTTATCCATTTCTAAAAGTTAAGAGGACTTTTAACTAAGATATCCTTAATTATTATTTTCTTTTTCTTTTAGGTTGACATAATTATCGTGGGAATCTATTAAGGGAAAAAAATAAGAAGAATTAAATACAATCAAATCTCTCTATAATGGCCGCGTTTGTCCGAAAATTTCGTGGTTGTTATAGTGAGGTGATGTTTTGTATGTATACTGACATTTGATGTTTAGATCTCATTTAGCTGTTACAAACAAAAGTACGCAAAAAGTTAATTTTCTATACTTTTCATGTTATAAACAAAAACAAAATACTTGTTATTGAAAAGACTAATAAATTCATAAGTTGTACCGTATGATAAGAATAAAAATCTAAGGAACATATGCATTTGAAATTAATTATATATTTAAATATTTCAAGTTTGACGTAAGAATTCTACAATTGTAGGTTGTTTCGCAAATTCTAGTCTCTTAGTGATAATAACGCTTGACTTGTCGAAGATTTTTGTCCAAACTATCAGCAAATGGGAAATTCTACTGAATCTTCTATCTCGCCTGAAATAGCAATTGGTTGAGGCTCTTCATGACATTAATGATGATTACCATAAATATTTTAATATTTTATTTTATACATAATATATTTCTTAAAAAATATTATTACACAATATTTGAGTATAGCTGTTATAGAGAGGTATTTTTACAAAGAGTGTATCGGTATAATGAATGACACTGCTGTTATAAGTAGAATGTTGTTATAGAGAAGTAAAATATAACATGAAAAATTGGTTTCAGAGAAAATCAGGTCGTTATAGTAAAGTGTTGTTATAATGAATGACAATTATAGAGAGGTTTGATGTATCTTGATTCTGTGAAACATCAATTATTTTGGATCAATTTTTTAAGGCTAAAACATAAATTATTTTGAACCAGAGGGACTATGTGTTTTGCTCTTTGAAACAACGCGATGTTGATGTCCAAAATTAGGAAGGAAATTTGATCAAAACCTTTTGAAAAGTAAAAACTCTTTTTTAGTCTACAACTATTCAATAGAAGCAGAGTTTTCAGCTCAAGCAAAGAAATTAAAACTTAACATCCCTTGACAATTTAGTGGCGGAGCCAGAAATTTAGTAAAGGGTGTGCAATTTTCTTCTTACTTGCGTTAAAGGTGTGCAAATCAAATATATACTCATAATAGCTAACATTTAACCTATGTACACATCTTAATTTTCTAGCAAAGGTTGTGCCTTTGAACCACCCTTCGTCTAAGGTGGCTCCGCCCATGCTTGACATTCAAGATGACTATAGAAACTCTGACTCATTTTCTGGAATTTAGACATGCATGTTTGACAAAGAAAAAACCATGGATAGTTTGTCAAAGGAAAGATCTATTCAACTTTCTAAAAACTGATTTCTTGATGAAGACTAACTATTTTGCTAGCCCAAATCATTTTTACCATTAGTAGAATTTTATCATTAATGGAGATAACACATAAATAGAGTAAACATTAATTGAAAGAGATTATAGCTTATACTCTCTCTGTTCCAATTTATGTGATACACTTTCCTTTTTAATCTATCCAAAAAAAAATGATGCATTTTTATATTTAGAAATAATTTAACTTAAAACTTATCCTTGATGAAATCATTTACAGCCACACAACTATGTATGTTTTGTTTTGACCACAATTTTCAAAAGTTTTCCTTTCTTTTTTCAAACTCCGTACCTATTTAAACTATATCACATAAATTGAGACGGAAAGAATACATAAATAAGGGCAAGTCAAATGCCTTTTCTAATTAATATTTCTTAAAGGACATGTAAAATAAAAAAACGACAGATGATTTGAAACGGAGGGAGTACAAACTAGAAGCCATTAAATTTTCAAGATTTTATGATTTTATGTTGAGAGTTTACTTTTCTTAGAAAAGAAAACTAAGGGAAGGGAATATAGCTAAGTGATTATGACAAACCTCTACACTTAATACCAGGTAGCCACTGCGCTACTTCTTCTTTGTATGTATAGAATTATGTTCTAAGTATTGACTTCTAACGAAAAGCAAAACTTTGATAAACTTTTTATAAATTTCAGATATTCACATGTCTTCAAATACCTTACGCATTAAGTTAAAACCTTATAAAAACCTGAGTATTAAACAAACAAAAAAAATTGTTTAATTTTTCTAGGGTCATAGGTAAAATTCCTGGGGTCATTTGCACCTTTTTCCCGATTTTGTGCTGGTCTTTAATTTTTCCCTTCAAAATCGAACTTATGCTTATAGGGGCATAAGTTACGCATTATAATATCCACAAGTTATGACCTATCCATTAAAGAACTTATGCATATAGGAGCATAAGTTAATTTTGAAGGACAAAAATTAAAGACCAGTCCATTTGAAAGGAAAAAATTAAAGACCAGTCCATTTGAAGGGCAAACCGTGTAATTATTTGAAATTCCTACCTTGAGTGACCATACACAGACAATTTGCACGATTGCCCTTATTCGGGGGTGGTCTTTAATTGTCGCCCCTCAAATTGTTGGTCTTTAATTTTTGTCCTTCACCTAATATCTCGAGGTTTTAGGTTCAAACCCCGGCTCAATAAAAAAAAAAAATCGCAAGGTAGAGTTTCGTAGCAAAATTAAGTTTATTCGGGCAAAAGTTAGGCCTGAAGGTACTTTTGCCCAAAATTAAGCTTTAAGGCAATCCTCTGCCTTCAGGCCTAACTTTTACTTAAAATTAGGCCTATTCGGGCAAAAGTTATGGGTTAACATTTGTCCAAAATTAGGCCTTAAGGCAAATCTCTGACTTAAGGCCTAACTTTTGCCCGAATTGGCTTAATTTTGGGCAAATGTTAGGCCTTGAGACAAAGGTTTCGCGAAAGTCTTGCCTTGCAAAATTCATTTTTTTTTTTTTTTTTTTTTGATTGAGCGAGGAGTCGACCCCAGAACCTCGGGATATTTTCGGTCATTTTTTTTAAGTGAAGGGTAAAAATTAAAGACCAGTGCGTTTGAAGGGAAATCCGCACAAGAAAATGACTATGTACAGGATTTGGGCCAATGGTATTGGGCTCGAATAAACCAGTAATTTATGCACGACATCCGCCTCTGCTAATGGAGGGGATGCTGCAGGCACCTAATGTAAAAGTCGAAATGCGCCCAACCTAACTTCAACTTATAAAAAAGTTGATATATGTAAATCTGTGCGCGCGAGCCTTGGTCTATCAAAACTGCTTTTCATGTCATATGGACAACTGTTATCACAATTGTAATAGCGTATTGCTTCACTTCTACTTAGATTTCTCGATCCTATGATGCTAAAAAAGATAGAAATGAAGATTTTCTTCTAGTTTGAAACATAGATTTTCGTAAAAACTTCTTCAAATGAGGTGGTGATCTATCCATCAATCAAACTTACTTGGTTACGCTCTCTTAATTATTCCTCCAATCCAAAATAATTGATTTTTAAAGTTTGACATAATTATCATGGGAATCTATCAATGGCAAATTTGAAGAAAAGAATTAAACATCTTGATTTTGTGAAACATCAATTATTGTGGACTAGTTTTTTAAGGTTAAGACATTAATTATTTTGAACTGGAGGAAGTATGTGTTTTACTCTTTGAAACAACAGGATGTTGATGTCCAAAATTAGATAGGAAATTTAGCAGATTATCATGAAATTTGATCAAAAGCTTTTGAAAAGTAGAAACTCTTTTTCAATTTACAACTTTTCAATAGAAGCAGAGTTTTCAGCTCAAGCAAAGAAATTAAACTTTACATCCCTTTACATTTTAGATGACTACACAAACTCTGACTCATTCTCTGGAATTTAGACATGCATGTTTGACAAAAGAAAAACACCTATGGATAGTTTGTCAAAGGAAAGACCCATTCAACTTTCTAAAAACTGGTTTCTTGATGAAGATTAACTATTTTGCTAGTCTGAATCAAGATGAAAAGCTTCCACACCATATTACATTAAGCCAAGCATGTATATTCATCATCTAACGACCTACTCGTATCTACAAATTACACGCAATATGCGAAAAGTGGTCAAAACAAGAGAAGACATGCGACTACACAGCAGAAGAGGAAAAAATATACTCTACCGAGTGATCTATCAGCATGTAATAGTTGCCTTCTCATTCTCAAACTACTGTAATCTGCTAGATTATATGAGTTTGTATATGCGTTTCCAAAAACCCGTGCATAAACCGTTTCACCAATCATGGGGTACAACACATTTGTTGTCGTGCCACCAATGCTCAGCATTGGTGGGGCCATGTAGCTTGCAGGATGTGACTGATGTGATCGAGGGTTCTGCTGGGATGGATGTGAATCGATAGTTGCTATCGGCGTGTGGACCCCATATGTTGGCCTCGTGGGCCTTTGTGGTATGACCATGCGTTTACTTGGAACGTCGTCTTCAGATGGTTTTGTAGCTTGGCCAGGGCCGTAGAGCGGAATCAAGGTTTTATGTGAGAGTTCAGCCTTGCAAACTGGGCACTGTGGGTGTTGACGATCGGTATTTTCTGAAGAGACGCTTTGGAATTGAATCCACTTATAGATGCAAGGCCAGCAATAGAGGTGACCACAAAATGTGACCACGGGATCATGCACAACGTCCAGGCATATGTTACAGTCGAAACCTCCAGAGATTTTTTCTTCGCCCTCATCATCAAACGTCTTCCATTTCTCTAAAGGAGTAACACGCTCGTCAAAGGCAGTTTCTGCTATTTGCTCTTGGAATTGAAGATCAGCGGCCATATCCTGCTTCTTGATGTAATTTTCTTGATTGCTAGTGCCTGTAGAAACAAATGCCAAGAGGGAAAAGGATTAGAATCCAGGATCTTAACTAGATATAACTAGTATGGAAATTTGCGAACTTCCCTATTAAGGCCTTCCAATTATTTCAAAAATGTGCACAAGTTGCACAAAAGGAGCGATAATATGATGGGTTGCCGAAAAGCCACATCCCATCAGTTCAAGATGTTAACTTACATCATAAAACTCCAAGAAGATAAATATCAATAAACAAGAACATCACCCGGGGAGCATAATCCCAACTTTAACCTTTGTGAGGTAGAGAGGGAGGGTAGACCCATAGAAATCTTCATAGTTGATTTATCCCTACCTTTGTGAGGTAGAGAAGTCTTGTTATCACTTTGTAGACCAAGAAACCCATAGAAATCTTCATAGAAAACTTGATAAAAAGTATAGTGATTCTTCCAATTAGTTAAATTGTTTTTGAAAAAAGATAAGAGAAGTGAACATCAAATCTCAAAATTGTTTATTGTTGAGGAACATCTTTGTTGCGAGATTTGGTTCTACCAGGGAGAACTCAGCTCAACAGGATCTATAAATTTTAACAAAGCACATGTAAGTTTTGTCAGTTATCTAGCTGTAGAAAGAACAAACTTTTATTTAATTGCGAAACAGTAACTAAAATTAGCTATGAATCCATAAATTCGGCTAAACTTAGATGTTATGCTTCAATATATTTCAGCAGAAATCCTTAGAATCTATACAGAAAATTCAAAGCACAATAATCCATAGCTCCACACCTACAGTCAGTAACATTATATACTCCAAAAAAAAAAGGATAAAACAAAATCCCACTAACAAAAACTTAAAAATTCTACCTGAACTCTTGAATCTTTTTCTTGATAAGGGGAAATTGAAAATAAAAAACCTAACTTTGCATCAAAACTTCTCAAACACCAACTGAATCACGAAAAGCTCAAATCTTTCCAATCTAATACATAAATGAAATAAAAAACATAGACATAAAGAAGCAAAAAAGATAGATACCTGAATTATATTTGTATCAAGAATGTCCAAACAAAACAAGTCTGTAATTTTATGCTGACTGTAATAAAGGGAAAAGAAATTCAAGATTGAGGATTTTAGCAAAGAAGCAATGTGTAAGATAGAATGAAGTGGTTTTGGAGGTGGCTTTACATATATATAGTGCTTTACAAATACATATGGGCCTATAGGTACAAGGTTGTTGTGTATGTGTGTATAGGAAAGTTTATTTAGCGCGTAATATAATATTTATATACTAATAAACGTGTACAAATTTTACTTGTCAATTTCTTCTGGATAATTGAAAATAACGTGGCGCTTACGTTGGATTTTTCGTATTACTCGCCGTTTTTGAGTGTGTCTTTTGCTTTTTTATTTTTGGATTTTGTTACTCCAGAAAATGACAAACAATTGTCGCTTGTGTTTGGATAGGATCAAAATGACATCTTTAATACTCATATAATTGAGCAATTTTTGGTATTTTATTGTCAAAAATAAATTTAGTGTTTTTTTTTAATCTCCGTCAAATATTTAATAAACTCTGATTATAATAAATACGTTTGATCATGTATTAGGTGTTTAATGGGTAAAGACCTCAGTTAAGGTATCAAATAAAAATTTGTAGCAACTTTAAGGGGCTATTTGACCTTTAATTGAATTATTACTCCATCCATTTCAATTTATGTGCCATATTTTTCCTTTTAAATTTGTTTCATAAATTATTATATTTTTATTTAGAAATAATTTAATTTTTAATTTTTAATTTCATATGATTTATGACCATATAAATATTTATGCTTTACTTTACCTATAAAATTTTTAAGACATTGTTTTTCTCTTAAATTTATGCCATGTAGACAATACAAGATATAGGGAGCCAGGGATGAAGCTAAAGGGGCGGAAGAGGGTTCTTATATTCACGCTTTACCAACAAATTATTTTATATATCAAAGGTCTTTTTTTTTTCTTTTTCTTTTTTTTTTAACATGAGAGTACTTAAATATCAAGATCAGCGCTATTATCCACCCTGGCAATTATAATGTTAAAGTCAAGTTATCAGTCTTTATCACCCAATTTCTTTTTTCTAATTAGGGCTTTCTTTTTTCGCCACCTTTTTAGTTTGGTTGGACCCTTCCTTTCATTTTCACACTCGTAGGTCTAATAAACATTTGTCAGTTTCTTAATAACAGTACTTTTATTAATTAATTAATTTAAACGAGTCTCGCACTTTAGACTTGTAAACTCTCTTAGTTTTGACTACTAATACTGCGATCAGTAATCACACGTTAATTAAATTGCAACTTCAAAACTGTGTTCTAGAAAATCTATGTTCCTAGAGGCTTCCAATATTCCAGAGGCCGGTTAAACTTTTTTGTGCAAATTCTACGAGCAAAAAACTACTACTTCCTCCATTTGAAATTATATGTTGTGGTTATTAAAAATAATTATTTCAAATTATTTACTCCCTCCGTCTCATAATAAGAGTTACCTTAGCTAAAAAATTTTATCCATAATAAGTGTCACCTTAAGAAACCAAGACATAAATTGATTATTTTTTTCAGTTCTACTCTTAGACAATAAAGTAACATCTAAATGATGATTGAAAAAGTCACATAATAACTTGGTATTGTTGAATTCCCAATGTTAAAAGGTTTACTTCTTGTGCATTCTCCAATCAAAAGGTAAAAGTAATTTATTTTTATCATATAGGGTAATTTGGTAACCTTCACATTACATTATTGATTTCTTAATATGCGTGTTTTTGGCTAAGGTGACACTTATTATGGGACGGAGAGAGTATCATTTTAGAAGTTCAAGATATAGTTAGTTATTTTTTCATCATTTTATTCTTAGTATAATTTTTCATTAATGTAGGGATCTAGTAGCTCAGTTGGTTGACTACCTGAACTCTCACCTTATTGGTGAGGGTTCGAATCCCCACATTGTAATCCCCTCCCCTATTTCCCCTACCCCTCCCCCGCTATGTAATAAAAAACAATTTAAAAAAAAATAAAAAAATTATCATTAATGAAGATGACACAAAAATAGAATAAACATTTAATGGAAGAGATTATAACTTATATGTAAATTTAAAAGGTTAAGCAAATGCCCTCTTGATTAATATTTCTTAAAGAAGTCAAAGAGGCTTATGCGGATCTTGAGGAAATCTTTGATTAATTATCAATGGAGTAATAATTAGGATATTTTTAGAATTGTGTATCAATCATAGTTTGTTAGAAATGAATTAATAAGTTTTTTTTAAGTTTACTTGACAACTAATCTAGGCATTTCATTATCCTTCTTCCATCGGAAAAAAACAAAGGGAAAATTACGTATATATACATGTTAAGGAGAAATATTTATGAAACGTGATGGTAGTTTTTCTTATTTTCAAAAACTAACGATATATTACAAAACCTGACGAGTAAAAATTACTATCCCCTAGTCTCAAATTATCTGTCATAATTTTAATAAAAATTGTTGTTTCGAATTATTTGTCATTTTAGAAATTCAAGACATAATTATTTATTTTTTGTCATTTTATCTTTAGTAGAATTTTATCATTAATGGAAAGGACACATAAATAGAGTAGCATCTAATGAAAGAGATTATAACTTATACATAAATAAGGTTAAGTCATTGCCCCTCTTAATTAATATTTTTTAAAGGATATGTGAAAAAAAAAAGAGATAGATAATTTGAAACGAAGGGAGTACAAACTAGAAGCCATTAATGTTGAGAGTTTTGCTTTTCTTAGAAAAGAAAGCTTAGAAAAATGAATATAGATAAGTGATTAGGACAAACCTCTACGCCTTTTTAATTTTAGAAGCAAAACTTTGATAAGCTTTTATAAATTTCAGATATCATGTATCTCGAAATACCTTACGTATCAAGTAAAAACCTAATAAAAACTTGAAGTATTAAGGCAAAAAATAAATAAAAAATATTGCATCGATTTTCATGATTTATTAAAAAAAATATAGTTCAAAATTTAGGATAGTGACCTGAGTTTGAACTGCCTGAACTGAACTTCACAACAATATTATTCTAAAATTTGAATTGCAAAAACTGAACTTCAGAACACTTTCTAAAGAAAGCGGGTCTTTTTAGTTGAATTTAAATATATTATAAGGATAATATAAAAGAGAATAAATAAATTTGTTCTTGCTTTTTTAAAAGCGTTAATTATCTTAATTATAATTTGTCAAAGCGACTCATATTTATAATCAGAGGAATTATTATTGTTTCCTTCTTGCTAGGAAAGAATTAGAGGTTGGAAGGATTGGTCCAAGATCTGCTTTGATGTGAATGCAATAATATATTCTCTAGTTTATTTGGTTAAACAAATAGCTAAAAGTTTAATCCCAAGAAAGCACCAATTAGTCTTTAGTAGAGATCACTCAGGTGGTGGGATGAGAATTCTTCCGTCCTTAATTAGATATCTTAAAGTTTGAGTTCTTGAAATAAAAAAAATTCTGATAGAAAATCTTTCTTTTTAATAGACTTCACATGATGCGACTCTGAGTTAATCAAGACTTCAAAGTGCAAAATGACAAGTCGATCCATTTTTAAAAAATGACTATTCATAAATTTTAGGCTTAATATATAAACGGAATCAAACTTAGTCAAAAACCGGATGGCAAGTATGATACTCTCAGCTATTTTGAGCGGAGCAGCTTCAAGTAGCAAATTCAACTTATCTCCACTTGTTTTCCCCACTTCGGAAAGTCATTTTCATTTTTAAGGAATTTGTTTCCTAAAAAAGATATTTTCCAAAATATTTTGATCAACCAAACAAGAAAAGATTGAAAAATATTACCAAACATAGGTAATTCTGCAGATTTTCTTTTCTTTCCAAGCGTTGGTTGAAAGATATGCAACTAGAATATCGTAACATATGTTGAAAGAAAACTTGGTTTCGTACACACAAATAGACATATAGTTTATTTTTATGTTTTGGTTTTGTGATAGAAATAGATGATCTTGACAATTTCTAAGTAATCTGCCTTGGTCATCAAATTTGCTAACCAGGTCATATGGACTATTATATCACAATTGTAATAAGCCTTATTAGTTCACTTCATAATTTATAGTATTTCTCTATTCTTTGATGCTCAAAAGGTAAAAGTGAATATCTATTTTATATTGTTGGGGAAAAACACTTCTTTAGATTGAACCACATACACCACATCAATTTCCTCAAATTGTTGCGCTCTCTCTAGTATACATTTGCTCTTTTTTGTCACATCCACGTAGGCAAGTAACTTGATCCCACTGACGAATTTCCAATTTGGCTACTTCTATATTCATTTTCAATACTGACCGTGAAACAACATGAACACCATGATGTTGATGTTCGAATTTGGTAGTGAAATTTAGAATATCGTAATGAAATTTCGTCAAAAACCCTTTGGCAAATATGAACTTTTCAACTTTGTAATAGAAGCAGAGTTTTCAGCTTCAAGCAAAGAAATTAAAACTTCACATGCCTTGACATTCTAGATGACTACACAAACTAATGGTGGATTCGCCAGAATTTAAACAGGCATGTTTGACAAAGGAAAAACACCCATGGATAGTTTGTCAAAGGAAAGATCCATTCAACTTTCTAAAAACTGGTTTCTTGATGAAGATTAACTATTTTGCTAGTCTGAATCAAGATGAAAAGCTTCCACAAGATGTTACATTGAGCCAAGCTCATGTATTCATCATTTAACGAACTACTCATATCTACAAATTACACGCAATATAGCGGGAAAAGTGGTCAAAACAAGAGAAGACATGCCACTGCACAACATAAGAGGAAAAAAGATACTCTGCCGAGTGATCTATCAGCATGTAATAGCTGCCTTCTCATTCTCAAACTACTGTTGCCTGCTAGATTATATGAGTTTGGACACGCATTTCCAAAAACCCGTGCATAAACCATTTCACCAATCATGGGGTGCAACACATTCGTTGTCGTGCCACCAAGGCTGAGCATTGGTGGGGCCATAGACGGATGTGATTGAGGATTCTGCTGGGATGGATGCAAATAGGTAGTTGCTATCGGCATGTGGACCCCACATCTTGGCCTTAGAGGCCTTTGTGGTATGACCGTGCCTTTACTTGGAACGTCGTCTTCGGATGGTTTTGTAGCTTGGCCAGGGCCGTAGAGCGGAATCAACGTTTTTTGTGAAACATCTGCCTTGCAAACGGGGCATTGTGGCTTTTGCTGATCTGAATTTTCTGAAGGGATGCTCTGGAATTGAATCCATTTATAGATGCAAGGCCAGCAATAGAGGTGACCACAGAAGGTAACAACGGGATCATGCACAACGTCCAGGCAAATGTTACAGTCGAAACCTCCAGAGCGATTGTCTTCTTCATGCTCATTGTCAAACGTCTTCCACTTCTCTAAGGGAGTAATACCACGTTCATCAAAGGCAGTCTCTGATATTTGCTCTTGGAAATGAAGGTCTAGCGCCATATCCTGTTTCTTGATGTAATTTTCTTGATTTCTAGTGCCTGTAGAGACATACACCCCAGGGAAAAACATTAGATTTCAGAAACTCAGTACAACTAGAACTTTGCATAATAAATGCCGAGCAAAGCAATATCACAGTACAAGAAAATCCACTGAAAGCTTACGCCTAAAAATCGAGGAAATTTCCATAGATACATCTTGACAAAAGTAAGCTCATGAGGTGAAAATTGTCTAAAACCAAATTACCTTTCCCATCTCACAACCTATGTGGCAGACTTTTAGACCTGTTATGAAGGTCATGATTCCGAAAGTACAGAGTGCAGAAATTATGCCATTTATTAGCCTTTTAGGTACAACAATGCACATGTAAGTTTTGACAGTCATCAAGCGGTAGAAACAAGAAGTAGAAACAAGAAGTACCCTATGATATGTATCCTTTTATCTCAATGTATTTACTATCAGAATAAAAAAGGAGACCAAATATTCAAGACACCAAATTTAAATCTTCTGAATCTACCCAAAAAAAAATAAAATCAAAGTATATTAATCCAAAACCACAATTAGTGCACATAATATGAACTTTTTGGGTATTTTTTCCCTTCAAAAAACTTCCTTATAAAGCTCAAACCTTTTCAATCTAATACTAAATGGAACCAAAAACATAGACACAAGAAGCAAAAAAGATAGGTACCTGAATATATTTGTTATCAAAAATGTCCTATCAGAACAAGTCTTTGATGTTATGCTGATTGAGATAAAGGAAGCTGTTCTTTTTTTCTTTTCTTTTTTTTTTTCTTAAAGATTTGATTGTTTTTTAGGGAGAAAGCAAGTACTGTGAGACTATTAAGCTAGCAAAGTGAAATAGAGATGAAAGAGTAATTAGCCCTCAAGTCTATTTATATAGTGCCACAAGAGGTTCTGTTATGTACAGGAAAATTTATTTAGCGCGTAATATTATTTTATTAATATAAATAAAACTGTACCAATTTTACTTGTCAATTACTTCTGGATAAATAAAATCTTAAAAGGAGGCTTCTTTGGACTACGTGGCGCTTACTTGGCATTCGTATTGTTCGCCCTTTGTGTCTGTCTTTTTCTTTTTTTATTATTTGGATTTTTCCACTTTCTGTTGCTCTTTTTTGGTTGTTACTCGACAAAATGGCAAGAAGCAGTCACTTTAAGTGACTCACTTATGTTTTGGATAGGATCAAAATGATCTCTTTAATACATTTTTGAGCAATTTTTAGTCTTTTAAGTTTGTAAAAAATAAAATAGATATTTTGATTTTCGTCAGATATTTTACAAACTCTAGTAATAATCAGGGGCGGATCTAAACTATTGGGTGTGGGTTCTCGGGAACCTACCACTTTTATCCGAATCTTGTATTTATAATGTGAAACCCTTCAAATATATAAGAAATTTGAGTTGAGAACGACTCAAGTGGATAGGACAACAGACAATCGCTTAAGTTTGAAACCCACAAACTTCAAACTCCGGATCCGCCTCTAGTAATAATGGGTACATTTTGAGTCTACATTAGATGTTTAATCGAAAGGCTTAATTGAGGTGTTAAATAAAAATTGGTGACAACTTTAAGTGACTATTTGGCTTTTAATAAAATTATTTTTCACTCTGTCTTAGTTTATGCGTCATATTGTTTCATCGAATATTATATTTTTTATTTAAAATATTTTAAAAAATATATTTTATACAATTTATGACTACATAAATATTTATACTTTACTTTACCCATAAATTCTTTAAAAAATTATTTTTCTCTTAACTTTATGCCATGTTAAACAATGCAAGATACAGGGAGGCAAAATGAAGCTAAAGAGGCGGAAGAGGGTTCATGTATTCACGCTTCACCAAAAAATTATTTTATATATCAAAGGTCATTTTTTTTTACATGAGAGTACTTAAATATCAAGATCAGAGCTATTATCCACCCTGGCAATTATAATATTAAGTCAAGTTATCAGTCTTTATCACCCAATTTCTTTTTTCTAATTAGGGCTTTCTTTATTCACAACCTTTTTAGTTTGGTTGGACCCCTTCCTTTCATTTTCACACTCGTAGGTCTAATAGACATTTGGCAGTTTCTTAATAGTTAGTAGACATACTCTGACTCTCTATAATAACAGTGTTTTTATTAATTAATTAATTTAAACGAGTATCGCACTTTAGACTTGTAAACTCTCTTGGTTTTGACAACTAATACTGCGATCACTAATTAAATTGCAACTTCAAAACTGTGTTCTAGAAAATCTTTGATCCTAGAGGCTTCCAATATTCGAGAAGGTGGCTCAACTTTAAACTTTTTTGTGCAAATTCTACGAGTAAAAAACTACGTACTACTTCCTCCATTTGAAATTATATGCTGTGGTTATTAAAAATAATTGTCTCAAATTATTTACTCCCTGCATTCCATAATAAGAGTCACCTTAGCTAATATTTTTTGTCAATAATAAGTGTCACCTTAAGAAATCAAGACATAAATTGATTATTTTTTTCAATTCTACCCTCAAACAATAAAGTGACATCTAAATGATTATTGGAAAAGTCACATAGTAACTTGGTACGGTTGGATTTTCAATGTCAAAAGGTTTACTTCTTGTGCATTCTCTAATCAAAAGGTAAAAGTAATTTATTTTTATTATATAGGGGTAATTTGGTAACCTTCACATTGCATTATTGATTTCTTAATATGCGTGTTTTTGGCTAAGGTGACACTTATTATGGGACGGAGGGAGAATCATTTTAGAAGTTCAAGACATAGTTAGTTATTTTTTTCATCATTTTATTCTTAATTAGTATAATTTTGTCATTAATGAAGATGACACAAAAATAGAATAAACATTTAATGGAAGAGATTATAACTAATATGTAAAAAAGGTTAAGCAAATGCCCTCTTGATTAATATTTCTTAAAGTGAAAGAGGCTTATGCGGATCTTGAGGAAATCTTTGATTAATTATCAATGGAGTAATAATTAGGATATTTTTATAATTGTGTATCAATCATAGTTTGTTAGAAATGAATTAATAAGATTTTTTAAGTTTACTTGAGAACTAATCTAGGCATTTCATTATTCTTCCTTCATTGGAAAAAACAAACCCAGAAGTGGATCAAGTCAAGTCAAATTTCGCTTAGTGTTGCATTTTAATCTAAGCATTTCACACATGGTCAAGTAACTATCATTTTTTTCCACAAAAGTCACTTAACTATCTTTTCTAACATAAAAGTCACTTAACTTTGAGTATACTAACACAAAAGTCACTAAACCAATTTCCGGTGTCACTAAACCACTTTCCAGTGAATCACTCATTTTTACACCTTTTTTTAATTAAAAAAAATCTAATAATAAACAATTAATTAAAAAGGTCCAACCTCATCCTACCCAAAATCCATATGAAAAAAAGTAAATAACTTTTCATATTCTTCCATTTTCCCTACCATTTTAATATGTTTGATTTGAAATATTACTAGGTAATTCTTCTAGCTATCCAAGTCAATTAAACTGGGCTCGATGATTTTTTTGGACGTAATCGTTACTGTTAGGTACTTTCTCCGTCCCAATTTATATGACACTCTTTCCTTTTTAATTTGTCGCTAAAAGAATGACACCTTTTTATTTTAGTAAAAGTTAAACTTTAAATTTATCTTTTTACCTTTAATAAAATGATTTTCAGCCACACAAATTTCTATGGTTTGTTTTAAACTACAAGTTTTAAAAATCTTTCTTTATTTCTTAAATTTTGTGTCAAGTCAAACACCTCCCTATATATAAAATGGGACGAAGGGAGTATTAAATTGCATACATGCATAGGGTTCAAATATCAAGTTGGTCCTCCCACTCAATGAAAGCTCTGAAGCTGCTGAGTTGAACTTTGAATTAGTAGAATTCAAAATGGTAAGAGTGTTGCCTTGTTAGGGATGGTAGTGATGATGACGATTTTAGTTACTTGGATAGCTAGCAGAAATATCTAGTATTGTTTCAAACTAAACATGTTAAAATGGTAGGGAAAAGGAAAGAATATGAAAAGTTATTTATTCTCTTCATATGAGTTTTGGATTGGGTTGGGTCAGACCTTTTTAATTAATTTTTTATTTATTAGATTCTTTTTTAGAAAAAAAAAAAAGGTGTAAAAAATGAGTTATTCGCCGGAAAGTGATTTTGTAACTTTTGTGTTAGTATACTCAAAGTTAAGTGACTTTTCTATATATTAGAAAAGATAGTTAAGTGACTTTTGTGAAAAAAAGTGATAGTTATGTGACCACATGTGAAATTTACCCCAGATTAATATCCATTTTCTTACCAACAAAGATACATATAGTATTTACTAATTCAATTTGTAAGATTCTTTTCCGATTCCCATATTGTTTTTATTAGAACAATACATAAAGCTACATTTCATTAATCATTATGTGGCGCCTTTTTCCTTTTTTTTTTTGTTTTTTCATCGGGTATTTAGTTTCTGGTTTTACAGCTCGATTAATTCTGATATGCTCTAAGAAGTCCCATGTTGGGGTAAAATGCTTACTTAGAGTTCATTACTCAGAAGGTCACCCAACTATTGAGAATTATTTAGCAAAGTCATTTTTTTATAACAATAAGATCACTCCACTTTGCCTATATCGCTTCACAAGCCACCTTAATAAAATTTGACCAACAAAATATGATGTGACATTTTATTTAGTCTACATGGAATTTTTTTTTTCTCGATGATCCGACCCAACCTTAACCCATAACCTGAATTAACCCTATTTGCTGTTTTATTTTCATCTATTTCTCTTGTTCAAAAACTTAACATCTTGCATTTTCATGTGGGAGTAGTATGAACCAGAATGGATGAAAACTTAGGAACTCCATCACCTAGAGTAAAAGAATGGTAGCATCTTTTGTTGCTACTAGCACACCTAATGCTCTTTTTTATGTGCATTAGCCTGAATCAAGATACAGAAGCTTCCGCAACTTGTTACATTGAACCAAGCCCGTATATTCATCATCTAACAAATTACTCCTATCTACAAATTACACGCAATATAGCGGGAAAAGTGGTCAAAACAAGAGCAGACATGCGACTACACAGCAGAAGAGGAAAAAATATACTCTGCCAAGTGATCTATCAGCATGTAATAGCTGCCTTCTCATTCTCAAACTACTGTTTCCTACTAGATTATATGAGTTTAGATATGCGTTTCCAAAAACCCGTGCATAAACCATTTCACCAATTATGGGGTGTAACACATTTGTTGTCGTGCCACCAAGGTTGAGCATTGGTGGGACCATGTAGCTGGCTGAATGAGACTGATGTGTTTGAAGGTTCTGTTGGGATGGATGTGAATTGTCCGTGTGGACCCCACATCTTGGATTCGGAGGTCTTTGTGGTATGACCGTGCGTTTACTTGGAACGTCGTCTTCGGTTTTGTAGCTTGGCCAGGGCCATACAGTGGAATTAAGGTTTTTTGTGAAACTTCAGCCTTGCAAACGGGGCATTGTGGGTGTTGATGATCGGGATTTCCTGAAGGGATGCTCTGGAATTGGATCCACTTATAAATGCAAGGCCAGCAATAAAGGTGACCACAGAAGGTAACCACGGGATCATGCACAGCGTCCAGGCATATGTTACATTCAAAACCCCCAGATATATCGTCTTCTTCACGCTCATTG
The DNA here is from genome assembly GCF_029784015.1 of Lycium ferocissimum. NCBI lineage: Eukaryota > Viridiplantae > Streptophyta > Magnoliopsida > Solanales > Solanaceae > Lycium > Lycium ferocissimum. Next base: position 47,522,243 of record NC_081345.1, on the reverse strand, counting down.
TCAAACGTCTTCCACTTTTCTAAGGGAGTACTACCGCACTCATCGAAGGCTGTCTCGGCTATCTGTTCTTGGAAATGAAGATCTAAGGTCATATCCTGCTTCTTGATGTAGAGCCCGTTTGGATTTGGCTTATGATTTGTAATGCCTTTTTTGAGTGTAGAATTTAAATATGCTTAAAATCCCAAAAATAAGACCCATTTAACTTAGTTTAAAGAAACATTATAAATTTTCTTATAAGCCAAAAAAAAAAATAAGTCATTACTACCCCAACTTATTTTTTTCTCAAACAAATTTTTACTATAAGCCAATGGGCTCGTAGTTTCTTGATTTGTAATGCCTGTAGAAACATATTCCCAGAGGGAAAAACATTAGATTTCAGGATCTCAATACAGCTGGAACTTGCAAAATAAATGCCAAGCAAATCAATACCACAAGTACAAGAAAAAAAAAAGCACTAAAAGCTTACGCCTAAAATTTAGGAAACCTAGCAAATCTCTTGACAAAAACTATAGCTGATTCTTCCAATTAATCAGATTGTTTTCAGAAAAGAGAAGTGAACACTCAGGTAAAGTGGTGGGTGGAGAGCAGGCTAAGAGAGGCTTTAAGTATATATCTGCCAATTAAAGGTCCATTCTACAACAAAAGTCGATTAAACAATGAATAGGTAAACCATCCAGCAATAAGGCACGATAATTCTCAAAAGATGATAACCAATAGATCATGTACACAAAGAACTGCATTTATTGTGCAAATCGTGATATCACTTCTAGAAACTCTATTGCTGCCCATGACTACTAGCACTTCAAAAAATTAAACAGTGATTGCTTGTTGAATGGCAAGTATCCAGGACCTATTTTCAGGTAATTAGAGAATATTACAACGGACATAACTCTAGCTGGTCAAATCTTCAGGAAACGATTTTTGCCCAGCTAAACATAGAGTCAGATACTGTTTCTTAACCTTGGGTCTTCTATCCAACCAAAGAAGTGGACTTTCATTAAAAAAATGGATCTCGCACATAACTCGACCAGAAAAAAAACTAGCTCCTCCAACCCCCACCCCCCCCTCCCTATGACAAGGAGTGTGAACAACATGTTACTTGATGGTCGGCTCGATATCAAGATAAGAAGTGAACATTGGGCTTAACTCAAACCTCAAAAGCTAGCGGATTGCTCAATAATATATAAGGAGACTAATTCCCATCCCCACAACCAATGCGGCAAACTTGCAACTTTTTAGCCTTTTAAGTACAAAAAATGATTCACATGTAAGTTTTGACAGTTATGTACCGTATGTATCCTTCTACCTCAATTTAAAATCTTAACCCTATTTCAGCAAGAATCCTCGGAAGATACCCAAAAAACAAAACAAAAAAAACAAAAATCTAAGGCAACGTCAATCCTACCAAAATTCAATGTCTACCACCCCACCAATAAAGGAAAGAAAAAAAAAATTAGTGTGGTAACAAAGATGTAAGAATCTGAACTCTTGGGGATTTTTTTTTTTTTTAAAGTAATTTTTCTTATAAAGCTCAAACCTTTTCAATCTAAATTTAAATGAAACCAGAAACATAAGACACAAAGAAAGCAAGAAGAAAGGTACCTGAATATATTTGTACCAAGAATGTCCTTTTAACTGTTAAGTTTCAGAATATATCCAATAGAAAAAGTTCTGCAGTGTTATGCTGACTGAGTTAAAGAAAAAAATGGATGTCATATAGGGAAATAGCAAGTACTGAAAGATAAAATGAAGTGGTTTTGAGGTAGCTTTACATGTATATATATAGTGCTTTACAAACATATGGAATTGATACAAGGTCGTTCAGTATGTATAGGAAAAATATTTATTTAGCGCGTAATATTATATTAATATAAATAAAACTGTACCAATTTTACTTGTCAATTACTTCTGGATAAAATCTTAAAGGAGGCTTCATTGGACTACGTGGCGCTTACGTTGGATTCGTATTACACGCCCTTTGTTTGTGTCTTTTCTTTTTTTTATTATTTGGATTTTTCCACTTTCTGTTGCTCTTTTTTGGATTTTGTACTCGACAAAATGGCAAAAAACAGTCACTTTAAGTGACTCACTTGCGTCTTGGATAGGATCAAAATGATCTCTTTAATATAAACAGTAGTTTTATTAATTTAATTAATTTAAACGTGTATCGCACTTTAACGTGTAAACTCTCATTGGTTTTGACTACTAATACAGTAATACTGCGATCAGTTTTATTATGCGCTAGTTGTGTGAGGCCTTTTTTTTTTGTGAGATAACAGTGGACTCACATCTTACACTTTTAGGTCTATAAATTTTGAGTTCACTTTTTTATCTCACAAAAAAAAAAGTCTCACACAATTAATGTCAGTTATGTGAGGCACATTTTAAAAAAATTCACTGCAATCAGTAATTAAATTGCAACTTCAAAACTGTGTTCTAGGAAGTCTGTGTAGGCTTCCAATATTCGAGAAGGCGGCTTAACTTTAAACTTTTTTGTGCAAATTCTACTGAGTAAAAATTACTATCCCCTAGTCTCAAATTATGTGTCCTAATTTTAATAAAAATTATTGTTTTGAATTATTTGTCATTTTAGAAATTCAAGACATAATTAATTATTTTTTTGTCATTTTATTTTTAGTAAAATTTTATCATTAATGAAAATGACACGTAAATAGAGTAATATTTAATGGAAGAGATTATAACTTATACATAAATAAGGTTAAGTCATTGCCCCTCTTAGTTAATATTTTTTAAGGGATATGTACAAAAGAAAAAAAAAATATAGATAATTTGAAACGGAGGAAATACAAACTAGAAGCCATTGATGTTGAGAGTTTTGCTTTTCTTAGAAAAGAAAGCTAAGAAAAAGGACTATAGATAAATGATTAGGACAAAACTCTACGCTTTTTTAATTTTAGAAGCAAAACTTTGATAAGCTTTTATAAATTTCAGATCACATATCTCGAAATACCTTACGTATCAAGTAAAAACCTAATAAAAACTTGTAGTATTAAGGCAAAAAAAAAATTGCATCGATTTTTATGATTTATTAAAAAAAATATATAGTTCAAACTTTAGGATAGTGACCTGAGTTTGAATTGTCTGAACTGAACTTCCCGACAATATTATCCTAAAATTTAAACTGCAAAAATTGAACTTC
>NC_081345.1:47476585-47518983 GCF_029784015.1 Lycium ferocissimum | reverse complement strand
CCCAAAAAGAGGTTCTATATTCACACTTTATCGACAAATTATTTTATATATACAAAGGTCATTTTTTTTACATGAGAGTACTTAAATATCAAGATCAGAGCTATTATCCACTTTGGCAATTATAATATTAAGTCATCAGTCTTTACCACCCAATATCTTTATTCTATAATTAGGGATTTCTTTATTCACAACCTTTCTAGCTTGGTGGGACCCTTTCTTTTCATTTTCACACCAGTAGGTCTAACAGACATTTGGCAGTTTCTTAATCGTTAGTAGACATACTCTTTTGACTCTCTATAATAATAACAGTACTTTTATTAATTAATTAATTTAAGCGAGTATCGCACTTTAGACTTGTAAACTCTCGTGGTTTTGACAACTATCATGCATCACTAATATTAAGTCAACTTCAAAACTGTGTTCTAGAAAATCTTTGATCCTAGAGGCATCCAATTTCGAGAAGGTTTCTTTATTCACCACCATTTCTAGCAAATTGAGTAAAAAATTATTATTTCTCCATCTCAAAATTACCCCAGAATTATTAAAAATACATTTGGCAGTTATTGGTCATTAGTAAACATACTCTCGATAATTAATAATTAGTCACTTATCTTCTTTATTTTTAATTTTAAATGGAGTATGTACACTACAATAAAAATAACATTTAATGACTTATAACTCCTACTACATAAATAAGTGACAACAAATACTCCCCTAATTAATACTCCCAAATTGCACCAACTCTACAAAGGTTAAACAACCAGGCTTGTGATATTCTCCCAGGGAAGTTATACTCCTTTCTGAAGTTTCCACCCTATCATCTTGTGCTATCTGTCGTGCCGTCTCAACTTTAAATTTGGTTTACTGTCTTGCAAATTCTACATGAGTAAAAAACTATTATTTTCCATCGTCTCAAAATATCTTATTATAGTTATTCATTAATGTCGCGATAGTTGTTTCAAGTTATTTTTCATTAAATCTAGTTAAAGTATAATACAAGGCAACTTAATAATGTAGAAAATCATCTTCTCTATAAAGAAAATAAAACTAAATAACTATAAGCAGTCATAGGAGATACTACTGCAGCCCAACAAAATAGAGTAACCAAACTATAAGGGTTGGACTATGAGATCCATTCAACTACGTATATCCATAGTGACAAATAGTACGTGGGAGCTTTTGTTTAAAAACATCAAAACCCTTAATCCAAAACGTGCTTTTTTAAAAAATATTTTTTATTTTTTTAAAAATATTTTTTTATTTTTTTAAAAAATATTTTTTTAAATATTTTTTACGGTCAAAAATTTATGTATGAAATGATATCTCATCTCTATCTTAAAAGTTATGCTAAAACTTAAAAATATAAAATGTATGAAGATGTATATCGACATTAATTATTAAAAAAATCCAAAATTATGTGTATGAAAACAATATAGTTTGATTACCAATTGTGTAATATAAAGTTCATGTTAGATTTTTGTACAAACTTACAACACAATGGTGAGACAACGTGGATCTTAAATTCAAGTTAAAATAATCGCTCAAATTTTTGTGTATGAAATGTGTATATCTTTCTCAAGGCTTAAAAAGTTCGCTCAAATTTTATGCCATAAGAAATGGAAATGGTATATCGTTCAAGGCTTGAAAGAGGCTCAATCATGCGCCGAGAGATATGAAATCGTATATCTGCGAGCTTCTCTTGTTTGTCACATTTTTCAATAAAGTTAAATATCTTGGAAAATTAATACAACTGAACAACACTATAATAATTTCATCAATATTCAAGTCGCTTAAAGATTTTACACAATTTTGTGTATGAAAATTATATTAAAACTTTGAACTATAATACATTTCAAGTTAAACTTGCAACTTTTAAGCTGTGTCCTAGAAAAAAAAAATTATTCTTTAAAAAAATATAATTTTTTTTTTAAATAAAAATATTTTTTTAAAAAAAAGTAATATATATTTGGAAAAAAAATAAAATGAAAAATATATGAAAATCCAAACTATATCATTATGTTTTGTAAATAAGACTATGAGATCTCCTTAACATGTATATATATGTAGTTTAAGGGGCTAAAAATACAGTAGGCCAACAATTGACCTCAACACTGATGTATAAAATTCCTAGGGTCATTTGCACCTTTTTCCCCATTTTGTGCTAATCTTTAATTTTTCACTTCAAAATTAGGGGCATAAGTTACGCATTATAATATCCACAAGTTATGACCGACCTCTTAAAGAACTTATGCTCCTATAGGCATAACTTAATTTTGAAGGGCAAAAATTAAAGACCAGTCCATTTGAAGGGAGAAAAAAATTAAAGACCAGTCCATTTGAAGTGAAAATCGTGTAATTACTTGAAATTCCTACCTTGAGTGACCATACATGGGCAATTTGCACGATTGCCCTTATTCGAGGGTGGTCTTTAATTTTCGTCCCTCAAACTTCTAGTCTTTAATTTTTGCCCTGCGCCTAATAACCCGAGGTTCTAGGTTTGAATCCCGGCTTAGTCAAAAAATAAATAAATCGCAAGGCAGAGTTTCGTAGCAAAATTAAGCCTATTCGGGCAAAAGTTAGGCCTTAAGGCAGAGGTTTGCCTTAAGGCAAACTTTTGCCCAATCTGCCTTAAGGCAAACTTTTGCCCAAAATTAGGGTTTAAGGCAAACCTCTGCCTTAAGGCCTAACTTTTGCCCAAAATTAGGCCTATTCAGGCAAAAATTAGGCCTTAACTTTTTCCCGAATAGGCTTATTTTTGGGCAAATGTTAGGCCTTGTTGGCAGAGGTTTGGCAACGTCTTGCCTTGCGAAATTCCTTTTTTTTTTTTTTTTTTGACTGTGCCAGTGTTCGAACCCAGAACCTGGGGATATTTTGGCCACTTTTTTAAGCGAAGGATAAAAATTAAAGACTAGCAATTTGAGGGGCAAAAATTAAAGACCAGTGCATTTGAAGGGAAATCCGCACAAGAAAATGACCATATACAGGATCTGGGCCAATGGTATTGGTCTCGAATAAACCAGTAATTTATGCATGACATCCGCCTCTGCTAATAGAGGGGATGCTGCAGGCACCTAATGTAAAAGTCGAAATGCACCCAAGTTTACTCCAACTTATAAAAAAGTTGATATGTATGTAAATCTGAGCGCGCGAGCCTTGGTCCACCAAAACTGCTTTTCATGTCATGTGGACCACTGTTATCACAACTGTAATAGCGTATTACTTCACTTCTACTTAGTAGGCATTTGGACATGCGATTTCATCGATCATGATTTCATCTCATGAGCTGAACTAGCGTTTAGACATGCGATTTCATCTCATGAGATGAAATCTCAAATCATCCAAATAGGCATGATTTGGGATTTCAAATCATGATTTTTAAATTTTCTAAATGTAAAAGTTGACCCATAAGTTTATATTTTATAAAAATAAAAATAAAAATCATAAGGTGGTAAATATATTTACAATCATATTTACCAGCCATTTATATCAAAAATTAAAAGATGTACAAGTTGGTAGTATATTTATAATAAAGTTGTTACTCTTACCAACCATGTTGGAGAATTATATTAAAGAGTAGTTACATTACAACTCATGTTCAATTTTTCATTTTATTGAACTAAAATTTTAATTGATGTTGTATTTTTTAGAAAGGCCTTTTAGTAGCGTATTAATTTTGTTATGAACTATGACTTGCTCATTTGGTAAGATTGTATAAGAATTGGAAAAGTTTTGATGGTTTTCACAACTTGTGGGATTTTTATGTCCATAAAAAAAATACAACTTCAGAAATTCAAATTACATGTCTAAACATGATTTCATCTGATAATTTCAAATCACGTCCAAACGGCTCCTTAGATTTCTCTATCCTATGATGCCAAAAAAGATAGAAGTGACGATTTTCTTCCAGATTGAAACATAGATTTTCATAAAAACTTTTTCAAATGAGGTGGTGATCTATCCATCAATCAAAACTTGGTTGCGTTTAGGGGTGTACAAAGAAAACCAACAAACCGATAATCTATACCAAATCGAGAAAGAAACCCGACTAGTGATTTGGTTTGACTTGGTTTGGTTTAAAAAGAAGCCTGATCACTATTGGTTTGATTTGATTTTAACTAAAAAAAAGTCAAACCAACCCGACATTTAAATTTCAAAAATATTTTATACAAAAAATATTTATTTAAAATGTAATTGATAAATATTTCTTAAATTTTTTCGTAATTTTTTATCTTTTAACATATTATTTCACTTGGAATTAGAATTTTAAATGGTCCAACAAGTTTTATTGCCCATAGATAGTAGTAACTCAAATAAAACTCAACAAAAATCAAATCAATATTAATGCTAATAAAAGAAATTCAATTCTAACACTAGGAATGACAATAATGTTATATATCTATTCTTTGGTTTTATATTGGTTTAGAAAATGAAAATACATAACTTAATTTTTTTTTTAAAATATAGTCATGTAATTAATACTTATTAACCGTACTTATTTTAGCATGACTTAATACTTTTAGATGATGATTATTTTCTATATGCCTTTTAATTTAAACGTACTTATTATAGCATGATTTAGTACTTTTAAATTATGATCATTTAGTACTTTTAAATTATGATCATTTTATTTATGCAATTTCATTACTTTTTTTTTTGTTGAATATTTTGGTACAATGTCATCTCTCATCTCATATTTTGTGTTATTTTCTTAAAAAATATCTTAATTAGATAGTCGTATCTTCCTAGGATTAAAAAAACATTTAAAGTACAAGTTATATGTTTAGTATGAAGACTTTATCGGAAAAAAGACGAAAAATCCGAGCAATCCGAGAAAATCGAGAAAACCCGAGGTTGAAAAACCCGAGTTTTATTGATTTGGTTTGATTTATAGATTTAAAACCCGATGCAATTAATTTGGTTTGATCTTTAAAAAATCCGAACCAACCCGATCCATAAACACCCCTAATTGCGCTTGCGCTCTCTTAATTATTCCTCCAATCCAAAATAATTGATTTTTAAAGTTTGACATAATTATCAGGAATCTATCAAGGGCAAATTTGGAGAAAAGAATTAAATATCTTGATTTTGTAAAACATCAATTATTTTGGACCAATTTTTTAAGGTTAAGACATCAATTATTTTGAACTGAACGGAGTATGTGCTTTACTCTTTGAAACAACATGATGTTGATGTCCAAAATTAGAAAGGAAATTTAGAAGATTGTAATGAAATTTGATCAAAAACTTTTGAAAAGTAGAAACTCTTTTTCAATTTACAACTTTACAATAGAAGGAGTTTTCAGCTCAAGCAGAGAAATTAAACTTCACCTCCTTTATTTTCTAGATGACTACACAAACTCTGACTCATTCTCTAGAATTTAGACATGCATGTTTGACAAAAGAAAAACACCCATGGATAGTTTGTCAAAGGAAAGACCTATTCAACTTTCTAAAAACTGGTTTCTTGATGAAGATTAACTATTTGCTAATCTGAATCAAGATGAAAAGCTTCCACAACATGTTACATTGAGCCAAGCTTGTATATTCATCATCTAACGAACTACTTGTATCTACAAATTACACGCAATATAGCGGGAAAAGTGGTCAAAACAAGAGAAGACATGCGACTACACAGCAGAAGAGGAAAAAATATACTCTGCCGAGTGATCTATCAGCATGTAATAGCTGCCTTCTCGTTCTCAAACTACTGTTTCCTGCTAAATTATATGAGTTTGGATTTGCGTTTCCAAAAACCCGTGCATAAACCATTTCACCAATCATAGGGTGCAACACATTTGTTGTCGTGTCACCAATGCTGCTCAGCATTGGTGGGGCCATATAGCCGGCAGGATGAGACTGATGTGACCGAGGGTTCTGCTGGGATGGATGTGAATTGTGCGTGTGGACCCCACATCTTGGAATTGGAGGCCTTTGTGGTATGACCGTGCATTTACTTGGAACGTCGTCTACAGCTGGTTTTTTAGCTTGGCCAGGGCCATAAAGTGGAATCAAGGTTGTATGTGAAACTTCAGCCTTGCAAACGGGGCATTGTGGGTGCCGATGATCAGGATTTCCTGAAGGGATGCTCTGGAATTGGATCCACTTATAGATGCAAGGCCAGCAATAAAGGTGACCACAAAAGGTAACCACGGGATCATTCACAACGTCGAGGCAAATGTTACAGTCAAAACCTCCAGATATTTTTTCTTCGCCCTCATCGTCAAACGTCTTCCATTTCTCTAAAGGAGTAACACGCTTGTCAAAGGTAGTCTCTGGTATTTGCTCTTGGAAATGAAGATCTAGAGCCATATCTTGCTTTAGGATATAATTTTCTTGATTGCTAGCGCCTATAGGAACAAATCCCAAGAGGGAAAAGTATTAGAATCCAGGATTTCAATGCAGCTAATAACAAACAAACACAGTTTCGGAATTCTTTACATATGTAGTAACTAGTATGGAAATTTTTGAAGTAATATTTCCCTTTGTCCTTCTAAAATCAAGCTGCACAAAAATTCTTTAAAATGTTGGTTCTTAAACTATTCAAAGGGGAAGGTAAAAGGTCCCACTATGATATAAAGAAGAAAGCAAGTTATGCAATTTATATGAGTACTTAATTACAACTTTAGCCTAGAGATGGCTTCTTTTTGTTTCTTGAATACTACCAAAAAAAGTTTTTTCAATTCCTTTCACTTGTAGGATTAAATCAAAGAACACTAAGCTGTGATATACATAAAACTAGCTACAAGATTAGTGAAAACCTGAACTCATAGCACTTCTCTTACCACCACATGGTCGAGGAGCTTATTTTTTCATTGGAGGAAAAGTTATCAGTATCAAAATAGTAATCAACTTACGGTGTGAAATCTTTTCCACATTTTTTTTTTTTGAAAAATAATATAATCTAGCCAAATACTAAGAGGTTTCCCGATAAATTTGTCCGATCAAACATTGAAAAAGTGTTTCCCGATAAATTTGACCGATCAAACATTGAAAAATTGGAAAACACCTATACCAAACACACCCTTGGACCTTAGTGACCATAAAAATAATTCCTAGTTCTCCTTCAATGTCTTTACTATCAAAGGAAAAGGAAGAATCTAGCCAGAAAAATCAAGCCCCATTAACAAAAACTATTTTTTAAAAAAAAACTGAGACTTGAGGCACAGAAAACTTCAGAACATAAAGATCTGAACTTTCAATCTTTTTTTTTTTTTTAAAAAAAAAAAAAAACAACTTTGCATAAAATCTCTCAAACACCAACTGAATCAAAAAAAAAAAAAAAAAAACTCTAATCTTTTCAATCTTAATAGTAGATAAATGAAGCCAGAAATATAAGCACAACGAAGGAAAAGAAGATAGGTACCTGAATATATTTGTATCAAGAATGTTCTTTTAACTGGTGACTTTCAGAATATCCAATAGAAAAAAATTGTTCAATGTTTTGCTGACTGAGTTAAAGGAAAAAAAAAATGGTGGTTTTTTTCTGTAAAGATTTTATAGTAGAAGCCAAGTGAAGATAGGATGAAGGGGTTTTGGGGGTTGGCTTCATATATATAGTGATTTACAAAGACACGCTAACAAAGGGACCTGTGTGCATAGGAAATTTATAAGCGCGTAAATGACAAAAATTGTCCCTCATGTTTGAGGTAGGTTTAAAATAGTCCCAAAGATACGTTCTGAATAATTTTGGTCCTTTAACCTTATTAAAAATAGTGCTTTTATTTCTGGTAAATATTTAATGGAATCTGTCTACTTTCTTTTTCAATCTTTCACAAAACAAAATGATATATTTCTATATTTATAAATAATTTAATTTAAAATTTTTCTTTTTTACTCTTAATGAATTGATTTACATAAATATCTATGACTTATTTTAGATCACAAGTTTTAAAAGTCTTCTTTTCTTTCTTAAACTTTGTATCTAGCCAAACTATATCACAAAAATTCAGACAGAAAGAGTATTAGATTTTGATGAAAATTGTAGGGGGGAAAAGGATTAAACCATAAACACCTGAAATTTTTATCAAATTCTACAAATTGTAACATAAAAGATTGTACTAGATACTAATTGACCAAACATAGCCGAAATTGTAGGTAAAAAATTGCAGCAAACACTAAAAAAGATTAAAAATAGCAGAAACTATAAAAATTATATCTCCAAATGTAACTTATCATAAACTCTTTTTTTTTTTTCCAAAGCTTAAATATACCATATAGAATTTGCTAAATATTTAAGAGAAACAAAAAATACTCACTTTTAACAAACTTAAAAAGGCTCAAAACTATTTAAGACATACTTTATGGACTATTTTGAACCTAAAAAGAAAATAACGAATCATTTTTATCATTTTCTCCACCAATTTTACTTGTCAATTTCTTCTAGATAAAATTTTAGGCTTCGTCCGCCAACGTGGCGGTGACGGAGGGTGCGTATTACGCGCTGTTTCTGCGTGTGTCTTTTCTTTTAGTTGGATTTTCCCCCTTTCTGTTGCTCTTTTTTGGCTATTACTCAAGAAAATGATAAAAATAATAAATTTAAAAAAAAACGGTCATTTATGTTTGGATAAGTTCAAAATATCCCTTAGTATATTTGTGAGCAAATTTGATGTTTTAGTTTTGTTAAAAGTAAAGTGAGGACGTTCGATCTTTGTCGAATATCAACAATCTTTTGTAATGATAGAACATTTTTAACGTTATATTAAGTGACTAATAAGTGAAGGTCACAGTTGGATAAAAATTGACGGTAACTTTGAAGAGTTATTTGACTTTTAAAAAAATCACATCTCTTTTATTTTATGCGGCACGTTTTCTTTTTTAATTTGTTTAAAAAGACATATCTTAATGTTTAAAATAAATTAACTTGAAATTTTTCATTTTTCCCTTAAATAAGATTTATTATAAAAAAAACCTTTATTACTTAACTCTTATTTTTACGCACAGATTTTAAAAAACTTCTAGAACAAATTACTTAAATATCAAAATCAGAGCCCTATCTTGATGGTGAAAACTTATCCGACCCAGTATTTAAACAATGTACTTTATTCTGAAGTCATGGTTATTATGTTATAAACAAAGTGAAAATATTAATCAACTATAATCAGCTGATAAAAAAAAAAGAGTATGCAAAAGATAGAAATAATACTATTCTTGAGTTGGTACAAATATCTGGTGAAGATATTATTTAGTCTAAGTAATCAGTCCTTATTGAGTTGGTACAAATATCTGGTGAAGATATTATTAAGTCTAAATTATAGCCCTCTTTCTTTATTCTAATTTATGACTTTCTTTATTCAACACATTTTAGTTTTGGGACCCCTTCCTTTCATTTTCACATCAAAGGTCTAATTGTTTATTTGGGCACTTGGCAGCTTCTTAATCGTTAGTAGCCATACTCTGACTCTCTATAATAACAGTACTTTTATTATTTAATTAATTTAAACGAGTATCGCACTTTAGAAAACTGTCTTGCTTTTGACGAATAATACTGCGATCAGTAACTTGAACTAATACCTCAAGTTAATTAAATTGCAACTTATCAAAACTGTGTTCGAGAAAACCTGTGCTCCTAGAGGCTTCCAATATATATGAAGTCGGCATAAGAATTTTCAGCGTTGAGGGGTTTACTAAATTTATTACTTTATGATGTACTAAGATAAGAAAGTTACATGATACACACTTTGAAAGAAAAAGGACCTATAAAATATAAAAATAACAAGACAAAGCAAGATATTAACACACCACTAATTAAAATCGTAAGGACTTTTTTTTTTTAATTCAATGTTTTTTAATGCCAATATGCTTAAAAATCCACACTAGGGAGCAGTACAATAAGCATAGCTAGACCTTAGCTTATTAATCCTAATTGGGTAAATCGTAAGAATAACTTAAAAGATAAACAAATAAATAAATAAGTCTTACTTTTTCAAAGCGTAAAATGATTTCATTTGTTAAAATGACTCATGTATAAAAATTAAGGAAATGAAACGAAATTAGAGAGCAAGGAGTTTCATCCAAATTTCCTTCTTCAGAAAATAATATATATATATATATATATATATCTACTAGAGGTTGTTTGATTAGTGGATATGGAATAACAATTTGGAATAAAATGCTGAATTATTTTATCCTGCATTTGATTTAAAGCGAGGAACTTTTTCTAGAACCTCCCTTTTCTATGTTTTGTAATTTTACCTTTGAAGCTTCATTGTTGATTGTTAATGAAAGAGCTAGGCTCAAGTACTGTTCTATAACTCCATGTTTTTCTATCAATACAATATGAATTTGTTATATATAGGTTGTTTGATTAGTGGATAAGGAATAACAAATTTTGATTAAAATGCTGAATTATTTTATCCCGCATTTGATTTAAAGCGAGGAACTTTTTCTAGAACCTCCCTTTTCTATGTTTTGTAATTTTACCTTTGAAGCTTCATTGTTGATTGTTAATGAAAGAGCTAGGCTCAAGTACTGGTCTATAACTCCATGTTTTTCTATCAATACAATATGAATTTTTTATTTATATATATATGAACAAGAATTGACAATTGGTAACGTAAGTAAATATAAAATACACGTAATTTCATAGAAGGATTTTTTTTAATGAATTGTTCATTTTAAATATTTAGTTTAAATAACTCGTATCTTGCTCAGAACAATAAATAGAGCTGAGGTTATAGTTAAAGCCACTAATAGAAAACAGAAATAACTAGTTATAGTCTGTTCTGTTTGATCCTTCTCTTTTTCCCTGTTGCCAATATTAAAATTTGACAAGCTTGGATTAATTTTGGTTGATGATTATTACTTGTAGTTTTTCATGAACTTATCCTAGCATGTCTACATTTTTTATAAACTAAAATTATGTCAAAAACAAAAATGAAATTACAGTTCTCTCAAAATTCTCATCATCTTGGATTTCTTTTCTCAATCATCTTCTAATCCAAATCAACTGGGTGCTGTTTAAAACTGCTTATCCTTCTTTGTGAAGCTTTTCGTGAAGTTTGGGGTTATTTGAATATCTTTGGAACTGATTTGGTCGAGATTTGACGAAGCCCTTTTTTTTTTTTTTTTTTTTAGTCGGTTATGTTCCAATTCATTGTTGGGGAGTTTTCTTAGTGTTGATCGTGTCTTACATTCCTGATTTGAGCGGATTAGTACGAACTTCCCACGCATCTTATTTCCCCAATTTTAAGAACTACGTCGATGGGCGGAGTGGCAGGAAACATCCAAGAGCACCCCAACGATCCTCCTTTGAACCCCAATTCCCCTGCACATATAAGAAACCATGCAAACTCTCTCTTGGCTAATAGATAACCAGCACCCGCAAAACTCGTCCTGCAATCCCAATCGCTAGAAATCTATAAAGGGCAGCCTGCTGCATTTTTCACTCCACATGAAGAAGAGGAGCTTGCTAAAGCTTGCCGATTGACCATCATCGGTATGTTTTCTCATGGCAGAGCTTTAATTGATGATATTCGTAGGGATTTCGATGCTGGATTTCCTCTTTGGGGTACTGTTAGTATTGGTCATTATAACCCTAAGCACATATCGATTTCTCGGAAGAAGAAGATTTCAAAAACATCTACTTTAGAGAAAAAATCAATATTTTAGGATCACCCATGAGATTGATGAGATGGACTAAAGATTTTAATCCTAATGAAGAAAAATCTCTGGTTCCCATATGGATTCAACTTCCTAAGCTTCCATGGCATTATTATAACTGCAGTGCATTGCAGAGGATTACTTCACCAATTGGCGCTCTATTGATGATTGACAAAGCTACTGATGTTAAATCACGACCAAATTTTGCGAAGGTAAAAATTGAGGTGGATTTGGCTAAACCGCTCAGAGAATATGGTTGGATTGGTATTAAGAATGATGGGGGTGTTGAAGGGGCTGGATTTAAACAAACCGTGGAATATGATTACGTTCCTGGTAATTGCTTTATTTGCAAATACCAGGGACACTTTGATGATCAATGTTTGAAGAGAAATCCTGATGTTGATGCTAAAAAGGTCGATGGGAAGTTGAACGAGGCACCTGCTGAATTGAAACAACCTACAGCTGCTACTGGAAACAATGCAATGGTTGGGAAAAGAGTACCAAATGCTATTACTGGCAGTGTTGTTACTGATAAGATATTTTATATTGAAGAAACTAGCGGGAATAAAAATGATGGGAAAGAGCAACATAAGGCTAACCAAAATCTTACGGAAAAGGCTCTACGTATTAGAAACAAAAATTACCAGAAGAGATTGAGGGCAAATAGGAAAAAGCAACAAGCTAAGTGGATGGTCAAGAAGAATATGGAAAAGATAGATCCCCAAAAGCAATTACAAGTTGAAAAAGACATGCAGGAAGGTATTCAAGATCAAATTCTGGAGGCAATATCTTCTCAACCTATGGTGAATACCACTGATGCATTCATTTTGAACAACTCATTTTAACAACTTAATAAGGATGACACTGAAAAGGTTGATATTGAGGAACAAGGAGGCAAGGGAACTGGGGGAAATATTATACAAGAGGAAGTACCTGAGAAGAGTCCCATTCAACAGAATCAATCTTTAAAAAGGAAAAGCAATACCAAGAGAGCAAAAGAACACCAAGAAAATCATACACCATTACGGAAGGAGGATAATTTGAACAAGTCCAATGATAATAGAAGCATTGAGGAAGGGTTGAAAAGCCCCCCTACGTCAATCAACCAAGGAAAACAAATCATTAACACTCCTCAAAGAATCAGGAGAGTCGCAAGCAATCAGAAACAAATTTCTAAAAGCAGGCAAGAAGGGATCAAGGACAACAATCATGAAAAATCTGCACAAAAATTTATACAAAATAGAGAAAGGCTACTGATCATGATTAAGTCTATACATGTCAAAAATCAGGGAAGGGCTAGTGACAATCAAGTTACAACAGAATTGAAAAAAAAAGTAAAAAAGTTTGGCAGTCCAGATTATCAGATATGAGAGGAATAAATTTGTTTGTGGATCTCAATTGCAATGAGGAAATAGATGTGCCCATCTCAGATCAGGACAATAATCCTAATAATAATGAATTCCACAACAGTCAAGAAGAGGTTGAAGATTCAAGTGAATATGAATCAAGTTTGGGGGATGCAAGAGACAGTGACTACTATGAGGAAGAAAATTATGAAGAATGCAACTCCACAGATGAGGATGAACTTCTCAAAACCTTTGCACCAAAAACTGTATGGCATGACCAAACTAGTGAAAATGCTATCATCCAACAGGAAAACAAGCTTATTATGTCTAGGAATTTGTCTCCAAGAGGTACCAAAGAGAAATTGGCAAATCAATCTAAGAATATGGTAAATCCAAGCCCTGTCACCAGAGCGAAGATTAAAGCCAATCAAAATGTGGTTACTTCTCAAGATGTTTTTAATGATTAGTACAATATCATGGAATATTAGGGGGGTGAAATCAAGAGGAGCTTTTGAAAGATCAAAGTTCCTATCTAAAGTTTACAAGACTCAGTTCATTGCAATTCAGGAACCTTTTGTACAAGCTAATAAAATAGAACAATATAGAAAAGGTTTGGCTTTTGAGGGTTGTTTGGCAAATTGCCATGGTAAAATTTGGTTCTTCTGGACTATAGGATTTAATGCTAATGTAGTCATAGATGATGAACAACAAATTACTGTCAAGCTGTCCAACACTAGTTCTGACGAGGTTTTCTACTTCACCTTTGTTTATGCCAAATCAAAGCATCATCTAAGAATTCCTCTATGGGATAGCTTAAGAAGATGCTATAATCTCATTGATGGGCCTTGGTGTATTAATGGTGACTTCAATGTGATAATGAGCCTAGATGAAAAGAAAGGTAGGAAACCTCATAGAATGGAGAAAAGTTGGGATTTTATTACATGTATGGATGAGTGTAGGATGGTTGATGTTGGTTATACAGGTCTCAGATTCACTTGGTATAACACCAGGGGTAAACCTCATAGAATATGGAAGAGGCTTGATAGAACTCTATTCAATCACCAATGGACCAACATGTTCTCCAATAGTGACATAGAACACTTGGCTCTAGATCAGATCATACTCCTATGTGGATTGAATGCTCCAATTCCAATTCCAATTTTCAAGGAATTAAGTACTTTAAGTTCCTTCAATTCTGGACATAACAACCTGATTTCAAAAATATGGTGCAAGATTCTTGGGACATGGAAATCCAAGGGAACAACATGTGGAAATTTCAGCAGAAACTTAAGAATGTGAGCAGAAAATTGAGCATTTGGTCAAAGGAGCAAATTGGAAATGTTTTTGATCTAGTGAAAAAATGGGAATCAAAGATGCAGAATCTAGAGGCTGATTACATTGACAATGATATTGATGATCTCAGGGAATAAGTCCACAAGGCTCAAGTAGAACATACTAAATCGATCAAGTTTGAAGAATCCATTCTCAGACAAAAGGCAAATGTTAGATGGCTTGAAGAGGGAGATGCAAACACCAAATATTTTCATGCCATTATTAATGAAAAGAGGAGGAGACTGAATATTCAAAGGATCCAAAATAGTGAAGGGCAATAGATCAATGGGGATGATGATATTTCTACAAAGATTGTTAATCATTTTACTCAATTATTTCATGAAAATGGTGAACCTGAGCTATAGTATGTGGACTACCTTGATCATGTCATCACAGAACAAGACAATTATATGCTTTGTGCCATGCCTCAAGAACCAAAGATTAAGGAAGTTGTGTTTGCTCTTAATCCCAATAGTGCCCCTGGCCCTGATGGGTTTGGGGGTTCTTTTTACCAAAACTGTTGGGACATCATCAAGGAGGACCTAATGAAGATTATTCAAGATTATTTCAATGGGGCAAAGCTTACAAAATTTTATACAAGCACCTGCCTAATTTTGTTACCTAAAGTGGACAACCCTTCATCTTTTAGTGAAATGAGACCCATTAGCCTCAGCAATTGCTCTAACAAAATCATTTCCAGGATCTTAAGCACCAGGCTTAATCTCATTTTACCTAAAGTCATCTCAGAAAACCAGTCAGGTTTCATTAAAGGAAGATCTATAACTGACAATGTTCTTCTGGCTCAAGAGATCATTCATGCCATGAAAAAAAGACTTTGGGAGGAAATGTAGTGATTAAATTAGACATGGAAAAAGCTTATGACAGGGTCAATTGGGATTTTCTAATTGCTGTTATGAGAAGGTTAGGGTTTGCAGAGAAATGGATAGATATGGTGTGGAGATCCATCTCCAATGTTTGGTACTCTATGTTGATTAATGGTGTTAGGAGAGGATTTTTCCATTCCACTAGAGGGTTTAAACAAGGAGATCCTCTTTCTCCTTCTCTATTTGTTCTTGGGGCAAAAGTATTATCAAGACTACTCAATCAGCTTCCTTTTATCAATCAATTCAAAGGCTTTAGTTTGCCTCTTCAGGCCCCTCACATCACTCACCTTGCCTATGCAGATGATGTGGTACTTTTCTCTTCTGCTAACAAGAAATCTCTAGAAGCTATTGTTGGGCAGCTTCAAGCTTATGATGTTCAGGCCAGGAGGTCAACATTGATAAAAGTTATTTTTTGGTCAGCAAAAAAGCCACTACAAATCAGATTCTGAGAATCAAAGAAACAACAGGATACAGGCAAGCAGAATTTCCTATAACCTATTTGGGATGCCCACTTTACACTGGTAGACAACTCACTGCTTATTATGGGGACATGATTGTGAAAATCATTAAAAGAATTACCGGCTGGCATAGAAAATTGTTATCTCATGGTGAAAGGTTTGTTCTGATTAAACATTTGCTACAATCTCTTCCTATTCACCTTCTATCTGTTGTAGAACCCCCAAAAAGGGTGCTTGATAAAGTAGAGAGGCATATGGCTAGATTCTTTTGGGGTTCTATAGAGGGTAAACAAAAATGTCATTGGAGTGCTTGGGACAAAATGACTTATCCTATTGATGAAGGGGGTCTTGGACTTAGAAGACTTCAAGATGTCAGTGAGAGCCTGAATATGAAAAGATGGTGGAAGTTCAGAACCACTAACTCTTTATGGTCCAAATATCTTAATGCTAAATACTGCAGGTTCACTTCTCCTGTGGCAAAGAAAATTATGCCTACTTAATCTCTCATATGGAAGAAAATGATTAGAAGTAGGGACAAGATGGAAGAAATGATCTTGTGGAAGATTAATAGAGGAAATACCAATCTCTGGTGGGATAACTGGACTAACATGGGACCAATAGCTCATATTATTCAACTTCAGAATCCTCCTATGAATTCAAAGGTTGCTGATATTATCAACAATAGAGTGTGGAATATTGAACACATGCATTTTTCCAGAGTTCTTAGCAGAACGTATTCTTTCATTGGATATTAGGGACCAGGACATTACTGATAATTCTATTTGGACTTCTAACAACAAGGGAACTTTCTGTACTTCTAGTGCATGGGATCTGGCAAGGCAAAGAAAAGAAAAGTCTCATTTGCTTATGAAAATATGGAATAAATACATACCTTTTAAGATGTCCTTCCTTCAAAGGGAAATTATTGAAGAACAAGTTGCCTTTTGATGACATCCTTCTCAAATTCAAGCAAAATCTTGCATCCAAATGCTTTTGCTGCAGAATCCCTCAAAGTGAGACAATTCATCATACTTTCATGGGGGGGGGGGGGGGGGGGATTATGCTAGCATACTGTGGAAACACTTCGGCAGCCCTCTTGGTATAATGTGGGAAGACATTCCTATCAGATCCTTTCTCAAGAAATGGTGGAGCACCAAACCTTCTAATTCCATCCACAAAATTTTCCTACAAACCACACCTCTTGTGGTTTGTTAGGAAATTTGGAAAGCTAGATGTGCAAATGGCAATGCCAAATGCTCTATTAAGAGTATTAAATACGAAATCCTATCACACATGAAATGGATATTGAATAAGTTAAAGCCTGATAAGAATTGGCGATCCGACTGGTTTGACATTTGCCATCAAATTAGGCTCTTGGTACCAAAAATAGACTGCAATGTGGTTAAATAGGACAAGCCTAAATGACCATGTTTTAAGCTAAACACTGATGGGAGCAAGATGCAGAATGGTCCAGCAGGTGCAGGAGGTATACGTAGAGATGCTCGGGGAAATATTATCATGGCATTCGCAACATAATTGGGTAATGACAGCAGCAATACAGTTGAAGCCAAGGCTGCAATACATGGGCTGAAATGGTGTGTTCAAAATGGCATTGATAACCTCATTTTGGAAGGAGATTCCATGCTTATTATCAACATGCTTAAAGGGAAAAGTCTTCCACCTTGGTACCTGAAAGAGACCATTAGTGAAGCTCAAAAACTTGCGCAAAGGATCAACTGTCAATTCCAACATTGTTTTTGAGAGGCTAATCAAGTTGCGGACGTACTGGCTAAATAGAGCATTCACCATCAAGATCACAATTTCTTTACCATCGAGGACTTACCACAGAATGCAAGACGGTCATACAGAATGGATCAATCTCAGATCCTCTCGCTAAGACTCAAACACAAGAAACTTAACTTTTGGTGACTTCGTACCTGTAGAAGTTTTGTAAATAAATGCTCCTTTATGTTGTCTTTTTATTTTGCTAAAACCTAAAGTTTTGGTTAGGCCTGTTTTGCAGCTTATATTCCGGGGGCAAGGATATTTAATCCACCTCTATGTAACGAATTGGTTCTAATCTTTTGGGATTAATACAAACACCCAGGGCTACTGGGAAATTGATTGGAAAAAAAAAAGCATGAAGGGGCTAAATTAAATGAAATGTGTTCTTTTTATAAATATGTTTATTTTTTATATATATATATATATATATATATATATATATATAAAATTACCAATTGATCTTTCTACACCTTCTAACTAGAGTCCCAAATATATTTGCTAAGTATCCAAATGTGTCATTCGCCTCTGTTTTTTGGTCATTTTTATATGTAATAATATAAAATTAAAATTATTATATATATATATGAACATTAAATTCTTAATGCTATTATGGAGAATGAAGGAGTGTTAGTTTCGGATTCAAAAGCAAATGAGTTAGTAAAAAGCCGGCATCAATTTGGTGGTTCACTCTGTGGAGCCGAGAAGAATGTCAATAAATCAGCCCACTGCTATTGATCTTTCTCAAGGGATTTCTTATGCAAATATGTCTCCTCTCAAGACAAGGCAACCTAATGACACTCTCGGATATGAGGAAGATAAGGAAGATAGCAGGAAGGTGAAGATGAATTAGTAGAAGAGAGAAAGATGAATATGAAGAATGCAACTCCACGTACGAAGAGAACCATCAAGGCTTTTGCCCCTAGAACTTCTTGGGTAGCAGATGAAACAGAAGATGCTATTACTCAGTTTATAAATGATATAATCATGAAAGGAAATCTCTCTCCAAGAAGCAACTCAATCAGAACTGGGAAGCAAAAATTATTTTCTGGTCCACTTACAAGGGCCAAAGTAAAGGCATCCAAAAGCAGTGCCTCAACAGAGAATGTGATCCATGATTGATACAATCACATGGAATATTAGAGGGGTAAAGTCCAAAGGGGCTTTTGAAAGACTAAAATTTCTCACTAAAATGCATAAGCTTCAAATCATTTCCATTCTAGAACCTTTTGTAGACAAAGACTTTATCACTATTTATAAAAGATTTATTGGCATGAATGGTTATTGCAAGAAGAACATCAATGGCAAAATATGGATTTTTTGGACCTCTTTATTTGAGGCTACGGAAATATCCAATGATTCTCAACAGGTTACTATGAAGTTCAAGCAGAAGGACAACTCTGATATTTTCTATATGAACTTTGTTATGCCAAAAATAAGGAACACTTGAGGAAACCACTATGGGAAAGTCCACACTCTTGCTGCAATTATATAAGTGGTCCTTGGTGTCTCTCTGGAGATTTTAATGTCATTATGGATGCCGAAGAAAAGAAGGTGGAAATCCTCGAGGCATGCAAGAGCTGGGATTTCATTGATAGTATGGAAGAATGTGGTATGATGGATGCAGGTTTCTCTGGCCCAAGATTTACTTGGTGTAATGCTAGAGATAAAAGGCATAGAATCTGGAAAAGACTTGATAGAGCTCTTATCAATCAAGAATGGATTGCTAAATATTCTAGAATCAGTGTAGAACACCTAGCTAGCACAGGGTCAGATCACACGCTAATGCTAGTAAGATCTACTAATATGGAATTTCAAGGTATTAGATATTTCAAATTCTTAAATTTTTGGGCTGACCAACCTCAATTCAAAGATATTATCGAAAGAAGTTGGCAGGATGATATACAAGGCAACATCATGTGTAAAACTGAAGCTCTTGAGTAAAAACCTCAGCAAATGGTCTAGGGAACAAATTGGTGATATTCAGAAACATGTTAAGGAATGGGAGAATAAAATGCAACAACTAGAAGATCAATACATTGATGACAACAGAGATGAGGCTAGAGAAGAAATGCATAAGGCTCAAGCTACTTATACTAAGTGGCTAAAGTGTGAGGACTCACTTCTCAGACAGAAGGCAAACATAAAGTGGCTAGATGAAGGTGACTCAAATACAAAATATTTCCACTCTATGATCAACGAAAGAGGAAGAAGGCTCACTTTAAACAAGATCAAAAATCAAGAGGGACAATGGATTTCTGGGATAGTGATATTGGTGAAGAAACGCCAAACACTTTGAGAAGTCACAAGGAAGATGGGAGTCATCACATCCATCCAATACATCATATTGATTGCATCACTCAAGAGGTTGCAGAAGATCACAACGAGGCTCTTACAACCATACCTACAAAAGAAGAAATTAAAAAGGTTGTCTTTGACTTAAATTCAAATAGTGCTCCTGGTCCAGATGGATTCAATGGAGTCTTTTACCAGTCCTGCTGATTCAAAATTTTTCAATGGCTCACAACTTACAAAATATTTTTCAAGTACTTGTCTTGTGCTAATCCCTAAAGTTGAGAACCCCTCTACTTTTTCAGAAATGAGACTTATCAGCTTATCAAATTTCTCAAACAAAGTGATATCCAAAATAATGAACAACAGACTGGCTGCTATCCTCCCAAAACTTATATAAGAAAATCAGTCAGGGTTTGTTCATGGAAGACTTATTACTGAAAATATTCTTCTTGCTCAGGAGATTATTCATGGAATAAGGAACAAGAAGGAAGGTGAAAATGTTATACTTAAACTAGATATGTCAAAGGCCTATGATAGGGTTAACTGGCAATTCCTCATGACTGTTTTAAGAAAGTTTGGTTTTTCTGACAAATGGGTGGACCTTGTTTGGAGATCTATTTCTAATATTTGGTATTCCACTTTGATCAATGGTTCCAGAAAAGGTTTCTTCCACTCAACAAGGGATTGAGACAAGAGAGATCCCTTATCTCCTTCTTTATTCATCCTTGAGCCGAGGTATTATCCAGAATGTTAAATACTATTCATGAAAATCAACAGTATATAGGTTTCTCTATGCCCAATTTTGGCCTCCAAATTTCTCACCTTGTTTATGCCAATGATGTTATAATTTTCACATCTGGGGATGTCTTCTCTTTGAACTTAGTCAAAACAGTTTTAAATGATTATGCAAATTGTTCTGGCCAGCTGATTAATGAGGATAACGTTGTTTCTTGGTTAGCCCTAAAACAAGTTCAGAGGAGATTGCCAGGATTAAAAATGTTACAGGCTACAAGCATAAGGAATTTCCTTTTATATATCTTGGATGCCCTATTTATATTGGTAGGAAGCTTATAGCTACTTTCAATGATTCTGTCACAAAGGTGGTCAGGAAAATATCGGGCTGGCAGGGTAAATTGCTATCAGTTGGTGGCAAGGCAATTTTGATCAAGCATGTACTGCAATATCAGCCAATATATCTTCTAGCAGTATTGAAACCTCCCAATGAGATTTTTCTCCAAATAGAAAGATATATGACAAGATTTTTTTGGGGTTCAACTGATGAAAAAATGAAGCGCCACTGGAGTTCATGGGCTAAGATGTGTTATCCAATTGAAGAAGGCGGTTTGGGCTTTAAAAGACTTAAGGATATCAGTGAAGCTCTAGCAATGAAGAGATGGTGGAGGTTTAGAACTGAAAACACACTATGGGCTGAATTTTTGAAAATCAAATATTCTAGACTTGCACACCCAATAGACAGGAAGTGGAGAGCAGGTTTATCCCATTCGTGGCAAAGTATTCTGGAAGTAAAGGATAAAGTAGAGGAGCAAATGCTTTGGAAAATTAACTCAGGTTCATCAAATTTGTGGTGGGACAACTGGACAGGATTGGGGGCTTTAGCCCACGTTATCCTTCACAATGACATTGGCAGAAACCACAGGGTGAATGAAATCCTAGAAGATGGCTTGTGGAACATAGAACAACTACATCTGCCAGAATATCTTGCTGAACTTATTCTGGCTATTCCTATTGGAAACATGAATTTACTGGATAATCCTATTTGGATGCCTTCTCCAATGGAAAATTCTCAACTTCCTCTGCATGGGAATCATCGACAAAGTCAAGACACCGATCAAATTCTCCACAAAATTTGGCACAAATATATCCCTTTCAAAATGTCTTTTCTAGTTTGGAAAATGCTTAAAAACAAATTACCTTTTGATAACATTATTAGTAGGATAGGAATTGATGTTGATACTAAATGTTGTTGTTGTTTGCAAAAAAGATGAAACTATTCATCATATTTTCCTAGATGGTGAGCTGGCTAGGACTATATGGAATTTCTTTGGCATTCCTCTAGGAATTCCATGGGAACACAATACCTTAAGGACTTTGTTGATGAAATGGTGGTCTGTCAAAGCAGAAAATGGTCTGCACAAAGATCTTCTCAAAGTAATTCCTGTTGTCATTTTCTGGGAAATATGGAAATCAAGGTGCTCAAACAGATATGGAAAATCAAAAATCTCAAAGGTTAGGGTTATTTACCAGGTAAGCTATCATATCAGATGGTTAGTCAGGTAAGCTATCATATCAGATGGTTAGTCACTAAGACTAACAATAACAAACGCTGGAAATGGCCTTGGCATGAACTTTGCAAACAAATTATGCTTTTGTCTCCCAAAATTGATTGCATAATTGTAAGGTGGATTAGACCACCTTTGAACTGGATTAAGCTGAACACCGATGGCAGTCACAATTGTGAGGATGATATTGGAGCTGGAGGCATTGTCAGGGACAGTAATGGGAATCTCATCATGGCTTTTGCAAAATCCCTCGGAAAGGGAAGTAGTAATCTAGCAGAAGCTAAAGCTGCTTTATATGGAATGAAATGGTGCATCTCTAATGGCTTTCGGAACATAATTCTGGAAAGTGATTCTCTCATCATAATCAACATGCTTGAAGGAAAAATCAACATTGCTTGGGAGTTACAAGACTCTATTGATACAATAAAACAATTGCTCTCTCAAACAAACTACATTGCTCAACACTGTTATAGAGAAGCAAATCAAGTCGGGGATGCATTGGCTAAATGGAGTATGAATAGTCAAGAAGAAATAGTCTTTGAAATAAAGAATCTTCCAAAAGAGGCAGTCGGGACTTACATTCTGGATAAAGACAACGTGGCTTCCATCAGACACAAACAAAGGAAGAACATGTATGTATAATGTAGCTAAAGAATCTGAGAACTTCTCTTTTGCATATGGGAGTTCTAACCCCCTGTTCTAGGTAGTTTATGTTTTCAGATTTTCTGTAAATGATTGCTGAGGTCTGGTTTTCCCAACCTCAGATATGTGTACCTCTCCTTTTGATGAAATAAAAGGGTTGCGCCTCCTTAAGGCGTAAAAAAAAAAAAGTTCTTTTTTTTTTGCGATTTTAATTATATTTTATATTTTAAACCCTTTTGTGAAATCCTACTGAGAAGAAATGATCTCTTTTTTTTTCTTTTTTCCTTTTTTTTTTCCTTTCTTGCAGGAAAGAATTGGTGGTTGGATTGTTGGAACTTGGAAGGGTTGGTCAAGTGGATGAAGGGGCTGCTTTGATTTGAACGCAATAATATATACTCTGATTTGTTTGTTTAAATAAATATACAGCTAGTAGAAAGTTTAATTCCAAGAAAGCACCAACTAGTGTTTTAGAAGGTGGCAATATAAAGTACAAACCCTGGTTTTTTGGTCATGATATAAAGTACAAACAAATTGACCTCTAAAGAACATTGACTTCATACATATTTATTTTAATTTATTTAAATACGAGGATACAGGTTATCATGTAACCTTAAAGAAGTCAAAGAGGCCATGCAGATCTGGAAGAAATCTTTGAGTAATTATCAATTAATAATTATGATACTTCGTTTGTTAGCTAACAAACGAATATATGATACTTTGTTTGTTAGACATGAATTATTAATAAGATTTTTTAAGTTTACTTGAGAATTAATTTAGGCATTTCATTGCACATTCTCCAATGAATAGAGATAAAAAAAACTCAGAAGTTGATCAAGTCAAGTCAAATTTCACTTAAGTTAGAGTTGCATTTTTTTTTTAATCTAGGAATCCTAAGTTAATGGCCATTTTCAATCAGAGTCTCAGTAGAAAAAAATATAAAATATGTCATTTTTGCATTTTTTTTAATTAAAACAATGAATAAAACTACATCTTGTTGATCATTAGCAGTGTCTCTCTCTTTTCTAAATTTTCTTCTGATGTTTGGTATCTGTTATAGGATTCCGACTAATTTAGGTAGGTGCCGAGAAATTCCACATTAATGGTAAAAAGCGTTTCCAAAGCGACTTCATTCTCAAGGCTTAACTCGAAAACTCGAATTACAAATGAAGGGATACTTATCACTCCACCATAAGCTTTTGGTGATTACAAGCGTGGAGTCACCTTAGGCCAATCTTGGTCGGCAAATTATACTATATGTAAAATAAAATGTAAGAATAAATATATACATAATTAACTTGACGAAACTGAACAAAATGCACTCCTAATTCTACTGGATTTAGGCTAGGTCAAGTCCGTAACTAACTTAAGTTTACGCTAAAGTTTCGAATATCAGCTTCGACATGTACTATATTTTACATTTTCAATTACAATTACAATTGAAAAATAAAATGAAGAAATAAAATATCTTCAGGCTGAGGCACAGATATCTTGCCTTCTTTAAGGAGATTCAAGCCCACTGCAGCAAATCTTTACCAGTCCAGCAGTGATCTTTCTGACTTGTCCCCTCCATGATACAATAGCCCTATCACTTCGTATAACTCAACAAACTCTGGACAAGATGCCGAGTCCAAAGCTCCACCAAAAAGAACACCTTCCTTCAACTAGAAAAAAAAATCTTTTTTGAACTCACTTTTCATACACTCTATATTTTTCTCTATATCCACAAAGTAAGGATGACAAACTATTTATAGTTGAAAAAATCATCCTTGAATTAATTGGACGAAAAGAGTGGATTAAAGGGATAATAAGGTGGTGTGAATATGGAGTACTAAATGTGATAATAGGAAGATAAGTTACAAAAGGCATAATGGCATACTCAGATCTGAGGAAATGAAAGACCAACAGGAGGGACCATTACTGCCTATTATTACCACTAACTGAAAGTGTAAATGGTAATATTATGGCACCAAGAAAACGTAAGAATTGAAGAGACTATTTTCAGCCTTAATGGCCACAAAAGTGAATGGTCAAACAAGAGAATGAGACACTTTAATATATCAATAAAATAATATTAAAATGCTCAAAAGATCTATCAATCCCCCACTCAATTTAATATTATACAAGAGAGTTTATCTGTTGAAGGGAGACTATTATGCATAATGAAGGTGTGCTCTGCATTGAACCTCCACTTTGTAAAACAATAATCTTTAATCCAGAGCCGTAGTGGTCTCAGACTTGAACTATGACTGCAAATAAAGAATTACTGCTAACACATAATAATCAAGGTGTTGACATGAGATTTCACAGCTTGTGCTATCCCAGTTTCATGAGCATTTTTTAGAACGAGCCCAATTCTCACAGGATGTGGCCTACTTCCACACTCACATAGGTCAAATCTGTCAAGGATGCTTCTGTAACTTAATTTCATTAAGAGTTTATGAACTCAACCTCCACAAACTGTTATAGATAATGCACTCACACCATAGGGAGGGAATAAATAAAATAGTGCATTTTCTCAATAAGTCATCATATGATTCGTTTTTTCCATTGAAGCTGGTTATAGGATATCTATTCCTCATGTTGGGTTTCCTCATATACAACTCATGAATTTATGGGCTTCAATTCCATCCCCCTCGATGTGCTCCAGACCCTTTCTCTTGCCAAGGCCTTGGTTAGTGGATCTGCAAGATTATCACAATATTTGACATAATCAACGTTAATGGTACCACTTGTCAAATACGATCTCACAGTACTGTGTTTGCTCCTTATAGGTCTAGATTTACTGTTGTAATAACGGTTTTGAACTCTACCAATTGCAGCGGTGCTATCACAATGAACTAAAATAAGAGGAATAGGTTTTTCAAAATAAGGAATTTTAAATAATAAATCTCTTAACCAATTCGCTTCTTCACTAGCTAAAGCTAAAGCACTTAGTTTAGCCTCCACGGTAGAGTTAATAATAATAGTTTGCTTTTCTGATTTCCAACAAATAGCATCGTCTGCCAACGTAAATTAGTAAAAATATAACCTATGGTAGAACAAGAATCACCAGATAATGTGTTCCAATCTGCATCAGAAAAGCCTTCAAGTACAACAGGATATTTTTTATAAACAAGTCATAAGATTTTGTACCAACTAAATATTTCATAACTCTCGTTATGGCATGCCAATCTTCATTACCTGGCTTGCTTGTAAACCTGCTAAGTACTCCAACTGCATACGCAATATCAGGCCTAGTGCACGTCACATATCTCAAACTTCCAATTAAGTTAGCATATTCCTTTTGATTTATCACATAATTTTCACTTTGAATAGGAAACAAGTGAACACTTGAATCAAAAGGAGTTACAACATGCTTGCAATCAAGAAAGTTATATTTTTTCAAAATTTTCTCAACATAATGTGATTGGTCAAGGAAAATTACATCACATGTTTTAGTAATTTTTATTCCAAGAATAAAATTTGCCTCACCGAGTTCTTTCATGTCAAAATGGCTTCTAAGAATATTTTTAGTTTCACCAATAACATTCATGTTAGAGCCAAACATCAATGAATCATCAACATAAAGGCAAACAACAACATGTGAATTATTCCAAGACTTATGATAGATGCACTTATCACACTCGTTCGTTCAAAAATCATTTTCAATCATGCAATAATCAAACTTCTCGTGCAATTGCTTTGGTGCCAGTTTCAAGCCATATAGGGATTTAGTAAGTTTACACACTTTGCTTTCTTGGCTTGCTTCAACAAAACCTTCGGGTTATTCCATATATATTTCCTCATTTAGGTCCCTGTTTAAAAAAGTAGTTTTTACATCCATTTGGTAAATATGCAAATCAAAAATTGCAGCAATAGCAATTAAAAACCTTATAGACGTAATTCTAGTTACCGGAGAAAAAGTATCAAAAAATTCTAGGCCTTTTAGTTGTTTAAAACCTTTAGCAACTAGTCTAGCCTTGTATTTATCAGCAGAACCATCCGGTTTAACTTTTATCTTAGGACCCAATTGTTTTACAACCCGGTGGTAACTCAACTAACTTCCAAGTTTTATTGGAAATAAGTGATTTCATTTCATCATTTACAGCCTCTTTCCAAAAAATAGCATCATGTGAAGATAAAGCTTCTTGTAAAGTGAGAGGATCATCTCCAACATTAAAAACATAAAAATCAGGACCAAAATCTTTTTCTACTCTAGCTCTTTTACTTCATCGTATTTCAAAATCATCATTTTCTTTATTTTTCAAAACAGAAGCAGAAGAGCTAGTTAGTGATCAAATATTTTCTTCAGTCCTATGACCCCCACTATTTTTAGAATCAAATAAAAATTTATTTTCATGAAAATTAGCATCACGCGATTCTATTATTATATTATCTTCAAGAATAAAAAATTTATAGGATGTACTATTTGAAGCATAACCAAGAAAAGCACAAGTAGTAACTTTTTTACCCAACTTAGAAATTTTGGGATCTATTAGCCTTACATAAGCTAGACAACCCCAAACTCTTAGATATCTCAAATTTGACTTGTGATCTTTCCACAATTCAAATGGTGTTAATTTTGCCTTTTTATGAGGCACACGATTCAACACATGACAAGTAGTTAAAATAGCTTCACCCCAAAAATTTAGAGGTGCACTAGATTTAATAAGCATGGCATTTGTTAACTCAACCAAAGTTCTATTTTTTTCTCTCCGCTACAGCATTAGACGCAAGAGAATAAGGGGGAGTAGTTTCATGAATTATTTTCAATGATCTAACAAAAGAATTAAATTCATTAAACTCATATTCACGGCCTCTATCACTTCTAATTCTTTTTATTTTTCTACCAAACTGATTTTCAACTTCTTGGAGATAAGCTTTAAAATTTTCAAAAGCATCACTTTTATTTTTCATCAAGAAAACATATGTATACTTAAAAAAATCATCAATAAAAGTGATAAAATATCTATTTCCTCCACGAGTTAAAATTCCTCCAAGTTCACAAATATCAGTGGGAATTAAATTTAACAATTCAGTTTTTCTTTCAACTTGAAAATGAGGCCTTTTTGTGATCTTGGCTTTACTACAAGCCTCACATTTTTCAAAATCCTTTTTAATCATTGGGATTAATCCTAAACTACTCATGGTTCCCACATAACGATTATTAATATGACACAAACAAGCACGCCAAAAAATTAGAAGAAGAAAGCATGTAAACAAAATTAGTAACTTTATTCATCTCAACATTCAACTTGAACATCGCTTCACAAGCATACCCCTTTCCCACAAAAATACCTTTTTCACTATTACATATTGATCAAACTCAATAATTTGTTTGAAGCCTGCTTTATTAAGAAGAAAACTAGCCATCAAATTTTTTCTCATAGAAGGAGTAAAAAGTACATCTTTTAATGTTAACACCCTTCCTGAGGTAAAGCTCAACTCGACATCTCCCTTTTCAAGCGCTTGCACTTGAGTAGTGTGAGAATCACCAAGCATGATAGTTTTGGTCTCCTCAAATGGAGTATACACTTTGAACCAATCTTTGTCATAGCAGATATGACGGTTTGCACCAGAATCAACCCACCCGTCAACATTTTCAATCATATTTATGTCTGTTATCACCGCCACAAGTGGCTCTTCGGTAACCTTCACCTGAGGTGTAGGACCACGTTTTCCAAACTTGCAAAATCGAGCAATATGCCCACTCTTGCCACAGACAAAGCATTGTCCTCCATTTTGTGTTTGTTGATTTTATGCTTCGTTATTACCACCATTATTTTTCTTGGGAGGTCTACCATTATTTTTTTTGAATATTTTCTTCTTAGGCTCCATAGATGTATTTTTGTTAGCATTAGGAGCAGCATTATTTGAAGTAATTAAATTTAACTTATTTGTGACGGGTTGTAAGTTGCTCTCTTCCGTTTGCAAAAGCGCCTCTTGGCCCCTTGCCTCTTCTTCCATGCAGATTCGCATAATTAATGTCTCAAGTGAAGTTTCTTTTTGTTTGTGGCGCATAGTTTTTTGAAATTCCTTCCATGAAGGTGGAAGTTTATCTATTATGCCACAAACAATAAGGTTATCTCCAATTTTTATCTCCTCGGACACAGCTCTCCAACGATCATTATAAAGTCTTGAGCTTGGTCTACCACTCCATTTTTTGTCTACCATTTGGAAACGAAAAAATCTACTAGCAGCATATTTTTTCGCTCCAGCCTCCTCGGTATCATATTTACTCTGCAATGCTTTCCAAATTTTCTTTGCAGTAGAGTAAGTTCTATCATAATAATCATAAAAATTATCTGATAGACAATTTAGTAGATAATATCGACACTTGTAAGAATCCTCATCATACTTTTTAACTTTTTCTTGAAGAGAAATAAGTTCTTCATCATTCATGGAAGAGTTATCTACTTTGTTTGGATTCTTCTCAGTTAACTCATAAGAAACATTGAGAAGACTTAAGTAGAAAAGTACTTTACCCTTTCATCTCTTGAAATGAGTACCGTTGAACCGAAATGGCTTGGTAAGATCTCCCACTTTGACATCCGCAGATTTTTCAATTGTAGCCATGAATCTCCTTAAAATTGTTGGTGAAAATACAACTGAAATTACAATTACAATTGAAAAATAAAATGAAGAAATAAAATATCTTCAGGCTGAGGCGCGGATATCTCGCTCTCTTTAAGGAGATTCAAGCCCACTGCAGTAAATCTTTACCGCAGTAATCTTTCTGCTTGTCCCCTCCAGGATACAACAGCCCTATCACTTCGTATAACTCAACAAACTCTAGACAAGATGTTGAGTCCAAAGCTCCACCAAAAAGAACACCTTCCTTTAACTAGAAAAAAACTCTCTTTTTCTAACTCACTTTTCATACACTCTATATTTTTCTCTATATCCACAAAGTAAGGATGACAAACTATTTATAGTTGAAAAAATCATCCTTGAATTAATTGGATGAAAAGAGTGAATTAAAGGGATATAAAGTGGTGTGAATATGGAGTGCTAAATGTGATGATGGGAAGATAAGTTACAAAAGGCATAATGGCATACTCAGACATGAGGAAATGAAAGTCCAACAGGGAGGGACCATTACTGCCTATTATTACCACTAACTGAAAGTGTAAATGGTAATTATATGGCACCAAGAAAACGTAAGAATTGAAGAGACTATTTTCAGCCTTAATGGCCACAAACGTGAATGGTCAAACAAGAAAATGAGATACTTTAATATATCAATAAAATAATACTAAAATGCTCAAAAGATCTATCAAAAAACAATGTAGAACAGAAATGAATCCCTAACTCCATGACCATAAGAATCGATTATATCAAAGTTTCCTTCTTGCGAATGGAAGAAAAAAATCTTTTCATGCCTAAGGAAAAGTTTTACCTAGAATTTGTTTATAATTATACTCCTAATGAATAGTAGAAATTTAAATTCTTAATTTATTTATTTTGAGATATACAATTCAGTTCTGACATTTTCAACTTGTGTTAAGTAACCAAGGGGCTTCAAACTGCTGGCAGTTCACAGAGTGGCCACTACTAGACTGCTTCTCCTCTTAAAAAAAATAAAAAATCACTCATATAAAAGTGGAAATACTGACAACTGATTAGACACTTTAAATATTTGAGTTAAAGTGGGAAAGAAAAGGTTAAACTAAAGTTAAAAGTAACATTTTTGAAAGTTAAATGTAGAATTCACAAAGTAGCTAGTTTTTAACATTTGTAATTGAAATAATTACTGTCGTGGAATTTAAAATTTTATAGGTGAATTTTATTTAGTTTCGTTTTTTTTTTTTTTTTTTTTTTTTTTTGCAAAACTTGAAGGATTATGAGTATGAGATCAGTAGTTGAATGAAATATGCTTCCAAATAAATGTATTAATATTTCTTAATATGTTCAAATATTAAAATTTAATATTTGTAAACATACAGATATATACAGGTAGAATCCAATTAATTGGTAATTGAGTAGCGGATGATACATTTCTCTCTCCTCTCATCTCTCATTTTCTCTCTCCTCTCATAAGTAACGGTAAGTTACCTCCCCCCCCCCCAACCCCCACCCCACCCACCCCCCAAACCAGGCCACCCCAACCGGCGACCGGCGACCACCACCACTGGTTTCCGGCCGGCCAGATCTCTTTCTCTCTCCTCTGTTCTCTCTTTTCTCTCTCTCTCCTTCTTCCTTTCTTGTTTTTTTCTCTTCTCTCTCTTCTATACTGCGACCGCACCAGTAGGTTTTCGGGCAATTTCTGCACAGGTAATCGAGTTTTCCGGCAGTTCCGGTCGGTGAACAGTGATTCCGATCGGTGAACAGTGATTCCGGTCAGTGAACAGTATTTTCCGGCAGAGAACAGTGTTTCCGGCGGCAAACAGAGATTTCTCGGTGGCGAACAGGTTTTACTTACTTGGAGTTGGTACCTCCAATAGCCCATTTCCTGTCATTTAGCCTTATAAATTTTGCCTGCTCTGCCTAATTGAATACCTATTTCTTTGCTTATAGACTATTACTAACTTGTGCTCTATTATTGATCCTTCGTTTGTCTTAGATTAACCTTTCACTAGCGTATATTTGCTTTACGCGGCTTTGGTGAGGGATGGTAGACTAGGGTCATGTTCTCGGTTGGGATCGGGGACTAGGGTTGGGGGGTCTAAGGGGGTTGAGGAGCTTACTAGATAGAGTAGGGTCTTGGAATATTGGGACTTTATCGGGAAAGTCCATAGAGTTAGTTAAGATTCTTAAAAAGAGGAGGATTAATATAGCTTGTGTCCAAGAGACTAAATGGGTAGGACCTAAAGCTAAGGATGTGGACGGGTACAAGCTTTGGTTCTCGGGCAAGTGTCGAGGTATAGGAATGGGGTAGGGATCTTAGTAGATAGTGAGCTTAGAGATCGGGTGGTAGAGGTTAGGAGGATCGACGACGAGGATGATGGTGATTAAGTTAGTCGTTGGAGGGTTCACCTTGAACATTATTAGTGTCTACGCGCCACAAGTGGGTTTGGACGAGGAGGTAAAAAGGCTCTTTTGGGAGGACTTGGACGAAGTGGTGGTAAGTATACCGCCTGCAGAAGTTATTCATAGGAGGAGATTTCAATGGGCACATTGGAGTGCTTCGAGAGGTTATGACGAGGTGCGTGGAGGATTTGGCTTCGGGGACGGGGAATGGTGGAGGAGTCTCACTCTTGGATTTCGCAAAGCTTTTGGATTGGTGGTAGCCAACTCGTGTTTTCCGAAGAAGGAGGAGCATACTTGGTAACCTTTCGTAGCTCGATGGGCGCGACGCAAATAGACTTCTTGCTTCTTAGAAAAGATGATAAAGGCCTCTGTAATGACTGCAAGGTCATCTGAGTGAGAATCTTACGACCCGACATAAGCTACTTTGGTGATGGATTTGGAGGTAAGAAGGAAGACGAAGAAGAAGAAGGTTGTGGATGACCGACCGAGGATTAAGTGGGGGAGTTTGACTCCGTCTAGTGCCCTAGAGATGGGGGAGAAGTTGATGGCTATGGGAGCGTGGGATAGTAGGGGGGATGTGAGCAGTATGTGGGATAGGACGGCCAGCTGCATTCGGAAAACAGCTAGAGAGGTATTGTGGGTCTCACGAGGCCGCCGTGGTGGGCACCGAGGGGATTGGTGGTGGAATGGAGAAGTCCAAGGGAAGGTAGAAGCAAAGAAGCAGGCATATGAAGGTGGCAGATAGCAAGGATGATGAAGAGAAGCGGACGAATAGGGAAAAGTATAAGATGGCGAGAAAGGAGGCGAATGTGGCAGTTTCGGCAGCTAAAACGGCAGCCTTTGAACGCCTTTATGCAGAACTAGAGGACAGAGGCGGGGATAAGAAGCTATTTAAGCTCGCCAAGGCGATAGAGAGGAAGGCACGCGACTTGGATCAAGTGAAGTGCATCAAGGACGAGGATGGCCAAGTGTTGGTACAGGAAGCCCGCGTTAGACGGAGATGGCGGTCATACTTTCATGAACTCTTGAACGAAGGAGCGGACAGAGACATTGTGTTGGGAGACTTGGAGCACTCTGATAGGCGTCGCGACTTTGGTTGTTGTAGGAGTATAAAGGTTGAGAAGGTTAAGGGAGTTGTTCGTAGGATGCGCAGGGGAAGAGCAACCGGACCCGACGAGATTCTGGAGAATTTTGGAAGAATGCGGGCGGGGGTAGGCTTGGAGTGGTGACTAGATTGTTTAATGTCATTTTCAAGACGGCGAAGATGCGGAAGAATGGAGATGGAGTACTATGATTCCCGTGTACAAGAACAAGGGAGACATTCGAAAATGCCCCGACAACTATAGGGGTATCAGGCGCTAAGTCACACTATGAAAGTGTGGGAAAGGGTGGTGGAAATAAGGGTAAGAAGAGGTGTGTCTATTTCAGAGAACCAGTTTGGTTTCATGCCGGGGCACTCGACTACAGAAGCCATTCATATTGTAAGGAGATTGGTGGCCCAGTATAGGGAGCGGAGGAGGGACTTGCACATGGTATTCATTGACCTAGAAAAGGCCTACGACAAGGTTCCAAGAGAGGTCCTATAGAGATTCTTGGAGGCTAAAGGTGTACCTATGGTGTACATTAGAGCGATAAAGGACATGTATGATGGAGCTAAGATCAGGGTAAGGACGGTAGGAGGAGACTCGGAGCACTTCCCACTGTTCGATGGGGTTGCGTCGGGGATCGGCTCTTGCCGTTTCTATTCGCCTTGGTGATGGATGAATTGACGTGACAAATACAAGGCGAGGTGCCTTGGTGTATGTTGTTCGCAGATGACATAGTCCTGATTGACGAGACTCGCAACGGAGTTAGCGATAAAGTTGGAGAGGCGAGACGGACGTTGGAGTCTAAAGGATTTAAATTGAGTAGGACCGAGACGGAGAATACTTGGAGTGTGAGGTTCAGTGGCGTACCGCGTGAGGGGGATGAGGAAGTGAGGCTTGGTACCCAGGCCATTAAAAAAAAAGGAAGTTTCAAGTACCTTGGGTCTATTATACAGGAAGATGGGGATATCGACGACGATGTTTCACATCGTATTGGTGCAGGGTGAATGATATGGAGAATCGCCTCCGGAGTCTTTGTGTGATAAGAAAGTGCCTCCAAAACTTAAAGGCAAGTTCTACAAAGTGGTGGTTAGACCGACTTTATTGTACGGAGCGAGTGTTGGCCAGTCAAGAAATGCCACATTCAGAAGATGAAAGTCGCAGAAATGCGAATGCTGCGGTGGATGTGTGGACACACTAGGAGAGATAGAATTAGGAATGAAGATATCCGAGACAAGGTGGGAGTGGCATCGGTGGAGGACAAGATGCGGGAAGCGAGGCTGAGATGGTTTGGGCATGTGAAGAGGAGAGAGACGAGATCTTTGCGGTGCGGAGGTGTGAGAGGTTGGCTATGGATGGTTTCGGGCGAGGTAAGGGAGGCGAAGAAGTATTGGGGAGAGGTGATTAGACGGAATATGGCTCGGTTTCGGCTCACCGAGGACATGACCTTAGATAGGAGGTTGTGGAGGACTCGGATTAGGATAGAAGGCTAGGTGGCTTACCACTTTCACCATAGTAGTTGCGGTTTCGCTCATTTGTTTATTACCTTTGGTTTATGCATTCTTTAACGCTTATATTTGTTGGGCCGTTGGTACTTTGATTATTTTATTTATCTATAGTAGTTAATGCTCCTTTATTCCCGGACTGTTCTACCATGACTCTCTCGCTTTTGGTATTCGTGTTATCATATTGTTTTCGATATGCTTGGCCTGTACGACCTTTTGTCTTGTTTTCCTCTTATCTTCCTCTCTTCTCCTCTCTTGAGCCGGGGTCTTTCGGAAGCAGTAGCCCTACCTTTCAAGGTGGGGGTTAGGTGCAACGTACGCTCTACCCTCCCCGGACTTGTGGTGGGATTATGCTTTGGGCTTCTTGTTGTTGTTATTGTATACAGATATATACAGATAATGAAATTTACTACATACAAAAACTGACTCCTTCCATCGCAAAAAGAGTACATCTTTCTATATTTAGTAAGTTTTATAATTTTAACATTCTACGTGACAAATATAAAATCACAAGATTTAAAGGACCACATACATCTTTAATTTAAGATTACAAAACGAAAAAATCTTTTTTTATTTCTTAAATTCGGTATCCAATCAAATTAAAACACTTAAATTAAGATTCAAATAGAAATTTGCTGTTTTAGACTAGAAAATGGGAGCATAAGCAGATATGGTTCGAGAATCCTAGAATGTTCGAGTTCTAGAAAGAGAGAATTGACAATTCTTACATGAATAGTGTGCATCCCTGGTTCCTCTGAAATTAGGAAAGCTCACTTGATTTTGTTCAACTTTGGTTCTACAAGAGCCCACATGATTTGTCATTTGTCAATTATGAATACTCTGTAACGCTTCTACTTCAATATAAATTTCGGCGCGGGCTACTGTTTCTTTTATTTCAATTTCTATAATTTAAAAAAAAAATTAATGATCTAAAATAAATTACATACATTTAAGTAAAATTATTTCTAAATATAAAACGTATTTCTAAATATGAAACGTATCAGTCTTTCTAGGATAAAATTAAAAAGGAAAATATA
This sequence comes from Lycium ferocissimum, assembly GCF_029784015.1. Taxonomy (NCBI): domain Eukaryota; kingdom Viridiplantae; phylum Streptophyta; class Magnoliopsida; order Solanales; family Solanaceae; genus Lycium; species Lycium ferocissimum. The sequence goes on along the minus strand of NC_081345.1, from coordinate 47,483,771 downwards.
CATACACATAGAAACATCAGAAGTACTCCCTCCGTTTCATAATAAGTGGTGTTTTTAACTTGAGCACAATTCTAGAAAGTAACTACTGTTTTTACTATTTGTCTTAATCAAATACATTGAAAAAGAAGTAAATCTTTAATGGTTTCTTGATCATGTGAAATTACATTTAATTAAATAAGAGTAAAATTAGAAGAAAAAAATTAATCCTTTCTTGATTTTATTAAATACCACTTATTTGAAACAAAATGAAAAAGCAAAAACACCACTTGTTTTGATATGGAGAGAGTATATGATTTCTTCGCTTGTCTAAGTTTTGGTAGGACAAAACTACTTCATATTTGTATTGGTAAGCTATAATAGCAGATATTCAATAAAATAATTAAAATACAGCATGTAAACTGGAGCGGACAATCACAATCATAATAGGGGAAGTTCTAAATCATTCAGGGACTTGACATTTGGAATAGGGGTGGGCATAAGTACCGAAAAATTAAAAATCGAAAATCGAACCTAACTGAGCTAATTCGGTTCTTCGGTTCGATTTCGGTTCTATTTTTTTTAAAATTTGGTTTTCGATTTTCGGTTTTAGAATACCGATTTTTCGATGCACCGAAGAACCGAAATTTTATAGCATAATATACAAAAATAGGCACTCAGCTACACTCTTGGTCTCGGCCTAATCCAATTCATTCCTAAATTCCCTTTACAGATCCACTACAACCCAAAAAATTCCAATCCTGAGGTGATAGATCATATGACAGATGATGTGAATGCAGCTGTGATTGTGGCTCCTCGGAGACAGAATGAAGTGCCAGCTAGTGCAAAGAATTTTGCTCCAATCCCAGAAAATTCCAATTCTGAGGTGATAGATCATATGACAGATGATGTGAATGCAAGGCGTGAAGCAAACTCAGAAGGAAAAGAGAGCAATGCCAGACAAGGTTAGGTATGCAACTACCTCCATGTCTCCTCTGGGTGTTTTGCAAGCAATGTCTCAAGCTAGTGCTGTGGTGGCCACTTTTCTACCCCTGATGAAGGTGGTGGATTTTCTATTCTCTTAATGTCTAGGTTACTCTAGAATATTAGGGGGACAAATAAAAGGTACAAGCAAAGAGAACTATAAAGCTACGTAAAGAAGAATAATTATAAACTAGTGGGATTGGTGGAAACAAGAGTAAAAGAGAATAAAGCTGCAGCTATTTCACAAAAAATTGCTACTGGTTGGAGTATGATTCATAATTATGGCCAAGCAGTAAATGGGAGAATATGGGTCCTATGGGATGCCAACATCTACACTGTTATAGTTTTAGCTCAGGATGAACAATATCTACATTGTCAGGTCATTAGTACATCACTCAATATAGATTACCATATGACTGTGATCTATGGTTATAATACTATGGATAAAAGGAAGTCACTTTGGCAAGGTTTATCAGCACTAGCACCGCAATGCTCAAAGCCCTGGCTGATCTGGGGGGATTTCAATGCCATTTTGAGTGCTCAAGACAGATCTAATGGGGCACCTGTTACTATCATAGAAGTAAAGGATTTCGCAGAATGTGTACAGAACCTATTATTGACTGAGGTATCTTGGAAAGGAGAATTCTTCACTGGGCCTAATAAGCAACAAGGGGATGATAGGGTGTATAGCAGTTTGAATAGGGCCTTGGGAAATGATGAATGGATGTTGCAGTTTGGACACCTAGCTATGGAGTATAGGCTACCTTTTATTTCAGATCAGTCACCAATAGGTCCAAATATAAAGCTGCCTTCTCATAATGTCCAGACTCCATTTAAATTCTTCAACATATAGGCTCAGCATGAGCAGTTCCTACCTCTGATGCACGCAAATTGGCTTACCAATAGAAGCACTGATAAGCTTAACAACATATGGCTAAACCTTAAAGCAATTAGGCCCTATTTGAAGCACCTGAACAATGTGGAGTTTAGAGGAGTTACTGAGAGGATTAAGCAAATCAGAGGAGAGTTACAAGGAATACAAAGCAAGCTAAGGCCTCATTTGTTTGCACTTATTGGAGGTCTGAATCTGAATGGTTCAAACCTTAAGCCATTAAGTGCATTTGTTTTCATTAAGATATAAGCACTTATTGGGTCTGAATAGTTCTTAATCATTAAGATCTTAAACCAAGTCTTAATATCATTAAGAGGTACTTTTGTATAGAACTTTTTTATCACCTGCTCCAACCCCAACCCTCTACCTCAATGCCACCCCCACCACTCTCCACTCCAACCACACCCATGCACCTCAACCCCACCCCACTGCCCACTCACTCACCCACATTCCACTCCAACCCCACTCCCCACCACCACCAACCCCAATCCCACCCCACACCACCCACCCTCACTCCCCACCACCAACCCTTACCCCACACCACCCACCCCCACTCTCCACTACCCTTACCTCCTACCACTAACCCCACCCCCACTCCCCACCATCAACCTTTACCCCACACCACCCACCCCCACTCTCCACTACCCCCACCCCCACCACTAACCCCACTCCCACTACCTCCCACCCCTCAATCCAACCACCCACTCACCCCTCCACCCCCACTCACCACCTACCACGACTACAAACATCTCCACCATTACTAGTGAACATAAGCTTTCATTTTTTTTTAATCAAATAATAATTTATTTTATTAAATTTGTATTTATTTTCTACTATTTAGTTACTTTTTAATTTGAATTGTATATTTATTATGTTTAAATAAATACATTATGCACATTCAGATATTGAAAAACAAACAGACTTAATCATTCAGTGGTCAGACCTAGAGACAAATCTTAATCATTCAGCTGTGCATTCAGATTCAGACGTCTTAATCTTAAGGAAAACAAATGAGGCCTAAGTGACCACTATACAAGTAACTTAGCAAGCACAGAAAAGGAAATGATGCATCAACTGGAGAAATGAAACTTAATAGAAGAGAGTATTTATCAACAAAAATCAAGAGCAATGTGGATCAAATTGGGAGATTCTAATACCAAATATTTCTCCTCAGTTATGAAGGATAGAAAACACAAGAAAAAAATAAATAAATAAATTCACAGCGTTAACTGGTGCACAATTGCAGGATCCGGATGTAATCAAATTAGAGATAATGAATTTTTATCAATCTCTTATGGGGATTGCATCACAGCATCTTACTGCAGTCAATAGGGCAGTGATGAGAGAAGGCCCTAGACTGAGTCATGAGCAGCAAATGGCTTTATGTACCGAAGTTACAGATCAGGAAATAGTTCAAGGATTGAGCTCCATAGGTGATGGTAAAGCACCAGGTGTGGATGGCTATAATGTAATGTTTTTCAAAAAGGCCTGGCCCCTGATCAAAAGAGATGTATGTGATGTTATCAAGGAGTTATTTGCTACTGGTAGACTGCATAGAGGGATCAATTGCACAACTGTCACATTGTTGCCCAAAGTCCCCAATCCTTCAACCATTAAAGAGTTTAGGCCCATCGCATGTTGTACTGTCTTATACAAACTTGTTTCCAAGGTGCTTGCTTCCAGGATTTAGAAAGTCATTGCATCACTAATTTCTGACACTCGAACAACTTTCATCCCTGGAAGAAAAGTAACTGACAATGTGATACTGGCACATGAGCTGGTCAAGGCTTATAATAGAAAACATATATCTGCAGGGTGTATGATCAAAGTAGATATTCAGAAGGCTTATGATGCAGTTGATTGGAAGTTCTTGGAGCAGGTACTAAAAGGACTGGGCTTCCCTAATGTGTTTATCAAAAGAGTGATGAAGTGTGTATCTACTGTGAATTATGCAATTCTTGTTAATGGGGAATTCACTAAACCATTTGATGCTGCTAGAGGGCTCAGACAAGGGGATCCTATGTCCAATTTCTTGTTTGCCATATCCATGGAATATCTGAGTATAAATCTCAAACTCCTCAAATAAAATAAGCAATTCAAATTTCATCCGAAGTGTGCTAAATTGGATCTCACACACCTAAGTTTTGCAGATGATTTGCTTTTATTCGCAAGAGGGGATATTACTTCTATTCAATTGTTGCATAAGAAGTTTATAAGGTTCACTGCAACTTCTGGTCTCCAAGCCAACGTGTCCAAAAGTTCAATTTATTGTGGAGGAGTTACAGACCAGATAAGAGATCAAATTCAGCAAGCTTTGGGGTTTAGTCTTGGAGAATTACCAATCAGGTATCTTGGTATTCCCTTGCCTACTAAGAAGATCAATATCCTAGAGTGGCAACCTCTGATTGATAAAATAGTTTCAAATATATCATCTTGGACAGCAAAAACACTTTCTTATGCTGGAAGGGTTTAGCTGGTACGATCTGTGATATTTTGGGGTCCAAGCTTATTGGTCTCACCTATTTATCATTCCTAAGAAGGTCATGAAAGCTATAGAAGCATACTGTAGAATCTTTATTTGGTCTGGGAGCAATACCATTACAAAAAAGGCTCTCATTTCGTGGGACAATATGTGTAGTCCTAAAGCGGCTAGTGGACTAAACTTGACAAACCTCAGAGTGTGGAATAAAGCAGCTGTCATTAGCACTTGCTGGAACCTAGATAATAAGAAAGACAACTATAGGTCAGGTGGATCCATAGCTATTATGTTAAAGGGCAGACTTGGAATGACATGAGTGTTCTGGGACAAGCAAGTTGGATGCTAAGAAAGATCATTGGAGCTAAAACATTACTCACTCAATTGCAATACAATCCAGTTAGCAAGAAAAGTATGCTTAGACAGTTTTATCTGCAACTACTAGGGGAGTTTCCCAAGATGGAGTGGAAGGGACTTTTGTTCCATAATCAGGCTCGACCTCAAGCTACTTTCACAATGTGGGTGCAACTGCAGGACAAGCTATTGACAGTAGACAAGCTCCTTAAATGGGGAATGTCAATGGATCCTAAGTGTGTTTTGTGTAAATTAGAAGATGACACAAGGGATCATTTGTTTGCTGAATGTGCCTACACCACAAGAGTTTGAGATAGACTACTTTTATGGCTACAAATCCAGCACAATCCAAGGCATAGCTAGCTAATGCATTATCAATGAGTGTTGTACACTACCAGAGGCAGAACTGTTCGAGCTAAAATTAATCCTAAAGATGGTATATGCTGAGTTCATCCATTCCATATGGAAGGAGAGAAATGCCAGAGTCTTTGAGCATATTGAGAAACCTGAGGGTGCAATTGCCAGAAACATAGCATGCACTTGTAATGTTAGAGCCATGTCAACTAGTCGACAGTTTTTAGAATCTTGCAGGCTTTGATTTCAAAGTGTTAGCATAGAAGACCTAGCCTTAGCTGCTTATTTTAGATTAAGCTGGATTTGTTATCGAGCTTGTTATGTAAATATGCCACTTGGTGATTAATGAAAAGTTTAGTTACCAAAAAAAAAGATCCACTACAACCCAAGCCCATTCCTGAATTCCCTTTGTACACTTTAGTTCTCTTTCCTATATGAGATGGTTATAGCAGCTTCTGTCCTATTTGGTTATCACTGTTCACTCTCTCCCAGTTCTATTTCAGTGGTTGCTGCTCGTTGTTGGTTTCTTGTTCCTAATGTACTAATTATTCTCGTGAGAACTCTTATTTAATCTTCTTCTTTTTTTCTTTTTCTTTTTTTGATGTCAAGATGTGATAACAACTTAACAAGTTTAATATGTTGGCTCTTAATTTTCAATTTCAACGGCTGCATATGGTGAGACTGTAAAGGTATTTTGCTTAAAAGTTGATGGATGCAATATGGGAAGGTAGAGCAGAAATTAAATTCTGTTAATCTTGATTTGCTATTTCTGTGTGGACTTCTGTAATTTCATAACACAATTGCTATTATATTTTATTTGTAATTTTGTACTTTAGTTGCTCCATCCAAATAAATACCGAAGAATCGAATTTAAAAAACCGAACCGAACTTGAAAAAAAATGAACCGAACCGAATTAGTTCGGTTCGGTGTTCGATACACACTATTGAAAAACCGAAAACCGAAAAAACGAACAGAGTTTCAAAAAAATCGAACCAAATAACCGAACGCCCACCCCTGATTTGGAGTGCAATATAGTGATATACTACCATCCTAATTCTTCTTCTCTCCCTCTTATTTTTGGGTCTTTTATTTTTTGTCTATAATGAAAGCCTCCACCATTCAGCATGTGCAAAAATATAGAATATATAATTCCACCCCTCTTTCATTATTATCTCACTCTAATTAATAGTAGTAATTCAAACCGTCAAAATGACTTTATTTCCTAGAAGAGCAAGTTGGACCAATGTAGTCACAAGAGGTGCTAAAAGTGGATTTCAGATTCTAAATCACTGGATGTGAGTATCTTTACACTTATTATCTGTGAAAATGAGTGCGACCTTGACATATATATTTTGAATTATTTTTAAAGTTGAATAAATCAATGCCGGGATCATAACCTAACTCGTCCAAATTTATTTGGCTCAACATAGGACGAACAATAAATAGGACAGGACTGTGTGTTGCATGAGTTACATATCTATGGCCAAAACATGTTAATGCTATACAATGATCGTGAATCAGCCCGCCCAAAGTTTGCTTGCGTGAAGATGGATAGAGCTACATCTTTAATCTAATAGCTCCAATCCAAATTTAAACATTCAGGCGGAATATACTTTTACGGTGCAATATTAACGCGTCTCATACTGGTAAAAACATCGATTAAAGACAAGAGACAAAAAAAAAATAATGGACTTTATATAATTGACTGAAATCTAATAGGGGATTCGATTCAACATCAAGAGGGCAACAGATAGTGATACTATAACAGGAAAGGAAAATTTAGTATCACTGTGACAACAAACCAAGTGTAGCTTCGGCTTACCATTCAACATCTTCAACAAGAATTTGTCAACGCTGGCACCAATTATAGCATCTTTCTTCTCTCCATTAACAAAGATCATTATTGTTGGGATGCTTCGGATTCCATATCTGGATGTAAGGGTGGGTGAAAATGGCAAACCCATTTGACTCGACTAACCCAACCAAGCTTTAATGGGTTTAGGTTAGAGTGATTTTGAAGATGGCTGATTTGGATTAGTCTAAGTAGACCCATCACAAATCATCAACCCAAACTAACTCATCATTGTCCTTTGTTCATAAGTATAAAAACAAAAGATGATTAACTTCTTTTTTAATTATTATTTAAATT